>NC_053024.1:19090101-19220653 GCF_003073215.2 Triticum urartu
ATATAGAGAGAATTTACCTTTACTACATGTGTTGGGTTATCAAGACCATGTGTTTCTTCAATAGGATATGGATTAAGATCATATGTTTCTTCAACAGGCGGTAAATTAAGACCATGTATTTCTTCAATAGGACGTAAATTCTTAACATCTTCAGCTTTAATACCTTTTTCTTTCATAGATTTCTTTGCCTCTTGCATATCTTCAGGACTGGGAAATAGAATACCCCTGTTCTTCAGAGTTGGTTTAGAAATAGGCTCAGGAGCTGGCTCAGGAAGTGTCCAATTATTTTCATTTGTCAACATATTATTCAATAGAATTTCAGCATCATCCGGTGTTCTTTCCCTGAAAACAGAACCAGCACAACTATCTAATCTCTGGAAGTATCTGTTAGTCCATTATAAAAGATATCAAGTATTTCATTTTTCTTAAGAGGATGATCAGACAAAGAATTAAGTAACTTGAGAAGCCTCCCCCAAGCTTGTGGGAGACTCTCTTCTTCAATTTGCACAAAATTATATATCTCCCTCAAATCAGCTTGTTTCTTATGAGCAGGGAAATATTTAGCAGAGAAGTAATAAATCATATCCTGGGGACTACACACACAACCAGGATCAAGAGAATTAAACCATATCTTAGCATCACCCTTTAATGAGAACGGGAACATTTTAAGGATATAAAAGTAACGAGTTCTCTCATCATTAGTGAACAGGGTGGCTATATCATTTAATTTAGTAAGATGTGCCACAACAGTTCCAGATTCATAGCCATGAGATTCATAGCCATGAAAAGGATCAGATTCAACCAAAGTAATTATATCAGGATCAACAGAGAATTCATAATCCTTATCAGTAACACAGATATGTGAAGTAGCAAAAGCAGGGTCAGGTTTCATTCTAGCATTAAGAGATTGTTGCTTCCATTTAGCTAATAACCTCTTGAGCTCGTATCTATCTTTGCAAGATAAAATAGCTAAAGCAGCTTCCTTTTCAAAAACATAACCCACAGGAATAACAGGCAATTCATATTTATTAGGGGAAGAGTTTTCATCATCACTTTCATCAATATTATTAGATTCAATATTTTCACTCTCTCTAACCCTAGCAAGTTGTTCATCAAGAAATTCACCAAGTGGCACAGTAGTATCAAGCATAGAAGTAGTTTCATCATAAGTATCATGCATAACAGAAGTGGCATCATCAATAACAAGCGACATATCAGAACGAATAGCAGAAGCAGGTTTAGGTGTCGCAAGCTTACTCAAAACAGAAGGTGAATCAAGTGTAGAGCTAGATGGCAGTTCCTTACCTCCCCTCGTAGTTGAGGGATAAATCTTGGTTTTTGGATCTCTCAAGTTCTTCATAATGATAAACAGATATAAATCCCAAGTGACTCAAAAAAATAGAGCTATGCTCCCCGGCAACGGCGCCAGAAAATAGTCTTGATAACCCACAAGTATAGCGGATCGCAACAGTTTTCGAGGGTAGAGTATCCAACCCAAATTTATTGATTCGACACAAGGGGAGCCAAAGAATATTCTCAAGTATTAGCAGCTGAGTTGTCAATTCAACCACACCTGGAAACTTAGTATCTGTAGCAAAGTGTTTAGTAGCAAAGTAATATGATAGTAGTGATAATGGTAGCAAAAGGTAATGATAACAAAAGTAATGTTTTTGGTATTTTCTAGTGATTGTAACAATAGCAACGGAAAAGTAAATAAGCGAAGAATAATATATGGAAAGCTCGTAGGCAATGGATCGGTGATAGAGAATTATGCCGGATGCGGTTCATCATGTAACAGTCATAACCTAGGGTGACACACAACTAGCTCCAATTCATCAATGTAATGTAGGCATGTATTCCGCATATAGTCATACATGCTTATGGAAAAGAACTTGCATGACATCTTTTGTCCTACCCTCCAGTGGCAGCGGGGTCCTAGTGGAAACTAAGGGATATCAAGGCCTCCTTTTAATAGATTACCGGACCAAAGCATTAACACATAGTGAATACACGAACTCCTCAAACTACGGTCATCACCGGTAAGTATCCCGATTATTGTCACTTTGGGGTTAACGGATCATAACACATAATAGGTGACTATAGACTTGCAAGATAGGATCAAGAACACTCATATATTGATGAAAACATAATAGGTTCAGATCTGAAATCATGGCACTCGGGGCCTAGTGACACACATTAAGCACAGCAAAGTCATAGCAACATCAATCTCAGAACATAGTGGATACTAGGGATCAAACCCTAACAAAACTAACTCGATTACATGATAAATCTCATCCAACCCATCACCGTCCAGCAAGCCTACGATGGAATTACTCACGCACGGCAGTGAGCATCATGAAATTGGTGATGGAGGAAGGTTGATGATGACGATGGCGACGGATTCCCCTCTCCGAAGCCCCGAACGGACTCCAGATCAGCCCTCCCGAGAGGTTTTAGGGCTTGGCGGCGACTCCGTATCGTGAAACGCGATGAATCCTTCTCTCCTATTTTTTTCTCCCCGAAAGCAAATATATAGAGTTGGAGTTGAGGTCGGAGGAGCTCCAGGGGGCCCACGAGGTAGGGGGGCGCGCCCAGGGGGGCAGGCACGCCCCCCACCCTCATGGCTAGGGTGTGGGCCCCCTGGTCTTCATCTTTTGCAAGGATTTTTTACTATTTCCAAAAAGATGTCCTGTGAAGTTTCTGGTCATTTCGAGAACTTTTGTTTCTACACATAAATAACGCCATGGCAATTCTGCTGAAAACAGCGTCAGTCCGGGTTAGTTCCATTCAATTCATGCAAGTTAGAGTCCAAAACAAGGGCAAAAGTGTTTGGAAAAGTAGATACGACGGAGACGTATCAATCTACAATCAACATAGACAAGCAAAAAACTATTAGGTACTAAGTTCATGATAAATTTAAGTTCAATTAATCATATTACTTAAGAACTCCCTCTTAGATAGACATCCCTCTAATCCTCTAAGTGATCACGTGATCCAAATCAACTAAACCATGCCCGATCATCACGTGAGATGGAGTAGTTTCAATGGTGAACATCACTATGTTGATCATATCTACTATATGATTCACGCTCGACCTTTCGGTCTCAGTGTTCCGAGGCCATATCTGCATATGCTAGGATCGTCAAGTTTAACCTGAGTATTCCGTGTGTGCAACTGTTTTTCACCCGTTGTATTTGAACATAGAGCCTATCACACCCGATCATCACGTGGTGTCTCAGCATGAAGAACTTTCGTAACGGTGCATACACAGGGAGAACACTTATACCTTGATAATTTAGTGAGAGATCATCTTATAATGCTACCATCAATCAAAGCAAGATAAGATGGATAAAAGATAAACATCACATGTAATCAATATAAGTGATATGATATGGCCATCATCATCTCGTGCTTGTGATCATCATCTCTGAAGCACCGTCATGATCACCATTGTCACCGGCGCGACACTTTGATCTCCGTCGTAGCATCGTTGTCGTCTCACCAACTTATGCTTCTACGACTATCGCTACAGCTTAGTGATAAAGTAAAGCATTACAGGGCGATTGCATTGCATACAATAAAGCGACAACCATATGGCTCTTGCCAGTTGCCGATAACTTGGTTACAAAACAGGATCATCTCATACAATAAAATATAGCATCATTCCTTGACCATATCACATCACAACAGGCCCTGCAGAAACAAGTTAGACGTCCTCTACTTTGTTGTTGCAAGTTTTACGTGGCTGCTACGGGCTGAGCAAGAACCGTTCTTACCTACGCATCAAAACCACAATGATAGTTCGTCAAGTTAGTGTTGTTTTAACCTTCTCAAGGACCGGGCGTAGCCACACTCGGTTCAACTAAAGTTGGAGAAACTAACACCCGCCAGCCACCTGTGTGCAAAGCACGTCGGTAGAACCAGTCTCGCGTAAGCGCACGCGTAATGTCGGTCCGGGCCGTTTCATCCGACAATACCGCTGAACCAAAGTATGACATGCTGGTAAGCAGTATGACTTGTATCGCCCACAACTCACTTGTGTTCTACTCGTGCATATAACATCAATGCATAAAACCTGGCTCGGATGCCACTGTTGGGGAACATAGTAATTTCAAAATTTTCCTACACACACGCAAGGATCATGGCGATGCATAACAACGAGAGGGGAGAGTGTGTCCACGTACCCTCGTAGACCGAAAGCGGAAGCGTTAGCACAACACGGTTGATGTAGTCGTACGTCTTCACGATCCGACCCATCAAGCACCGAACGCACGACACCTCCGAGTTTTGCACACGTTCAACTCGATGACATCCCTTGAACTCCGATCCAGCCGAGCTTTGAGGGAGAGTTCCGTCAGCACGACGGCGTGGTGACGATGATGATGTTCTACCGCTGCAGGGCTTCGCCTAAGCATCGCTACGATATGACCGAGGTGGATTATGGTGGAGGGGGGCACCGCACACGGCTAAAAGATCCAAGAGATCAATTGTTGTGTCTATGGGGTGCCCCCCTCCTGCGTATATAAAGGGGGGGAGGAGGGGGCAGGCCAAGAGGAGGAGGCGTGCCCAAGGGGGGGCAATCCTACTCCAAGTAGGTTTTGCCCCCCTTTCCTATTCCAACTAGGAGAAGGGGAAGGAGGAGATGGAGAGAAGGAAGGAGAAGGGGGGCCGCCACCCCTTCCCTTTCCCAATTCGGATTGGGGCAAGGGGGGTCGCGCGCCACCTCCTGCCGCCTCTCCTCTTCCACCACTTGGGCCCATGAGGCCCAATAACCCCCCCCCCGGGGGGGTCCGGTAACCCCCCGGTACTCCGGTATATATCCGATAACCCCTGAAACCATTCCGGTGTCCGAATATAGTCGTCCAGTATATCAATCTTCATGTCTCGACCATTTCGAGACTCCTCGTCGTGTCCGTGATCACATCCGGGACTCCGAACTACCTTCAGTACATCAAAACAAATAAACTCATAATATAACCGTCATCGAACTTTAAGCGTGCGGACCCTACGGGTTCGAGAACTATGTAGACATGACCGAGACACGTCTCCGGTCAATAACCAATAGCGGAACATAGATGCTCATATTGGCTCCTACATATTCTACGAAGATCTTTATCGGTCAAACCGCATAACAACATACGTTGTTCCCTTTGTCATCAGTATGTTACTTGCCCAAGATTCGATCGTCGGTATCTCAATACCTAGTTCAATCTCATTACCGGCAGGCCTCTTTACTCGTTGAGTAATACATCATCCCGCAACTAACTCATTAGTTACAATGCTTGCAAGGCTTGAGTGATGTGTATTACCGAGTGGGCCCAGAGATACCTCTTCGACAATCGAAGTGACAAATCCTAATCTTGAAATACGCCAATCCAACAAGTACCTTTGGAGACACCTATAGAGCACCTTTATAATCACCCAGTTACGTTGTTACATTTGGTAGCACACAAAGTGTTCCTCCGGTAAACGGGAGTTGCATAATCTCATAGTCACAGGAATATGTATAAGTCATGAAGAAAGCAATATCAACAAACTAAACGATCAAGTGCTAAGCTAACCGAATGGGTCAAGTCAATCACATCATTCTCTAATGATGTGATCCCGTTAATCAATTGACAACTCTTTGTCTATGGTTAGGAAACATAACCATCTTTGATTCAACCAGCTAGTCAAGTAGAGGCATACTAGTGACACTTTGTTTTGTCTATGTATTCACACATGTATCATGTTTCCGGTTAATACAATTCTAGCATGAATAATAAACATTTATCATGATATAAGGAAATAAATAATAACTTTATTATTGCCTCTAGGGCATATTTCCTTCAAGGGGGGCGTGCCCCCTCCCCTAGTCCAATTTGGACTCCCTATGGGAGGGGGCGCGACCACCCCTTGTGGGCTGCCTCCCCTCTCCCCTATGGCCCATGTAGGCCCATTATTTCCCCGGGGGGTTCCAGTAACCCCTTGGCACTCCGATAAATATCTGAAACATCCCGAAACCATTCCGGTGTCCAAATACTATCGCCCAATATATCAATATTTACCTCTCGACTATTTCAAGACTCCTCGTCATGTCCGTGATCTCATCTAGGACTCCAAACAATCTTCGGTCACCAAAACACATAACTCATAATACAAATGGCCATCGAACGTTAATCGTGCGGACCCTACGGGTTCGATAACTATGTAGACATGACCGGGATACATCTCCGGTCAATAACCAATAGCGGAACCTGGATGCTCATATTGGTTCCTACATATTCTACGAAGATTTTTATCGGTCAAACCGCAATAACAACATACGTCATTCCCTTTGTCATCGATATGTTACTTGCCCGAGATTCAATTGCCGGTATCCTCATACCTAGTTCAATCTCGTTACCGGCAAGTTTCTTTACTCGTTCCGCAATGCATCATCCCGTAACTAACTCATCAGTCAGATTGCTTGCAATGCTTATAGTGATGTGCATTACCGAGAGGGCCCAAAGATACCTCTCCGATACTTTGAGTGACAAATCCTAATCTTGATTTATATATGCCAACCCAACAAACAGCTCCGGGACACCTGTAGAGCATCTTTATAATCACCCAGTTATGTTGTGACGTTTGATAGCACACAAGGTGTTCCTCCAGTATTCGGGAGTTGCATAATCTCATAGTCAGAGGAATATGTATAAGTCATGAAGAAAGCAATAGCAATAAAACTTAACGATCATTGTGCTAAGCTAACGGATGGGTCTTGTCCATCACATCATTCTCCTAATGATGTGATCCCGTTCATCAAATAACAACACATGTGTATGGTCAGGAAACTTAACCATCTTTGATTAACGAGCTAGTCTAGTAGAGGCATACTAGGGACACTTTGTTTTGTCTATGTATTCACACATGTATCAAGTTTCCAGTTAATACAATTCTAGCATGAATAATAAACATTTATCATGATATAAGGAAATATAAATAACAATTTTATTATTGCCTCTAGGGCATATTTCCTTCAGTTACTACACATCACAAATATCATATTAGTCACACTTTTTACCAATTCAAGAATGGATTTCAGAGAAAGTTTCAGCACTAGGGTTAGGGCTCACATGAACAATGCATCAAAATACAAAAGGCACCCGCTTTGGAAGAAAACGTGGGAGATAAAAGAGGTTACCTCAGTGAATGTAAAAGACACCGAATCCATGGACAAATGCCACCGACTTAAAATGATTTTAAGGAGGATTGTGTAGAGGAGAGATAAGGTGAGAGGACTATAAGTCGGATGGGGAATGAGGAAGAGAGGTGGGGTCAGTGGGTGTGTGGGAGCCTCGCCTCGCGCACTGGCACCGAAGTGGATAGTCGAGGAGTTCATTGGGCTGCTCATGAGATCTCGGGCACCGAAGTGGATAGTTGAGGAGTTCAGTGCTTCCATGGTGCCACGTCGGCGGTCAATGGAGGCTTGCCTGGTGCATGACCTAGGCCTGCAACACAAAGGATGTGCTTGGTAGCCTGCATTAGGCCCACCCAGGCCCGCGCGGGAAGTTTTTGGCATGTATGATTGCTCGGGTCGCATCAAAAAGTTGGCCGCACGGAACTTTAAGGGCCTCTAGGCCTACATCCAAAGGAAACGGCCGAGTCGGCCGTTTTTTCAGAGCCAGTCCCGGGTGGTGCAACCCGAGGCATGTGGGGCGTGGCGGTTGCACACGTGGATGCATTCTCGAGACATCGTGTTGTTTCCGAAGTCGCGTCATAAATTACCCTCACATTCCTTCCTTCACCGCTCTCTCTCCCCTCTTCCCCACTCACTCGGGCGGTGGCAAGCACCAGAGCTACTAACCACAAGGCGATCCTAGGCGGCGGTGAGCACCAGATTGACCAGCGCATCTGCAATGGTGGTAAGCCCTTACCCTATCTCTCGATTTATTGCTTTTGAGTCACGGTAGATTTTATCTGTGGACACGATTGAAGCATTAGGGAAGGGATTGAACACATCGGGGGTGGGGGTTGGTTTAGGGAAAACAGGACCGATGAACCCTCGAATCCATTGGTTCTACACCGATGGATTCTAGGGTTCTTACGGTCCTTTTTTTTATTACATCAGGGATGGAGATTGTGGTAAAACTAGTTTAGAAGCTCCTAATACTAGTAGTGGCGACCTTGGAGGTGCTTCGAGCGATGAGGGGGCATAGCCATTTTCATTTGTTCCTCCAGCACTTCCACCGCACCAGCCACAATCTCGTCCTCCCTTTCTTCATCAAGAACGATGGGTTTTGCACGGTCGCCTGCCGTTAGTGCCCTGACCACCATCTACACCGCATCGTGACCGTCCTCCGACGCTAATTGCTCTCTGACTATAGCGCCAGAAAAGCTCCTGTCTGCTAGGACTACGTAGGTATTTCCCCAAAGAGGAGGGGATGATGCAGCACAACGACGGTAGGTATTTCCCTCAGTGAAGAAACCAAGGTTATTGAACCAGTAGGAGAACCAAGCAACACAACGTAAACAACACCTCCACACAAATAACAACACCTCACAACCCGACGTGTTAAAGGGGTTGTCAATCCCTTTCGGGTAATGATGCCAGAAAATTGTAGTAGATTGAAATAATAGATCGCAAATAAAATAAATTGCAGCAACATATTTTTGTATTTTTGGTTTAATAGATCTGAATAAAAATGCAAAGGAAAAGTATATCGCAAGCAAATATATGAGAAAGAAGACTCGGGGGTCGTAGGTTTCACTAGTGGCTTCTCTCGAGAAAGATAGCAAACGGTGGGTAAACAAATTACTATTGGGCAATTGATAGAACCTCAAATAATTATGATGATATCTAGACAATGATCATTACATAGGCATCACGTCTAAGATTACTAGACCGACTCCTGCCTGCATCTACTACTATTACTCCACCCATCGATCGCTATCCATCATGCATCTAGTGTATTAAGTTCATGGAAAAATGGAGTAATGCAATAAGAACGATGACATGATGTAGACAAGATCCGTTTACCTATTGCGTAGATATAGATCCCATATTTTTATCCTTAGTAGCAACGATACATACGTGTCGGTTCCCTTTTTTTTCACTGGGATCAAGCACCGTAAGATCGACCCACTACCGGGCACCTCTTCTCATTGCAAGATAAATAGATCAAGTTGGCCAAACAAAACCCAAATATCGAAGAAGAAATACGAGGCTATAAGAGATCATGCATATAAGAGATCAAAGAAACTCAAATAACTTTCATGGATATAAAAAGATATGACTGATCATAAACTCAAAGTTCATCAGATCCCAACAAACACACCGCAAAAGAGTTGTATCATATGGATCTCCAAGAGACCATTGTATTGAGAATCAAGAGAGAGAGATGAAGCCATCTAGCTACTAACTACGGACCCGAAGGTCTACAAATAACTACTCACGCATCATCGGTAAGGCACCAAGGGAGGTGGTGAACCCCATCCGAGATGGTGTCTAGATTGGATCTAGTGGTTCTAGACTCCGTGGCGGCTGGATGAATATTTCGTCGACTCCCCTAGGGTTTTGGGAATATTTGGGTATTTATAGAGCAAAGAGGCGGTCCGGGGGTCACCCAAGGTGGCACAACCCACCAGGGCGCGCCTGGGCCTCCTAGCACAGCCAGGGCCCGTTGTGTTCCTTTTGGCCCATAAAAATTCTCTGTAAAGTTTTGTGGCATTTGGAATCCGTCTCATATTGATTTTCTACGATGTAAAAAACACGGGAAAACAGGAACTGGCACTTGGCACTATGTCAATAGGTTAGTACCAAAAAATGATATAAAATGACTATAAAATGATTATAAAACATCCAAGATTGATAATATAACAGCATGGAACAATCAAAAATTATAGATACGTTGGAGACATATCAGCATCCCCAAGCTTAACTCCTACTCGTCCTCAAGTAGGTAAGTGATAAAAACAGAATTTTTGATGTGAAGTGCTGCATATCATGTCATATCATATTCTTTTCTTGATAGCATGGAAAATTGGACTTTTTATGTGATTCAAAGCAATAGTCTAGTTTTGACATGATGATTTAGATACTCAAGCATATAAACAAGCAACCATGTCTTTCAAAATATCAATGCTAAAATAAGTTATCCCTACAAAATCATATAGTCTTGTCATGCCCTGTCTTCTTAACACAAAGTATTTATCATGCACAACCCCGATGACAAGCCAAGCAATTGGTTCATACTTTTTAACGCGCTTCAGCTTTTTCAGCTCTTACGCAATACATGAGTGCAAGCCATGGATATAGCACTACGGGTGGAATAGAGTATGATGATAGGGGTAAATATAGAGAAGACAAAAAAGTAAGGAAGTCTCACATCGATGCGGCTAACCAACAGGCTATGGAGATGCCCATCAATCGATATCTACATGAGGAGTAGGGATCGCCATGCAACGAATGCACTAAGAGCTATAAAGTGTATGAAAGCTCAATATGAAAACTAAGTGGGTGTGCATCTCATCCTATAATGCACTAGTATATAGAAGTGACAACATAGGAGACTCTCCATATGAAAAACATGGTGCTACTTTGAAGCACAAGTGTGGTAAAGAATACTAGCAATGCCCCTTCTCTCTTTGTTTATTATTTTTTCTTTTTTCTTTTTATCTTTTTTTCTCTTTGTTTTCTCTCTCATTGTCCAGAGTCTCATCCCGACTTGTGGGGGAATCATAGTCTCCATCATCCTTTCCTCACTAGGGCACTGCTCTAAAAATGGATAATGATGATCATCACACTTCTATTTACTTATAACTCAAAAGAAATAAAAATTACAACTCGATACCTATGAAAAAATATGACTCTATATAAATGCCTCTGGCATGTACCAGGATGTGCAATGATCTAGCGTAACATGTATGGAAAATGATGAACGGTGGC
Organism: Triticum urartu; assembly: GCF_003073215.2. Lineage (NCBI taxonomy): Eukaryota > Viridiplantae > Streptophyta > Magnoliopsida > Poales > Poaceae > Triticum > Triticum urartu. Next base: position 19,101,011 of record NC_053024.1, read on the forward strand.
TGAGCCACAAACACTATGTCAGCTATATGATCATGCAAAGCAATATGTCAATGGATGCTCAAGTCATCAAACGGAAACGGTGGCAGTTGCATGGCAATATATCTCGGGATGGCCATGGAAAAGCCATAATAGGCAGGTATGGTGGTTGTTTTGAGGAAGATATAATGAGGCTTATGTGTGATAGAGCATATCATATCACGGGGTTTGGATGCACCTGCGAAGTTTGCACCACGTCTCAATGTTAGAAAGGGCAATGCACAGTACCGTAGATGCTAGCAAATTGCAAAAAGGTAAGAGTGCGTATAATCCATGGACTCACATTAGTCATATAGAACTCATATACTTATTGCAAAAGTTTATTAGACCTCGAAGCAAAGTACTACTACGCATCCCCTAGGGGGATAGATTGGTAGGAAAAGACCATCGTTCGTCCCCGAGCGCTACTCATAAGGAAGACAATCAAAAATAAATCATGCTCCAACATCATAGCATAACGAGAGACTATACATGCATGCTTCGAGAATGACAAACCTTAACACCAATATTCCTACTAGAGCATAATTATCATCAACATAACTCACATATCACACCATCATATCTCAAAACTATTACTAAGAATCAAGTTTATTTTGTCCAATGATCTACATGCCATTTTTCTTTTCTTTATCCTTCTTGGAAATCTATCACTTTGGGACTAATTTTCATGTGTTGCTTTTCATAAGCTCAAACAAATATAAGTGAAGATCATGAGCATAATATTTCTTTCTCTCAAAATAATTTAAGTGAAGCAAGAGAGAATTTCTTCAAAATTTTACTAACTCTCAAATAAATCTAAGTGAAGCAAGAGAGCATTTCTTCAAAAATACTAAGCACACCGTGCTAAAAAAGATATAAGTGAAGAACTAGAGCAAGTCCTAGCTCATAAAAGATTTAAGTGAACCATAGAGAGCAATTCTAACAAATCATGACATAATTTTGGCTGTCTCAAATAGGTGTATCCAGCAAGGATTGATGACTTAAAACACAAAATAAAACAAGCAAAGACACATATCATACAAGACGCTCCAAGCAAAACACATATCATGTGATGAATAAAAATATAGTCTCAAGTAAAATACCGATAGTTGTTGGAAGAAAGCGGGGATGCCACTCGGGGGCATCCCCAAGCTTAGTTGGTTGCTCATTTTTGGATAATAGCTTGGGATGCTGGGGCATCCCCAAGCTTAGGCTCTTCCATCCTTCCTTCATACATCGTAAGGTAACCCAAAACTTGAAAACTTCAATCACACAAAACTCAACAAAACCTTCATGAGATCCGTTAGTATAAGAATAATAAACTACTACTATAAGTGCTGTATCAAACCAATTCATATTTTGTTTTTGTATTATATCTACTGTATTTCAACTTTTCTATGGCAAAAACTCATCAAAGAAAACCATAGAGCCATCAAAATAAGCACAAAACACAAAGAAAACAGAATCTGTCAAAACAGAACAGTCTGTAGCAATCGGACTATTTCGAATACTTCTGTAACTCCAAAAATTCTGAAAAATTAGGAAGACCTGAGAAATTTGTATATTGATCTACTGCAAGTGTAATGTGTATTTTACCGTTCTCTAGTAAAAAATGAAGATTAATTTCGTGAGTGTAAAAGTTTCTGTTTTTTCAGCAAGATCAAACAACGATCACCCAAGAACATCCTAAAGGCTTTACTTGGCACAAACACTAATTAAAACATAAAAACACAATCATAACAGTAGCATAATTGTGCTAACACAAAAGAACAAGAAGCAAAAAGCAAAAATAAATTTCATTCATTGGGTTGCCTCCCAACAAGCTCTATAGTTTTACACCGTTAGCTAGGCATAAAGCAAGGATCTTAGTTTTGTCATCTTTGGTTTGAGATCCATAAGTTGCCCTCATGATTGATTCATAGGGTGGCTTAATTCTAGTTCTGGGAAAGTGTTCCGTACCCTTCCTCAAAGAAAATTGGAACTTAATATTGCCTTCTTTCATATCAATCACGGCACCGATAGTGCATAAAAACGGTCTACCAAGAATAATTGGACAATACAGATTGCAATCAATATCAAGAACAATAAATTCTATGGGCAAATAATTCCTATTTGCAAGAATAAGAACATCATTAATTCTTCCCATAGGCTTTTTAATAGTAGAAGCCGCCAAGTGCAAATTTAAAGAGCATGATTCAAGATCGGTAAGACCAAGCACATCACATAAAGATTTCGGAATTGTAGAAACACTAGCACCCAAGTCACACAAAGCAAAACACTCATAATTTTTAATCTTGACTTTGATAGTAGGTTCCCATTCATCATGCAATTTTCTAGGAATTGAAACTTCTAATTCCAATTTTTCTTCAAGAGGTTTCATCATAGCATCAACAATATGTTTAGTAAAAGCTTTATTTTGTTCATAGGCATGGGGTGAATTTATCATGGATTGCAACAAAGAAATACAATCAATCAAAGAGCAACTATCATAATTAAAGTCTTTGTAATCCAAAAGAGTGGGCACATCACTAGCTAAAGTTTTGACCTCTTCAAACCCACTTTCATCAATTTTTTCAACAAGATTTTCACCCTCCGAAATATTGGGACGCCTTCTACCTAAAGTTGAATCTTATTCAGTCCCTTTTTTCATCAATATTAACTTTAATAAACAAGGAATCAATAGAATAAACACCAATCATTTTAAGATCTTCATCACTTTTGCGAAAGAAATCACTAGAAAACGCTTTTTCTAAAAATTCTCTTTTCGCTCTAAGCATAGCGGTTCTTTTCTTACTTTCATCCATAGAAACATAAAGAGCTTTAATTGATGCATCAACCTTAGGCACAAAAAATTTCATCTTGAGATTTTCCACATCATGAGCAATTCTATCAACACTTCTAGATAAATCATCAATCTTACTCAACTTTTCTTCTATGGAAGTGTTGAAAACCTTTTGAGTGTTGATAAATTCTTTAATATTATTCTCAAGATCAGAGGTGTTCCTACTATTATTATAAGATTTATTTCCATAGGACTTACCATAATTATTAGAGGAATTACTAGGAAAAGGCCTAGGATTAAAATTACCTCTATAAGCATTGTTGTTGAGATTATTTCGAGAGATAAAATTCACATCAATGGCATCACTATTTTTCTCAATCAAAGTATACAAAGGCATACCATTAAGATCAATAGGAGCACTTCTACTAGCTACCAATTTCACAAGAGCATCAACTTTTTCACTCAAAGAAGAATTTTCTTCAACCGAATTAACTTTTTTACTAGTAGGAGCCCTTTCGGTATGCCATTGCGAATAATTTGCCATGATATTGTCAAGCAATTTGGTGGCTTCACCCAAAGTAATTTTCATAAAAGTACCACCCGTAGAGGAATCTAAAAGATTACGAGAAACAAAATTCAACCCCGCATAAAATTTTTGTATGATCATCCAAAGATTTAACCCATGAGTTGGGCAATTCCTTAGCATCATTTTCATCCTTTCCCAAGATTGTGCAACATGCTCATGTTCAAGTTGCTTGAAATTCATGATCTAGGTTCTAAGGGAAATAATTTTTGCGGGAGGAAAATACTTAGTGATAAAAGCATCTTTGCAGTTATTCCAAGAATGATACTATTGTGAGGCAAAGAAGAGAACCAATTTTTTTGCAGAATCACGCAAAGAAAACGGAAATAATTTCATCTTGAACACATCATTGTCCACATATTTTTTCTTTTGCATATCACATAATTCCCCGAAGGTATTAAGATGGGACGCGGCATCCTCATTAGGAGTACCGGAAAATTGGTCTTCATAACAAGATTCAGCAAAGCAATATTAATATCACAAGTCTCCGCGCTAGTGGCAGGAGGAGCAAGTGGAGTGCCAATAAAATCATTGTTGTTGGTATTTGAGAAATAACATAACTTGGTGTTCTCTTGAGTCATGATGACCACACAACAAGATTGCACTCAAAAACAGATCCGGCAAGAAAACGGTGAACGAGAAAGAGAGGCGAATAGAACGGCGAATTTTTGTGAAGTGGCGGAGAGGAAAACGAGAGGCAAATGGCGAATAATGTAAATTGCGAGGAGATGAGATTTGTGATTAGGAACCTAGTTATGAAGAAGATCCTTCCCGGCCACGGTGCCAGAAATTCCTTTTGATTGCTCTTTGACTATAGCGCCAGAAAATCTCCTGTGTGCTAGGACTACGCCAGTATTTCTCCAAAGAGGAAGGGTGAAGGAAATATGCCCTAGAGGCAATAATAAAGTTATTATTTTTTCCTTATATCATGATAAATGTTTATTATTCATGCTAGAGTTGCATTAACCAGAAACATAATACATGTGTGAATACATAGACAAACAGAGTGTCACTAGTATGCCTCTACTTGACTAGCTCGTTGATCAAAGATGGTTATGTTTCCTAGCCATAGACGTGAGTTGTCATTTGATTAACGGGATCACGTCATTAGGAGAATGATGTGATTGACTTGACCCATTCCGTTAGCTTAGCACTCGATCGTTTAGTATGTTGCTATTGCTTTCTTCATGACTTATACATGTTCCTATGACTATGAGATTATGCAACTCCCGTTTATCGGAGGAACACTTTGTGTGGTACCAAACGTCACAACGTAACTGGGTGATTATAAAGGTGCTCTACAGGTGTCTTTGAAGGTACTTGTTGGGTTGGCATATTTCGAGATTAGGATTTGTCACTCCGATTGTCGGAGAGGTATCTTTGGGCCCACTTGGTAATGCACATCACTTAAGCCTTGCAAGCATTGCAACTAATAAGTTAGTTGTAGGATGATGTATTACGGAACGAGTAAAGAGACTTGCCAGTAACGAGACTGAACTAGGTATTGAGATACCGACGATCGAATCTCGGGCAAGTAACATACCGATGACAAAGGGAACAACGTATGTTGTTATGCGGTCTGACCGATAAAGATCTTCGTATAATATGTGGGAGCCAATATGAGCATCCAGGTTCCGCTATTGGTTATTGACCGGAGACGTGTCTCGGTCATGTCTACATAGTTCTCGAACCCGTAGAGTCCGCATGCTTAAAGTTTCGATGACGGTTATATTATGAGTTTATGAGTTTTGATGTACCGAAGGTTGTTCGGAGTCCCGGATGTGATCACGGACATGATGAGGAGTCTCGAAATGGTCGAGACATGAAGATTGATATATTGGAAGCCTATATTTGGATATCGGAAATGTTCCGGGTGAAATCGGGATTTTACCGGAGTACCGAGGGGTTACCAGAACCCCCCGGGGGCTTAATGGGCCATAGTGGGCCTTAGTGGAAAAGAGGAGAGGCGGCTAGGGCAGGGCTGCGCGCCCCTCCCCCTCTAGTCCGGATAGGACAAGGAGAGGGGGGCGGCGCCCCCCTTTCCTTCCTCTCTCCCTCCTCTTTCCCCCTTCTTCTAATCCAACAAGGAAGGGAGGGAGTCCTACTCCCGGTGGGAGTAGGACTCCTCCTAGCACGCCTCCTCCTGGCCGGCCGTACCTCCCTCCCTTGCTCCTTTATATACGGGGGCAGGGGGCACCCCATAGACACAACAATTGATTTGATCTTTTAGCCGTGTGCGGTGCCCCCCTCCACCATAGTCCACCTCGAGAATACTGTAGCGATGCTTAGGCAAAGCCGTGCGTCGGTAGAACATCATCATCGTCACCATGCCGTCGTGCTGACGAAACTCTCCCTCAACACTTGGTTGGATCAGAGTTTGAGGGACGTCATCGGGCTGAACGTGTGCTGAACTCGGAGGTGCCGTGCGTTCGGTACTTGATCGGTCGGATCATGAAGACGTACGACTACATCAACCGCGTTATGCTAATGCTTTCGCTTTCGGTCTATGACGGTACGTGCACAACACTCTCCCCTCTCGTTGCTATGCATCACCATGATCTTGCGTGTGCGTAGGATTTTTTTTGAAATACTACGTTACCCTACAGTGGTATCAGAGCCAGGTTTTATGCGTAGATGTCATATGCACGAGTAGAACACAAGTGAGTTGTGGGCGATATAAGTCATACTGCTTACCAGTATGTCATACTTTGGTTCGGCGGTATTGTTGGATGAAGCGGTCCGGACCGACATTACGCGTACGCTTACGCTAGACTGGTTCTACCGATGTGCTTTGCACACATATGGCTGGCAGGTGTCAGTTTCTCCAAGTTTAGTTGAACCGAGTGTGGCTACGCCCGGTCCTTGCGATGGTTAAAACAACACCAACTTGACAAACTATCGTTGTGGTTTTGATGTGTAGTTAAGAATGGTTCTTGCTCAGCCCGTAGCAGCCACGTAAAACTTGCAACAACAAAGTAGAGGACGTCTAACTTGTTTTTGCAGGGCATGTTGTGATGTGATATGGTCAAAGCATGATGCTAAATTTTATTGTATGAGATGATCATGTTTTGTAACCGAGTTATCGGCAACTAGCAGGAGCCATATGGTTGTCGCTTTATTGTAGACAATGCAATCACCCTGTAATGCTTTACTTTATCTCTAAGCGGTAGCGATAGTCGTAGAAGCATAAGATTGGCGAGACGACAACGATACTATGATGGAGATCAAGGTGTCGCACTGGTGATGATGGTGATCATGACGGTGCTTCGGAGATGGAGATCACAAGCACAAGATGACGATGGCCATATCATATCACTTATATTGATTGCATGTGATGTTTATCTTTTATGCATCTTATCTTGCTTTGATTGATGGTAGCATTAGAAGATGATCTCTCACTAAATTTCAAGATAAAAGTGTTCTCCCTGAGTATGCACCGTTGCCAAAGTTCATCGTGCCCAGACACCACGTGATGATCGGGTGTGATAAGCTCTACGTCCATCTACAACGGGTGCAAGCCAGTTTTGCACACGCAAAATACTTAGGTTAAACTTGATGAGCCTATCATATGCAGATATGGCCTCGGAACACTGAGACCGAAAGGTCGAGCGTGAATCATATAGTAGATATGATCAACATAGTGATGTTCACCATTGAAAACTACTCCATTTCATGCGATGATCGGTTATGGTTTAGTTGATATGGATCACGTGATCACTTAGAGGATTAGAGAGATGTCTATCTAAGTGGGAGTTCTTAAGTAATATGATTCATTGAACTTAAATTTATCAGGAACTTAGTACCTGATAGTATCTTGCTTGTCTATGTTGATTGTAGATAGATGGCCTGTGCTGTTGTTCCGTTGAATTTTAATGCGTTCCTTGATAAAGCAAAGTTGAAAGATGATGGTAGCAATTACACGGACTGGGTTCGTAACTTGAGGATTATCCTCGTTGCTGCACAGAAGAATTACATCCTGGAAGCACCGCTAGGTGCCAAACCTGCTACAGGAGCAACACCAGATGTTATGAACGTCTGGCAGAGCAAAGCTGATGACTACTCGATAGTTCAGTGTGCCATGCTTTACGGCTTAGAACCGGGACTTCAACAACGTTTTGAACGTCATGGAGCATATGAGATGTTCCAGGAGTTGAAGTTAATATTTCAAAAGAATGCCCGGATTGAGAGATATGAAGTCTCCAATAAGTTCTACAGCTGCAAGATGGAGGAGAATAGTTCTGTCAGTGAGCATATACTCAAGATGTCTGGGTACTGCAATCACTTGATTCAACTGGGAGTTAATCTTCCGGATGATAGCGTCATTGACAGAATTCTTCAATCACTGCCACCAAGCTACAAAAGCTTCGTGATGAACTATAACATGCAAGGGATGGATAAGACGATTCCCGAGCTCTTCGCAATGCTAAAGGCTGCTTAGGTAGAAATCAAGAAGGAGCATCAAGTGTTGATGGTCAATAAGAACACCAGTTTCAAGAAAAAGGGCAAAGGGAAGAAGAAGGGGAACTTCAAGAAGAACAGCAAGCAAGTTGCTGCTCAAGAGAAGAAACCCAAGTCTGGACCTAAGCCTGACACTGAGTGCTTCTGCTGCAAGCAGACTGGTCACTAGAAGCGGAACTGCCCCAAGTATTTGGCGGATAAGAAGGATGGCAAGGTGAACAAAGGTATATGTGATATACATGTTATTGATGTGTACCTTACCAGAGCTCGCAGTAGCACCTGGGTATTTGATACTGGTTTTGTTGCTAATATTTGCAACTCAAAACAGGGACTACGGATTAAGCGAACACTGGCCAAGGACGAGGTGACGATGCGCGTGGGAAACGGTTCCAAAGTCGATGTGATCGCCGTCGGCACGCTACCTCTACATCTACATTCGGGATTAGTATTAGACCTAAATAATTGTTATTTGGTGCCAGCGTTGAGCATGAACATTATATCTGGATCTTGTTTGATGTGAGACGGTTATTCATTTAAATCGGAGAATAATGGTTGTTCTATTTATATGAGTAATATCTTCTATGGTCATGCACCCTTGAAGAGTGGTCTATTTTTGATGAATCTCGATAGTAGTGATACACATATTCATAATGTTGAAGCCAAAAGATGCAGAGTTGATAATGATAGTGCAACTTATTTGTGGCACTGCCGTTTAGGTCATATCGGTGTAAAGCGCATGAAGAAACTCCATACTGATGGACTTTTGGAACCACTTGATTATGAATCACTTGGTACTTGCGAACCATGCCTCATGGGCAAGATGACTAAAACGCCGTTCTCTAGAACTATGGAGCGAGCAACTGATTTATTGGAGATCATACATACTGATGTATGTGGACCAATGAATATTGAGGCTCGCGGCGGGTATTGTTATTTTCTCACCTTTATAGATGATTTAAGAAGATATGGGTATATCTACTTAATGAAACATAAGCCTGAAACATTTGAAAAGTTCAAAGAATTTCAGAGTGAAGTTGAAAATCATCGTAATAAGAAAATAAAGTTTCTATGATCTGATCATGGAGGAGAATATTTGAGTTACGAGTTTGGTCTACATTTGAAACAATGCGGAATAGTTTTGCAACTCACGCCACCCGGAACACCACAGCGTAATGGTGTGTCTGAACGTCGTAATCATACTTTACTAGATATGGTGCGATCTATGATGTCTCTTACTGATTTACCGCTATCATTTTGGGGTTATGCTTTAGAGACGGCCGCATTCACATTAAATAGGGCACTATCGAAATCCGTTGAGATGACGCCTTATGAACTGTGGTTTGGCAAGAAACCAAAGTTGTCGTTTCTTAAAGTTTGGGGCTGCGATGCTTATGTGAAAAAGCTTCAACCTGATAAGCTCGAACCCAAATCGGAGAAATGTGTCTTCATAGGATACCCATAGGAGACTGTTGGGTACACCTTCTATCACAGATCCGAAGGCAAGACTTTCGTTGCTAAGAATGGATCCTTTCTAGAGAAAGAGTTTCTCTCGAAAGAAGTGAGTGGGAGGAAAGTAGAACTTGATGAGGTAACCATACCTTCTCCCTTATTGGAAAGTAGTTCATCACAAAAACCGGTTCCTGTGACGTCTATACCAATTAGTGAGGAAGTTAATGATGATGATCATGAAACTTCAGATCAAGTTGTTACTGAACCTCGTAGGTCAACCAGAGTAAGATCCACACCAGAGTGGTACGGTAATCCTGTTCTGGAGGTTATGTTACTAGACCATGACGAACCTACGAACTATGAAGAAGCGATGGTGAGCCCAGATTCCGCAAAATGGCTTGAGGCCATGAAATCTGAGATGGGATCCATGTATGAGAACAAAGTGTGGTCTTTGGTTGACTTGCCCGATGAGCGGCAAGCCATTGAGAATAAATGGATCTTCAAGAAGAAGACTGACGCTGACGGTAATATTACTGTCTATAAAGGTCGACTTGTTGCGAAAGGTTTTCGACAAGTTCAAGGGATTGACTATGATGAGACCTTCTCACCCGTACCGATGCTTAAGTCTATCCGAATCATGGTAACAATTGCCACATTTTATGATTATGAAATTTGGCAAATGGATGTAAAAACTGCATTCCTGAATGGATTTCTAGTAGAAGAGTTGTATATGATGCATCCGGAAGGTTTTGTCGATCCAAAGGGAGCTAAGAAAGTGTGCAAGCTCCAGCGATCCATTTATGGACTGGTGCAAGCCTCTCGGAGTTGGAATAAACGCTTTGATAGTGTGATCAAAGCATTTGGTTTTGTACAGACTTTTGGAGTAGCCTGTATTTACAAGAAAGTGAGTGGGAGCTCTGTAGCATTTCTGATATTATATGTGGATGATATATTGCTGATTGGAAATGATATAGAATTTCTGGATAGCATAAAGGGATACTTGAATAAGCATTTTTCAATGAAAGACCTCGGTGAAGCTGCTTATATATTGGGCATCAAGATCTATAGACATAGATCAAGACGCTTAATTGGACTTTGACAAAGCACATACCTTAACAAAGTTTTGAAGAAGTTCAAAATGGATCAAGCAAAGAAAGGGTTTTTGCCTGTGGTACAAGGTGTGAAGTTGAGTAAGACTCAATGCCCAACCACTGCAGAAGATAGAGAGAAGATGAAAGATGTTCCCTATGCTTCAGCCATAGGCTCTATCATGTGTGCAATGCTGTGTACCAGACCTGATGTGTGCCTTGCTATAAGTCTAGCAGGGAGGTACCAAAGTAATCCAGGAGTGGATCACTGGACAGCGGTCAAGAACATCCTGAAATACCTGAAAAGAACTAAGGATATGTTTCTCGTTTATGGAGGTGACAAAGAGCTCATTGTAAATGGTTACGTTGATGCAAGCTTTGACACTGATCCGGACGATTCTAAATCGCAAACCGGATACGTGTTTACATTGAACAGTGGAGCTGTTAGTTGGTGCATTTCTAAAACAAAGCATCGTGGCGGGATCTACGTGTGAAGCGGAGTACATAGCCGCTTTGGAAGCAGCAAATGAAGGAGACTGGATGAAGGAGTTCATATCCGATCTAGGTGTCATACCTAGTGCATTGGGTCCAATGAAAATCTTTTGTGACAATACTGGAGCAATTGCCTTGGCGAAGGAATCCAGATTTCACAAGAGAACCAAGCACATCAAGAGACGCTTCAATTCCATCCGGGATCTAGTCCAGGTGGGAGACATAGAAATTTGCAAGATACATACGGATCTGAATGTTGCAGACCCGTTGACTAAGCCTCTTCCACGAGCAAAACATGATCAACACCAAGACTCCATGGGTGTTAGAATCATTACTGTGTAATCTAGATTATTGACTCTAATGCAAGTGGGAGACTGAAGGAAATATGCCCTAGAGGCAATAATAAATTTATTATTTATTTCCCTATATCATGATAAATGTTTATTATTCATGCTATAATTGTATTAACCGGAAACATAATACTTGCGTGAATACATAGGCAAATAGAGCGTGTCACTAGTATGCCTCTACTTGACTAGCTCGTTGATCAAAGATGGTTATGTTTCCTAGCCATAGACATGAGTTTTCATTTGATTAACGAGATCACATCATTAGGAGAATGATGTGATTGACTTGACCCATTCCGTTAGCTTAGCACTCGATCATTTAGTAAGTTGCTATTGCTTTCTTCATGACTTATACATGTTCCTATGACTATGAGATTATGAAACTCCCGTTTACCGGAGGAACACTTTGTGTGCTACCAAACGTCACAACGTAACTGGGTGATTATAAAGGTGCTCTATAGGTGTCTCAAGGTACTTGTTGGGTTGGCGTATGATACGTCCATTTTGCATCATGCTTTTATACCGATATTTATTGCATTATGGGTTGTTATTACACATTATGTCACAATACTTATGCCTATTCTCTCCTATTTTACAAGGTTTACATGAAGAGGGAGAATGCCGGCAGCTGGGATTCTAGGCTGGAAAAGGAGAAAATATTAGAGACCTACTCTGCACAGCTCCAAAAGTCCTGAAACTTCACGGAAGACGTTTTCAGAATATATATAAAATACTCAGTGGAAGAGATTCTCCAGGGGGCCACACCCTGCCCACGAGGGTGGGGGGCGCGCCCTACCCCCCTGGGCGCGCCCCCTACCTCGTGGGCCCCCTGGTGGCCCTCCGGTGGCCATCTTCTGCTATATGAAGTCTTTCGATGGGAAAAAATAGGAAGCCATCTTCTCGGACGAAACTCCGCCGCCACGAGGCGGAACCTTGGCGGAACCAATCTAGGGCTCCGGCAGAGCTGTTCTGTCGGGGAAACTTCCCTCCCGGAGGGGGAAATCATCGCCATCATCATCACCAACGCTCCTCTCATCGGGAGAGGGCAATCTCCATCAACATCTTCATCAGCACCATCTCCTCTCAAAACCCTAGTTCATCTCTTGTATCCAATTCTAGTCCGGGATTGGTGCTAGTAGGTTGCTAGTAGTGTTAATTACTCCTTGTAGTTGATGCTAGTTGGTTTATTTGGTGGAAGATCATATGTTCAGATCCTATATGCATATTAATACCCCTCTGATTATGAACATGTTTATGCTTTGTGAGTAGTTAATTACGTTTGTTCCTGAGGACATGGGAGGAGTCTTGCTATTAGTAGTCATGTGAATTTGGTATTCGTTCGATATTTTGATGAGATGTATGTTGTATCTCCTCTAGTGGTGTTATGTGAACGTCGACTACATGACACTTCACCATTATTTGGGCCTAGAGGAAGGCATTGAGAAGTAATAAGTAGATGATGGGTTGCTAGAGTGACAGAAGCTTAAACCCTAGTTTATGCGTTGCTTCGTAAGGGGCTGATTTGGATCCATATGTTTCATGCTATGGTTAGGTTTACCTTAATACTTTTTTGTAGTTGCGGATGCTTGCAATAGAGGTTAATCATAAGTGGGATGCTTGTCCAAGTAAGGACAGTACCCAAGCACCGGTCCACCCACATACCAAATTATCCAAGTACCGAACGCGAATCATATGAGCGTGATGAAAACTAGCTTGATGATATTCCCATGTGTCCTCGGGAGCGCTTTTCTCTATATAAGATTTTGTCCAGGCTTGTCCTTTGCTACAAAAAGGATTGAGCCACCTTGCTGCTCCTTATTTACTTTTGTTACTTGTTGCTCGTTACAAATTATCCTATCACAAAACTATCTGTTACCACTTGTTTCAGTACTTGCAGAGAATACCTTGCTGGAAACCGCTTATCATTTCCTTCTACTCCTCGTTGGGTTCGACACTCTTACTTATCGAAAGGACTATGATAGATCCTCTATACTTGTGGGTCATCAAGATCCTTTACTGGCTCCGTAAATCGGGAGTGAAGCGCCTTTGGTAGGTGGAATTTGGTAAGGAAAAATTTATATAGTGTGCTGAAATTTACTGTCACTTGTTACTATGGAAAGTAATCTTCTGAGGGGCTTGTTCGGGGTATCTTCACCACGACCAGTAGAGCAAAGAGTTGCTCCTCAACCTACTGAACCTACTGAAAATGAAAATGTCTACTTTGAAATTCCTTCGGGTATGATAGAAAAACTGCTAGCTAATCCCTTTTTAGGAGATGGAACAAAACATCCTGATGAGCATCTAATATATGTGGATGAAGTTTGTGGATTATTTAAGCTTGCAGGTGTACCCGGAGATGTTGTTAAGAAGAAGGTATTCCCTTTATCTTTGAAGGGAGATGCATCGACACGGTATAGGCTATGTGATGATATGGGGTCTTGGAATTACAAACGATTGAAATTGGAATTTCATCAGAAGTTTTATCCTATGCATCTTGTTCATCGTGATGGCAATTATATATATAATTTTTGGCCTCACGAAGGAGAAAGCATCGCTCAAGCTTGGGGGAGGCTTAAATCAATGTTATATTCATGCCCCAATCATGAGCTCTCAAGAAAAATGATTATTCAAAATTTTTATGCTCGGCTTTCTGATAACAATCGCACCATGCTTGATACTTCTTGTGCTGGCTCTTTTATGATGAAGACTATTGAATTCAAATGGGATTTATTGGAAAGAATTAAACGCAACTCTGAAGATTGGGACCTCGACAAAGGTAAGGAGTCAGGTATGACACCTAGTTTTGATTGTGTTAAATCTTTTATGGATAACGATGTTTTCCATAAATTTAGCACTAAATATGGACTTGACTCTGAGATAGTAGCTTCTTTCTGTGAATCTTTTGCTACATATGTTGATCTCCCCAAGGAGAAGTGGTTTAAATATCATCCTCCCATAGAAGTAAAAGTAGCTGCACCTATTAAAGTTGAAGAAAAGATTGTCACTTATAATGATCCTATTGTTCCTACTTCTTATGTTGAGAAACCACCTTTTCCTGTTAGGATAAAGGATCACGCTAAAGCTTCAACTGTGGTTCGTAAAAGCAATATTAAAACTTATACACCTCATGAGAAAATTAAAGTTGAACCTGATATTGCTATTGTTAAAGATCTCTTGTCTGATAATATTGATGGACATGTTATTTCTTTCTGTGATGAAACTGCTAGAATTGCTAAACCTTGTGCTAAAGATAAACCTAGACCTGTGGTAGGCATGCCTGTTATTTCTGTTAAAATAGGAGATCATTGTTATCATGGTTTATGTGATATAGGTGCCAGTGCTAGTGCAATACCTATTAGCCTATATAGAGAAATTATGCATGATATTGCACCTGTTGAGTTAGAAGATATTGATGTCACAATTAAACTTGCCAATAGAGATACTATTTCACCAATGGGAATTTTTAGAGATGTTGAAGTCTTGTGTGGGAAAACTAAATATCCTGCTGATTTTCTTGTTCTTGGTTCCCCACAAGATAGCTTTTGTCCCATTATATTTGGTAGACCCTTCTTAAACACTATCAATGCTACCATAGATTGCAAAAGGGATGTTGTTACTATTGGTTTAGATGATATGACTCATGAATTTAATTTCTCCAAATTTAGTAGACAACACCGTGAAGAAGAATTACCTAGTAAGGATGAAATTATTGGTCTTGCTTCTATTGCCGTACCTCCTAGTGATCCTTTAGAACAATATTTGCTAGACCATGAAAATGACATGTTTATGAATGAAAGAAGGGAAATAGATGAAGTATTCTTTAAACAGGAACCTATTCTGAAACACAATTTGCCTGTTGAAATCCTAGGGGATCCTCCTCCACCCAAGGGTGATCCCGTGTTTGAGCTCAAACTGTTACCTGATACTCTTAAATATGCTTATCTTGATGAGAAAAAGATATATCCTATTATTATTAGTGCTAACCTTTCAGAGCATGAGGAGTAGAGATTATGGAAAACTCTGAAGAAGCACTGTGCTGCTATTGGGTATACTCTTGATGATCTTAAGGGCATTAGTCCCACTCTATGTCAACATAAAATTAATTTGGAAGAAGATGCTAAACCAGTTCGTGATCATCAATGATGGCTGAATCCTAAAATGAAAGAAGTGGTAAGAAAAGAAATACTAAAGCTTCTTGAGGTAGGTGAAATTTATCCCAAGGTTGTCAGAATCACGATTTTGAATCGGATCGGAGCTCTGATGGTAGGATCGCAAATCATAGAATCTTCACTATCAGGATCGTAAAAACGTAGATTCTATGAACTAAAATCGTAGAATCAGAGGAGTTAGTTTGGATCGTAAAGTCATAGAATCGTATAACAGAATCGCGATTCTGACAACCTTGATTTATCCCATTGCTGATAGTCAGTGGGTAAGTCCTGTCCATT
Source organism: Triticum urartu (assembly GCF_003073215.2). Taxonomy (NCBI): domain Eukaryota; kingdom Viridiplantae; phylum Streptophyta; class Magnoliopsida; order Poales; family Poaceae; genus Triticum; species Triticum urartu. The sequence goes on from NC_053024.1 coordinate 19,116,673, forward strand.
GTGTCCCTAAGAAGGGAGGTATTACTGTCGTTCCTAATGATAAAGATGAATTGATTCCTCAAAGAATTATTACAGGTTATAGGATGGTAATTGATTTCTGCAAATTAAATAAGGCCACTAAAAAGGATCATTACCCCTTACCTTTTATCGATCAAATGCTAGAAGGATTATCCAAACATATACATTTTTGCTTTCCAGATGGTTATTCTAGTTTCTCTCAAATACATGTGTCAGCCAAAGATCAATCAAAGACTACTTTTACTTGCCCTTTTGGTACCTTTGCTTATAGAAGTATGCCTTTTGGTCTATGTAATGCACCTACTACCTTTCAAAGATGCATGATGGCTATATTCTCTGACTTTTGTGAAAAGATTTGTGAGGTTTTCATGGACGATTTCTCCGTCTATGGATCTTATTTTGATGATTGCTTGAGCAACCTTGATCGAGTTTTGCAGAGATGTGAAGAAACTAATCTTGTCTTGAATTGGGAAAAGTGCCACTTTATGGTTAATGAAGTTATTGTCTTGGGGCACAAAGTTTCTGAAATAGGTATTGAGGTTGATAAAGCCAAGGTTGATGCTATTGAGAAGATGCCATGTCCCAAGGACATCAAAGGTATAAGAAGTTTCCTTGGTCATGCCGGATTTTATAGGAGGTTCATCAAGGACTTCTCAAAAATTTGTCAGCCTCTGACTAATTTATTACAAAAAGATATACCATTTGTCTTTGATGATGATTGTGTAGAAGCATTTCAAATACTTAAGAAAGCATTGATCTCTGCACCTATCGTTCAGCCACCTGACTGGAATTTACCCTTTGAAATTATGTGTGATGCCAGTGATTATGTTGTAGGTGCTGTTCTAGGGCAAAGAGTTGATAAGAAATTAAATTTTATTCAATATGCTAGTAAAACCCTAGAGAATGCTCAAAGAAATTATGCTACCACTGAAAAAGAATTTTTAGCAGTTGTATTTGCTTATGATAAGTTCAGACCTTATATTGTTGATTCTAAAGTAACTATTCACACTGATCATGCTGCTATTAAATATCTTATGGAAAAGAAAGATGCTAAACCTAGACTTATTAGATGGGTTCTCTTGCTACAAGAATTTAACTTACATATTGTTGATAGAAAGGGAGTTGAGAACCCCGTTGCAGACAACTTGTCTAGGTTAGAAAATGTGCTTGATGACCCACTTCCTATTGATGATAGCTTTCCTGATGAGCAATTAAATGTCATAAATGCTTCTCATACTGCTCCATGGTATGCTGATTATGCTAATTACATTGTTGCTAAGTTTATACCACCTAGTTTCACATACCAGCAAAAGAAAAAGTTCTTCTATGATTTGAGGCATTACTTTTGGGATGACCCACATCTTTATAAAGAAGGAGTAGATGGTGTTATTAGATGTTGTGTACCTGAGCATGAACAGGAACAGATCCTACGCAAGTGTCACTCCGAAGCTTATGGAGGACACCATGCTGGAGATAGAACTGCACATAACATATTGCAATCTGGTTTTTATTGGCCTACTCTCTTCAAGGATGCCCGTAAGTTTGTCTTATCTTGTGATGAATGTCAAAGAATTGGTATTATTAGTAGATGTCGAGAAATGCCTATGAATTATTCACTTGTTATTGAACCATTTGATGTTTGGGGCTTTGACTATATGGGACCTTTTCCTTCCTCTAATGGATATACACATATTTTAGTTGCTGTTGATTACGTTACTAAATGGGTAGAAGCTATTCCAACTAGTAGTGCTGATCATAACACTTCTATTTAAATGCTTAAAGAAGTTATTTTTCCAAGATTTGGAGTCCCTAGATATTTAATGACTGATGGTGGTTCACATTTTATTCATGGTGCTTTCTGTAAAATGCTTGCTAAATATGATGTTAATCATAGAATTGCATCTCCTTATCACCCACAGTCTAGTGGTCAAGTAGAATTGAGTAATAGAGAGCTCAAATTAATTTTGCAAAATACTGTTAATAGATCTAGAAAGAATTGGTCCAAGAAACTTGATGATGCATTATGGGCCTATAGAACTGCATATAAAAATCCTATGGGTATGTCTCCGTATAAAATGGTTTATGGAAAAGCATGTCACTTACCTCTCGAACTAGAACACAAGGCATATTGGGCTATTAAAGAACTCAATTATGATTTTAAACTTGCCGGTGAGAAGAGGTTATTTGATATTAGCTCACTCGATGAATGGAGAACCCAAGCCTACGAAAATGCCAAGTTGTTTAAAGAAAAAGTTAAAAGATGGCATGATAAAAGGATACAAAAGCGTGAGTTTAATGTAGGTGACTATGTATTGCTATACAACTCTCGTTTAAGATTTTTTGCAGGACAACTTCTCTCTAAATGGGAAGGTCCTTATGTTATCGAGGAGGTCTATTGTTCCGGTGCCATAAAAATCAACAACTTCGAAGGCACAAATCCGAAGGTGGTGAACGGTCAAAGAATCAAACAATATATCTCAGGTAATCCAATAAATGTTGAAACCAATGTTATTGAAACTGTAACCCCAGAGGAATACATAAGGGACACTTTCCGGAACGCTCCAGACTCCGAAAAGGAATAGGTATGTGGTACGGTAAGTAAAGCGACTCCAAAACAGTTTTTAAGGCAATATTTCTCCGTTTTGGAATATTTAGAAAAATAAGAAGCAGTCCGGGAAGGACACGAGGGCTCCACGAGGGTGGAGGGCGCGCCCTCTACCTCGTGGGAACCTCGTGTGCTCTCCGGACTCCGTTTTCTTACACGTTACGTATTTTGGTCGGTAAAAACTCATTATATAATCTCCCGGAGGTTTTGACTCCCGTATCACGCAAAAATCTCCTGTTTGTGTTTCGAGCTATTTCGGTTGTAGATTAGAGCAAGATGTCTTCGCAAGAGTCAGTCAGGGAGAGTCGGGTGTCTCATCCGGCACCGAGATCAATGACAAACAACAATGTTGACCCCTTTGGGCCGGCAACAAAGGAAGAGATGGAGGCTAAATTGAAGAGGATAGATGCCATGGAATAGGATCAAGAAGTCACTTCCTCGCTTCCGAGCTGGATTCACAATGGGAGAACTGCAGAGCTCAGCTATTCGAAACTCGGTTATCCCTTCCAATATTACATTCCTTTCTTATGAGAATATGAAAAAGAGTGTCACCGGTTCTCCCACAGCTATGCAGCACCCTTGGGTGCAGGGAGCTTTAGCTGTTATAGGAAAACTCCGAAAGGAAATAATGGACCTCAAGCAGCAAGTCAATAAGCTCGAGGAGGAGAATCGTATCCTGAGGGGCATCATCGCCAAGAATATCACATCACCATCCCCGAAAAGAGAGACATAATCACATGGGTATGGGCACTCCCCTTGGCAACTGCCAAGCTTGGGGGAGTGCCCCGGTATCGTATCACCATCACTTTTATCTTTTCCGTTTTTCTTAGTTCGATCCTTTTGGTAATATCTTGATCTAGTAGAATAAAAGTTCTTAGTATGGTCTAGTTGTGAGTTTTGCTTTATAATTCTTCTATGTAATCGAGACTGTGAGCTATATATATATAATAAAGCTTAGTGTTGAGTCAAGGGCTTGACTATTTTTCCATGATCCTAAGTGAATAAAAGAAGAGAGAGAGAAATAAAAAGAAACAAAGAGATCATGTGAATCTCATGGAGAGTAATGAGCTCACATAGAAAAAGTATGATGAATAAAAGTTGTTGAGAGTTGACAAACATAGTTTTGGTCATCGTTGCAATTAATAGGAAGTAATAAAGAAAGAGAGGTCTTCACATATAGATATACTATCTTGGACATCTTTTATGATTGTGAGCACTCATTAAAATATGGCATGCTAAAGAGTTGATGTTGGACAAGGAAGACAACGTAATGGGTTATGTTTTCTTACATCTGAGATAAATTATATTGTCATGGATCATCCAACATGGTTGAGATTGCCTTTCCCTCTCATGCTAGCCAAATTCATCGCACCAAGTAGAGATACTACTTGTGCTTCCAAATACCCTTAAACCAGTTTTGCCATGAGAGTCCACTATACCTACCTATGGATTGAGTAAGGTTGAGTAAGATCCTCTAAGTAAGTTGTCATCGGTGCAAGCAATAAAAATTGCTCTCTAAATATGTATGACTTATTAGTGTGGGAGAAAATAATCTTTATTGATATGGAAGAAATAAAAGTGACAGACTGCATAATAAAGGTCCATATCACAAGTGGCAATATAAAGTGACGTTCTTTCGCATTAAGATTTTGTGCATCCAACCATAAAAGCGCATGACAACCTCCTATTTTGCGAAGGGCCTATCTTTTACTTTTATCTCCTACCTTGCATAAGAGTCATGGTGATCTTCACCCTTCCTTTTTACATTTTATCCTTTGGCAAGCACAGTATGTTGGAAAGATCCTGGTATATATGGCTAATTGGATGTGAGTTTTCATGAACTATTATTGTTGACATTACCCTTGAGGTAAAACGTTGAGAGGAAAAACTATAAGCCCCTATCTTTCTTTGTGTCCAATTAAAACTCCATACCCATAAGTATTGCGTGAGTGTCAGCAATTGTTAAAGACTATATGATAGTTGAGTATGTGGACTTGCTGAAAAGCTCATATATATTGACTCTTTCCTATGTTATGATAAATTGCAATTGCTCCAATGACCGAGATTATAGTTTATTAGTTTTCAATGAAGTTTACGATTCATACTTGAAATTGTGATTGAATTATTACTCTAGCATAAGAAATCATATGACAAGAATTACGTAAGTTGCTGTTCTAAGAATGATCATGATGCCCTCATGTCCGTATTTTTATTTTTATCGACACCTCTATCTCTAAACATGTGGACATGTTTTTTGATTTCGGCTTTTCGCTTGAGGACAAGCGAGGTCTAAGCTTGGGGGAGTTGATACATCCATTTTGCATCATGCTTTTATACCGATATTTATTGCATTATGGGCTGTTATTACACATTATGTCACAATACTTATGCCTATTCTCTCCTAGTTTACAAGGTTTACATGAAGAGGGAGAATGTCGGCAGCTGGGATTCTGGGCTGGAAAAGGAGAAAATATTAGAGACCTATTCTGCACAGCTCCAAAAGTCCTAAAACTTCACGGAAGACATTTTTAGAATATATAAAAAATACTCAGCGGAAGAGATTCACCAAGGGGGACACACCCTGCCCACGAGAGTGGGGGGCGTGCCCTACCCCCCTGGGCACGCCCCCTACCTCGTGGGCCCCCTGGTGACCCTCCGGTGTGGGGAACGTAGTAATTTCAAAAAAATTCCTACGCACACGCAAGATCATGGTGATGCATAGCAACGAGAGGGGGAGAGTGTTGTCTACGTACCCTCGTAGACCGACAGCGGAAGCGTTATGACAACGCGGTTGATGTAGTCGTACGTCTTCACGGCCCGATCGATCAAGCACCGAAACTATGGCACCTCCGAGTTCTAGCACACGTTCAGCTCGATGATGATCCCCGGACTCCGATCCAGCAAAGTGTCGGGGAAGAGTTCCGTCAGCACGACGGCGTGGTGACGATCTTGATGTTCTACCGTCGCAGGGCTTCGCCTAAGCACCGCTACAATATTATCGAGGATTATGGTGGAAGGGGGCACCGCACACGGCTAAGAGATCAATGATCAATTGTTGTGTCTTTGGGGTGCCCCCCTGCACCCGTATATAAAGGAGCAAGGGAGGAGGAGGCCGGCCCTAGGAGGGGGCGCGCCAAGTGTGGAGTCCTACTAGGACTCCCTAGTCCTAGTAGGATTCCACCTCCCATATGGAATAGGAAAAGAGGAAGGGAAAAGGAGAAGGAAGGAAGGGGGCGCCCCCCTTCCCTAGTCCAATTCGGACCAGACCAAGGGGAGGGGTGCGGCCACCCTTGAGGCCCTTTTTCTTCTTTCCCGTATCCCAATAAGGCCCAATACGTATTCCCGTAACTCTCCGGTACTCCGAAAAATACCTGAATCACTCGAAACCTTTCCGATGTCCGAATATAGTCGTCCAATATATCGATCTTTACGTCTTGACCATTTCGAGACTCCTCGTCATGTCCCCGATCTCATCCGGGACTCCGAACTTCTTCGGTACATCAAAACTCGTAAACTCATAATATAACTGTCATCGAAGCCTTAAGCGTGCGGACCCTATGGGTTCGAGAACAATGTAGACATGACCGAGACACGTCTCCGGTCAATAACCAATAGCGGAACCTGGATGCTCATATTGGCTCCCACATATTCTACGAAGATCTTTATCGGTCAGACCGCATAACAACATACGTTGTTCCCTTTGTCATCGGTATGTTACTTGCCCGAGATTCGATCGTCGATATCTCAATACCTAGTTCAATCTCGTTACCGGCAAGTCTCTTTACTCGTTCCGTAATACATCATCCTGCAACTAACTCATTAGTTGCAATGCTTGCAAGGCTTAAGTGATGTGCATTACCGAGAGGGCCCAGAGATACCTCTCCGACAATCGGAGTGACAAATCCTAATCTCGAAATACGCCAACCCAACAAGTACCTTCGGAGACACCTGTAGAGCACCTTTATAATCATCTAGTTACGTTGTGACGTTTGGTGGCACACAAAGTGTTCCTCCGGTAAACGGGAGTTGCATAATCTCATAGTCATAGGAACATTTATAAGTCATGAAGAAAGCAATAGCAACAAACTAAACGATCAAGTGCTATGCTAATGGAATGGGTCAAGTCAATCACATCATTCTCCTAATTATGTGACCCCGTTAATCAAATGACAACTCATGTCTATGGTTAGGAAACATAACCATCTTTGATCAACGAGCTAGTCAACTAGAGGCATACTAGTGACACTCTGTTTGTCTATGTATTCACACATGTATTATGTTTCCGGTTAATACAATTCTAGCATGAATAATAAACATTTATCATGATATAAGGAAATAAATAATAACTTTATTATTGCCTCTAGGGCATATTTCCTTCAGTCTCCCACTTGCACTAGAGTCAATAATCTAGTTCACATTGTCATGTGATTTAACATCAATAGTTCACATCACCATGTGATTAACACCCATAGTTCACATCGACATGTGACCAACACCCAAAGGGTTTACTAGAGTCAATAATCTAGTTCACATCGCTATGTGATTAACACCCAAAGAGTACTGAGGTGTGATCATGTTTTGCTTGTGAGAGAAGTTTAGTCAACGGGTCTGCCACATTCAGATCCGTAAGTATTTTGCAAATTTCTATGTCAACAATGCTCTGCATGGAGCTACTCTAGCTAATTGCTCCCACTTTCAATATGTATCCAGATTGAGACTTAGAGTCATCTGCATCAGTGTCAAAACTTGCATCGACGTAACCCTTTACGACGAACCTTTTTGTCACCTCCATAATCGAGAAACATATCCTTATTTCACTAAGGATAATTTGACCGCTGTCCAGTGATCTACTCCTAGATCACTATTGTACTCCCTTGCCAAAAACAGTGTAGGGTATACAATAGATCTGGTACACAGCATGGCATATTTTATAGAACCTATGGCCAAGGCATAGGGAATGACTTTCATTCTCTCTCTATCTTCTGCCGTGGTTGGGTTTTGAGTCTTACTCAACTTCACACCTTGTAACACAGGCAAGAACTCTTTCTTTGACTGTTCCATTTTGAACTACTTCAAAATCTTGTCAAGGTATGTACTCATTGAAAAACTTATCAAGCGTCTTGCTCTATCTTTATAGATCTTGATGCTCAATATGTAAGCAGCTTCACCGAGGTCTTTCTTTGAAAAACTCCTTTCAAACACTCCTTTATGCTTTGCAGAATAATTCTACATTATCTCCGATCAACAATATGTTATTCACATATACTTATCAGAAATGTTATAGTGCTCCCACTCACTTTCTTGTAAATACAGGCTTCACTGCAAGTCTGTATAAAACTATATGCTTTGGTCAACTTATCAAAGCGTATATTCCAACTCCGAGATGCTTGCACCAGTCCAAAGATGGATCGCTGGAGCTTGCATATTTTGTTAGCACCTTTAGGATTGACAAAACTTTCTTGTTGCATCATATACAACCCTTCTTTAATAAATCTATTAAGGACTGCAGTTTTGTTTATCCACTTGCCAGATTTCATAAAATGCGGCAATTGCTAACATGATTCGGACAGACTTAAGCATAGATACGAGTGAGAAACTCTCATCGTAGTCAACACCTTGAACTTGTCGAAAACCTTTTTGCGACAATTCTAGCTTTTGTAGATAGTGACACTACTATCAGCGTCCGTCTTCCTCTTGAAGATCCATTTAATCTCAATGGCTTGCCGAACATCGGGCAAGTCAACCAAAGTCCATACTTTGTTCTCATACATGGATCCTATCTCAGATTTCATGGCCTCAAGCCATTTTTGCGGAATCTGGGCTCATCATCGCTTCCTCATAGTTCGTAGGCTCGTCATGGTAAAGTAACATGACCTCCAGAATAGGATTACCGTACCATTCTGGTGCGGATCTCACTCTGGTTTACCTATGAGGTTCGGTAGTAACTTGATCTGAAGTTACATGATCATCATCATTAGCTTCCTCACTAATTGGTGTAGTAGTCACAGGAACAGATTTCTGTGATGAACTACTTTCCAATAAGGGAGCAGGTATAGTTACCTCATCAAGTTCTACTTTTCCTCCCACTCACTTCTTTCGAGAGAAACTCCTTCTCTAGAAAGGATCCATTCTCAGCAACGAATATCTTGCCTTCGGATTTGTGATAGAAGGTGTACCCAACATTTTCTTTTGGGTATCCTATGAAGACGCACTTCTCCGATTTGGGTTTGAGCTTATCAGGTTGAAACTTTTTCACATAAGCATTGCAACCTCAAACTTTAAGAAACGACAGCTTAGGTTTCTTGCCAAACCATAGTTCATACTGTGTCGTCTCAACAGATTTAGATGGTGCCCTATTTAACGTGAATGCAGCTGTCTCTAATGCGCAACCCCAAAACTGTAGTGATTAATCGGTAATAAACATCATAGATTGCACTATATCCAATAATAGTACGGTTATGACGTTCGGACACACCATTATGCTGTGGTGTTCCAGGTGGCATGATTTTGTGAAACTATTCCACATTGTTTTAATTGAAGACCAAACTCGTAACTCAAATATTTGTCTCTGTGATCAGATCGTAGAAACTTTATTTTCTTGTCACGATGATTTTCCACTTCACTCTGAAGTTCTTTAAACTTTTCAAATGTTTCAGACTTATGTTTCATCAAGTAGATATACTCATATCTGCTCAAATCATCTGTGAAGATCAGAAAATAATGATACCTGCCGCGAGCCTCAATATTCATCGGACCACAGTATGTATGATTTCCAACAAATCTGTTGCTCGCTCCATTGTTCCGGTGAACGGAGTCTTAGTCATCTTGCCCATGAGGCATGGTTCGCAAGCACCAACTGATTCATAATCAAGTGATTCCAAAAACCCATCAGCATGGATTTTCTTCATGCGCTTTACACCAATATGGCCTAAACGGCAGTGCCAGAAATAAGTTGCACTATCATTATTAACTTTGCATCTTTTGGCTTCAATATTATGAAAATGTGTATCACCACGATCGAGATCCAACAAACCATTTTCATTGGGTGTATGACCATAGAAGGTTTTATTCATGTAAACAGAACAACAATTATTCTCTAACTTACATGAATAACTGTATTGCAATAAACATGATCCAATCATATTTATGCTCAATGCAAACACCAAATAACATTTATTTAGGTTCAACACTAATCCCGAAAGTATAGGGAGTGTGCGATGATGATCATATCAATCTTGGAACCACTTCCAACACACATCGTCACTTCACCCTTAACTAGTCTATGTTCATTCTGTAATTCCCGTTTCGAGTTACTACTCTTAGCAACTGAACTAGTATCAAATACCGAGGGGTTGCTACGAACACTAGTAAAATACACATTAATAATCTGTATATCAAATATACCTTTGTTCACTTTGCCATCCTTCTCATCCGCCAAATACTTGGGGCAGTTCCGCTTCCAGTGACTAGCCCCTTTGCAGTTAAGCACTTAGTCTCAGGCTTAGGTCCAGACTTGGGCTTCTTCACTTGAGCAGCAACTTGCTTGCCGTTCTTCTTGAAGTTCCCTTTCTTTCCCTTTGCCCTTTTCTTGAAACTAGTGGTCTTGTTAACCATCAACACTTGATGTTTTTCTTGATTTCTACCTTCGTCGATTTCAGCATCACGAAGAGCTTGGGAATTACTTTTGTCATCCCTTGCATATTATAGTTCATCACGAAGTTCTACTAACTTGGTGATGGTGACTAGAGAATTCTGTCAATCACTATTTTATCTGGAAGATTAACTCCCACTTGATTCAAGCGATTGTAGTACCCAGACAATCTGAGCACATTCTCACTGCTTGAGCTATTCTCCTCCATCTTTTAGCTATAGAACTTGTTGGAGACTTCATATCTCCCAACTCGGGTATTTTACTTGAAATATTAACTTCAACTCCTGGAACATCTCATATGGTCCATGACGTTCAAAACGTCTTTGAAGTCCCGATTCTAAGCTGTTAAGCATGGTGCACTAAACTATCAAGTAGTCATCATATTGAGCTAGCCAAACGTTCATAACGTCTGTATCTGCTCCTGCAATAGGTTTGTTACCTAGCGGTGCATCAAAGACATAATTCTTCTGTGCAGCAATGAGGATAAACCTCAGATCACGGATCCAATCCGCATCATTGCTACTAACATCTTTCAACTTAATTTTCTCTAGGAACATATCAAAAATAAAACAGGGAGCTAAACGCGAGCTATTGATCTACAACATAGATATGCTAATACTACCAGGACTAAGTTCATGATAAATTAAAGTTCAATTAATCATATTACTTAAGAACTCCCACTTAGACAGACATCCCTCTAATCTTCTAAGTGATCACGTGATCCAAATCAACTAAACCATGTCCGATCATCACGTGAGATGGAGTAGTTTCAATGGTGAACATCACTATGTTGATCATATCTACTATATGATTCACGCTCGACCTTTCGGTCTCCGTGTTGCGAGGCCATATCTGTTATATGCTAGGCTCATCAAGTTTAACCTGAGTATTCTGCGTGTGCAACTGTTTTGCACCCGTTGTATTTGAACGTAGAGCCTATCACACCCGATCATCACGTGGTGTCTCAGCACGAAGAACTTTCGCAACGGTGCATACTCAGGGAGAACACTTGTACCTTGATAATTAGTGAGAGATCATCTTATAAAGCTACCGTCGAACTAAGAAAAATAAGATGTATAAAAGATAAACATCATATGCAATCAAAATATGTGGCATGATATGGCCATCATCATCTTGTGCCTTTGATCTCCATCTCTAAAGTATCGTCATGATCTCCATCGTCACCGGCATGACACCATGATCTCCATCATCTTGATCTATATCAATGTGTCATCACATGGTTGTCTCGCCAACAATTGCTCTTGCAACTATTGCTATCGCATAGCGATAAAGTAAAGCAATTATTTGGTGCTTGCATCTTATGCAATAGAGAGATAACCATAAGGCTTTTGCCTGTTGCCGATAACTTCAACAAAACATGATCATGTCATACAACAACTTATATCCCATCACGTCTTGACCATATCAGATCACAACATGCCCTGCAAAAACAAGTTAGACGTCCTCTACTTTGTAGTTGCAAGTTTTACGTAGCTGCTACGGGCTGAGCAAGAACCGTTCTTACCTACGCATCAAAACCACAACGATAGTTTGTCAAGTTGGTGCTGTTTTAACCTTCGCAAGGACCGGGCGTAGCCACACTCGGTTCAACTAAAGTTGGAGAAACTGACACCCGCCAACCACCTGTGTGCAAAGCACGTCGGTAGAACCAGTCTCGCGTAAGCGTACGCGTAATGTCGGTCCGGGCCGCTTCATCCAACAATACCGCCGAACCAAAGTATGACATGCTGGTAAGCAGTATGACGTATATCGCCCACAACTCACTTGTGTTCTACTCGTGCATAACATCAACGCATAAAACCTAGGCTCGGATGCCACTGTTGGGGAACGTAGTAATTTCAAAAAAATTCCTACGCACACGCAAGATCATGGTGATGCATAGCAACGAGAGGGGAGAGTGTTGTCTACGTACCCTCGTAGATCGACAGCGGAAGCGTTATGACAACACGGTTGATGTAGTCGTACGTCTTCATGGCCCGACCGATCAAGCACCGAAACTACGGCACCTCCGAGTTCTAGCACACGTTTAGCTCGGTGACGATCCCCGGACTCCGATCCAGCAGAATGTCGGGGAAGAGTTCCGTCAGCACGATGCCGTGGTGACGATCTTGATGTTCTACCGTCGCAGGGCTTCGCCTAAGCACCGCTACAATATTATCGAGGATTATGGTGGAAGGGGGCACCGCACACGGCTAAGAGATCAATGATCAATTGTTGTGTCTTTGGGGTGCCCCCTGCACCCATATATAAAGGAGCATGGGAGGAGGAGGCCGGCCCTAGGAGGGGGCGCGCCAAGTGTGGAGTCCTACTAGGACTCCCTAGTCTTAGTAGGATTCCACCTCCCATATGGAATAGGAAAAGAGGAAGGGAAAAGGAGAAGGAAGGAAGTGGGCGCCCCCCTTCCCTAGTCCAATTCGGACCAGACCAAGGGGAGGGGTGCGGCCACCCTTGAGGCCCTTTTCCTTCTTTCCCGTATGGCCCAATAAGGCCCAATACGTATTCCCGTAACTCTCCGGTACTCCGAAAAATACCTGAATCACTCGAAACCTTTCCGATGTCGGAATATAGTCGTCCAATATATCGATCTTTACGTCTTGACCATTTCGAGACTCCTCATCATGTCCCCGATCTCATCCGGGACTCCGAACTTCTTCGGTACATCAAAACTCATAAACTCATAATATAACTGTCATCGAAACCTTAAGCGTGCGGACCCTATGGGTTCGAGAACAATGTAGACATGACCGAGACACGTCTCCGGTCAATAACCAATAGCGGAACCTGGATGCTCATATTGGCTCCCACATATTCTACGAAGATCTTTATCGGTCAGACCGCATAACAACATACGTTGTTCCCTTTGTCATCGGTATGTTACTTGCCCGAGATTCGATCGTCGATATCTCAATACCTAGTTCAATCTCGTTACCGGCAAGTCTCTTTACTCATTCCGTAATACATCATCCTGCAACTAACTCATTAGTTGCAATGCTTCCAAGGCTTAAGTGATGTGCATTACCGAGAGGGCCCAGAGATACCTCTCCGACAATCGGAGTGACAAATCCTAATCTCGAAATACGCCAACCCAACAAGTACCTTCGGAGACACCTGTAGAGCACCTTTATAATCATCTAGTTACGTTGTGACGTTTGGTGGCACACAAAGTGTTCCTCCGGTAAACGGGAGTTGCATAATCTCATAGTCATAGGAACATTTATAAGTCATGAAGAAAGCAATAGCAACAAACTAAACGATCAAGTGCTATGCTAATGGAATGGGTCAAAGGGGGCACCGCACACGGCTAAGAGATCAATGATCAATTGTTGTGTCTTTGGGGTGCCCCCTGCACCCGTATATAAAGGAGCATGGGAGGAGGAGGCCGGCCCTAGGAGGGGGCGCGCCAAGTGTGGAGTCCTACTAGGACTCCCTAGTCTTAGTAGGATTCCACCTCTCATATGGAATAGGAAAAGAGGAAGGGAAAAGGAGAAGGAAGGAAGGGGGCGCCCCCCTTCCCTAGTCCAATTCGGACAGACCAAGGGGAGGGGTGCGCCACCCCTTGAGGCCCTTCTTCTTTCCCCGTATGCCAATAAGGCCCAATACGTATTCCCGTAACTCTCCGGTACTCCGAAAAATACCTGAATCACTCGAAACCTTTCCGATGTCGAATATAGTCGTCCAATATATCGATCTTTACGTCTTGACCATTTCGAGACTCCTCGTCATGTCCCCGATCTCATCCGGGACTCCGAACTTCTTCGGTACATCAAAACTCGTAAACTCATAATATAACTGTCATCGAAGCCTTAAGCGTGCGGACCCTATGGGTTCGAGAACAATGTAGACATGACCGAGACACGTCTCCGGTCAATAACCAATAGCGGAACCTGGATGCTCATATTGGCTCCCACATATTCTACGAAGATCTTTATCGGTCAGACCGCATAACAACATACGTTGTTCCCTTTGTCATCGGTATGTTACTTGCCCGAAGATTCGATCGTCGGTATCTCAATACCTAGTTCAATCTCGTTACCGGCAAGTCTCTTTACTCATTCCGTAATACATCATCCTGCAACTAACTCATTAGTTGCAATGCTTCCAAGGCTTAAGTGATGTGCATTACCGAGAGGGCCCAGAGATACCTCTCCGACAATCGGAGTGACAAATCCTAATCTCGAAATACGCCAACCCAACAAGTACCTTCGGAGACACCTGTAGAGCACCTTTATAATCATCCAGTTACGTTGTGACGTTTGGTGGCACACAAAGTGTTCCTCCGGTAAACGGGAGTTGCATAATCTCATAGTCATAGGAACATGTATAAGTCATGAAGAAAGCAATAGCAACAAACTAAACGATCAAGTGCTATGCTAATGGAATGGGTCAAGTCAATCACATCATTCTCCTAATGATGTGATCCCGTTAATCAAATGACAACTCATGTCTATGGTTAGGAAACATAACCATTTTTGATCAACGAGCTAGTCAAGTAGAGGCATACTAGTGACACTCTGTTTGTCTATGTATTCACACATGTATTATGTTTCCGGTTAATACAATTCTAGCATGAATAATAAACATTTATCATGATATAAGGAAATAAATAATAACTTTATTATTGCCTCTAGGGCATATTTCCTTCACGGTGGCCATCTTCTGCTATATGAAGTCTTTCAATGGGAAAACAATAGGAAGCCATTTTCTCGGACGAAACTCCGCCGCCACAAGGCGGACCTTGGCGGAACCAATCTAGGGCTCCGACAGAGCTGTTCTGCCGAGGAAACTTCCCTCCCGGAGGGGGAAATCATCGCCATCGTTATTACCAACGCTCCTCTCATCGGGAGAGGGCAATCTCCATCAACATCTTCATCAGCACCATCTCCTCTCAAAACCCTAGTTCATTTCTTGTATCAAATTCTAGTCCGGCATTGGTGCTAGTAGGTTGCTAGTAGTGTTAATTACTCCTTGTAGTTGATGCTAGTTGGTTTATTTGGTGGAAGATCATATGTTCAGATCCTATATGCATATTAATACCCCTCTGATTATGAACATGTTTATGCTTTGTGAGTAGTTACGTTTGTTCCTGAGGACATGGGAGGAGTCTTGCTATTAGTAGTCATGTGAATTTGGTATTCGTTCGATATTTTGATGAGATGTATGTTGTCTCTCCTCTAGTGGTGTTATGTGAACGTCGATTACATGACACTTCACCATTATTTGGGCCTAGAGGAAGGCATTGGGAAGTAATAAGTAGATGATGGGTTGCTAGAGTGACAGAAGCTTAAACCCTAGTTTATGTGTTGCTTCGTAAGGGCCTGATTTAGATCCATATGTTTCATGCTATGGTTAGGTTTACCTTAATACTTTTGTTGTAGTTGCGGATGCTTGCAATAGAGGTTAATCATAAGTGGGATGCTTGTCCAAGTAAGGACAGTACCCAAGCACCGGTCCACCCACATACCAAATTATCAAAGTATCGAACGCGAATCATATGAGCGTGATGAAAACTAGCTTGATGATATTCCCATGTGTCCTCGGGAGCGCTTTTCTCTATATAAGAGTTTGTCCAGGCTTGTCCTTTGCTACAAAAAGGATTGGGCCACCGTGCTGCACCTTATTTACTTTTGTTACTTGTTGCTCGTTACAAATTATCCTATCACAAAACTATCTGTTACCACTTGTTTCAGTACTTGCAGAGAATACCTTGCTGGAAACCGCTTATCATTTCCTTCTACTCGTCGTTGGGTTCGACACTCTTACTTATCGAAAGGACTACGATAGATCCCCTATACTTGTGGGTCATCAGCGTATTTCGAGATTAGGATTTGTCACTCTGATTGTCGGAGAGGTATCTCTGGGCCCACTCGATAATGTACATCGCTTAAGCCTTGCAAGCATTGCAACTAATAAGTTAGTTGCGGGATGATGTATTACAGAACGAGTAAAGAGACTTGTCGGTAACGAGATTGAACTAGGTATTGAGATACCGATGATCGAATCTCGGGCAAGTAACATACCGATGACAAAGGGAACAATGTATGTTGTTATGCGGTCTCACCGATAAAGATCTTCGTAGAATATGTGGGAGCCAATATGAGCATCCAGGTTCCGCTATTGGTTATTGACCGGAGACGTGTCTCGGTCATGTCTACATTGTTCTCGAACCCATAGGGTCCGCACGCTTAAGGTTTCGATGACAGTTATATTATGAGTTTATGAGTTTTGATGTACCGAAGAAGTTCGGAGTCCCGGATGAGATCGGGGACATGATGAGGAGTCTCGAAATGGTCGAGACATGAAGATTGATATATTGGAAGCCTATATTTGGATATCGGAAATGTTCCGGGTGAAATCGGGATTTTACCGGAGTATCGAGGGGTTACCAGAACCCCCCGGGGGCTTAATGGGCCATAGTGGGCCTTAGTGGAGAAGAGGAGAGGCGGCTAGGGCAGGGCCGCGTGCCCCTCCCCCTCTAGTCCGAATAGGACAAGGAGAGGGGGCGGCGTGTAACATCCACGATGCGGCTATATCTCCCACGTGTCGGAGCATGACTTAGAGGCAGAACCGCATTGTAGGCAATGTCGCAAGAGGGGTAATCTTCACAAAACCCATGTACTGAATAAGAAAAGAGGTACACAGTTGTCTTACAATTGCCACGTCACACAATGCATAAATATAACATTACAATCATCCAGATAGAATCAAGGTCCGACTACGGAACCAAAATAAAGACAACCCCAAATGCATAATGTCCCCGATCGCCCCAACTGGGCTCCACTACTGATCGTCTGGAAAGGAAACGTAGTCTCGTCCTGACTTCTCATCAAACTCCCACTTGAGCTCGGTCGAATCTCCTGGAGCGGTATCATCGGTGCCTGCATCTGGTTTTGAAGGAATCTGTGAGTCACAGGGACTCAGCAATCTCACACCCTCGCGATCAAGACTATTTAAGCTTATAGGTAGGGTAAAAGGTATGAGGTGGAGCTGCAGCAAGCACTAGCATATATGGTGGCTAACATACACAGATGAGAGCGAGAAGAGGAAGGCAAGGCACGGTCGAGAAACTATGATCAAGAAGTGATCCAAGGCTACTTACGATCAAGCATAACACGAAACCATGTTCTCTTCCCGGACTCTGCCGAAAAGAGACCATCACGGCCACACACTCTGTTGATTCATTTTAATTAAGTTAAGTTACGGGTATTCTACAACCGGACATTAACAAATTCCCATCTGCCCATAACCGTGGGCACGGCTTTCGAAAGTTCAAATCCCTGCAGGGGCGTCCCAAATTAGCCCATCACAAGCTCTCACGGACAACGAAGGATATTCCTTCTCCCAAGACAATCCAATCAGACTCGGAATCCCGGTTACAAGACATCTCGACAATGGTAAAACTAAACCAGAAAAGCCACCCGAATGTGCCGACAAATCCCGATAGGAGCTGCACATATCTCATTCTTAGGGCACACTAGATTGTCCAAGGTTCCGGTAGGCCAGCCCAGAGTTGCCCCTCGTGGCCACCGGCAGCTGACAGATTGGACCAACACTCAGAGGAGCACTGGCCCAGGGGTTTGAAATAAAGATGACCCTTGAGTCCGCGAAACCCAAGGGAAAAAGGCTAGGTGGCAAATGGTAAAACCAATGTTGGGCCTTGCTGGAGGAGTTTTATTCAAGGCGAACTGTCAAGGGGTTCCCATTATAACCCAACCGTGTAAGGAACGTAACATCAAGGAACATAACACCGGTATGACGGAAACTAGGGCAGCAAGAGTGGAACAAAATACCAAGCATAAGGCCGAGCCTTCCACCCTTTACCAAGTATATAGATGCATTAAAGTAGACAAGATATAATAATGATATCCCAACAATAAACATGTTCCAACAAGGAACAAACTCCAATCTCCACCTGCAACTAGCAACGCTATAAGAGGGGCTGAGCAAGCGGTAACATAGCCAAACAACGGTTTGCTAGGACAAGGTGGGTTAGAGGTTTGACATGGCAATATGGGAGGCATGACAAAGCATGTGGTAGGTATCGTAGCATAGGCATAACAATAGAGCGAGCATCTAGCAAGCAAAGATAGAAGTGATTTCGAGGGTATGGTCATCTTGCCTGCAAAGTTCTCCGAGTTGACGTTAGCGTGATCCTCGTAAGCATACTCAACTGGTTCCTTGATCACGTACTCGTCTCCCGGCTCTACCCAAGCAAGAACACAAGCAAAGGGAGACACAATCAACCACGGTGCAATGCTCAAGCAACATGATGCAAAACATGGCATGATATGCAGGATGTGATACGCAATGCATATGCATGTTTCGGAAAGGAAAGATTGAACCTGGCCTCAACATGGAAAACCAAGAGTGCCATTGGAAAGATGAGTTGATTTCGGTCGAAATCGATGTAAAGATCACTGGAATCGGAGGCACGGTTTGCAAATGACAAGCAAAACAAATATGGCACTAATCTGCGATTAATAGCACGAGGCCATCTAAATGCATCAAGAACAACATGCTACTGCACTCTATCATAAGAACAAAGAACACGGCAGTGATCCACTCAAGATGCTTGACAAAAGATGAACACGGAGCTACGGCTAAATCACTCAATAGCAGGTTCAAACAAGCATGGAAAAAATGCAAAAGATAACAGGTTACAGACTTAGTGAAAATAACATGTCAGGATTTTAACATCAGGAACCAATGTTTAGAGCAAGATATCAACATGCTACATGAACATATCATGGCAAAGGAAGGCATGGCATGAAGCTACTCAACGCATACAACAAAAGTCCCTTACTAACCATAAGCCAAAAGGGATCAGAAAATACAATGGCAACCATGTGAACATAGCAACTTTCGTTAACAGATTCAGACTTAATAGAAAACTAGAACATGGCAAAACAGATTCACGTAGGCATGTTTACGAGCCCGATGCACTCACCACAAGGCATTGCATGACAAACTAAGCATACACCCAGCAAGTAGACATGGCATAGAAGCTAAACATGGCAAGAACACTCTCATAGCATGCACGGATCAACTACTACAACCTCGGCAAAAATGCTTAACACATAAACATTCTGCCAGGAACATATTATAGCAAAAGTAGAGCAAGATTGAGTCACCCTAGAGCACTCCATAATTGCAAATAAAGTCATGGATGGATAGAGCATAACAATATCTCCAAAACATCCTTACTGAACATGCTCAAAAGAGGCATGGATCACTCTGTAGCAACATGGATACATGGCATAAAAATATTATCAGGGAAAAGACTTAGAAGATTTCTAAGTCCCTGAAATCAGTAACATCACGAGAGCTACTTTGCATGCTTGTGCTAGTCACCACAAAGATCACAAAAATACATGGCATACACCCCTGTAAAGATGGCATGGCATACTTCAAAACACATGTAGGGCTCAAGATCATAGGAGGCACACAATAATCATGGCAAAAAATGACAAATGTCCAATTACTGATAAGAATCTGAAACTAACATTACTTAGCACTCTTGCAACAACATTTAAGGCATCAAGATGAACTCAAATGAACATGGTGCAATAGAATGGAATGAAGTACTCGTCGAGACGAACAATTTGACATGCTACCCGCCCAAAACGGATCCATGGATGATGAGTTATGATGCGATGAAGTATGCTAAAAAGTACTGGGACTTAGGGCAAAAATTAGGTCAACCCTCAAATTCCAGATCTGGATCGGGCACGCGGATCGAGGATGAACTCGAGCTCGCCGGAGTCGGCACCGGAGCTCGCCGGGAATTTGCCGGAGAGGAGGAAGCCGACTGGCCGGAGCTCGGAGGAGGCGGCACGGGGAGGCGCGCGAGGGGGCGAATGGCGAGGCGACACGTGGCGACGGTGGCTGGATTTTCGTCCAGCGGCGGGCGGACACGTCCGGCCGCGCGGAGAGGAGAGGGATTTAGGGTTTGATCCGTGATTTGGAATGGGAGGACCTTTTATAGGTAGAGGGAGCTAGGATGCTCCAAATTGAGCACGGTTTTCGGCCACGCGATTGTGATCGAACGACCGAGACGATGGAGGGGGTTTAGATGGGTTTTTGGCCACTTTGGAGGGATGTTGGGCTGCAACACACACGAGGTCTTTTCGGTTCCTCGGTTAACCGTTGGAGTATCAAACGAAGTCCAAATGGCACGAAACATGACATGCGGTCTACCGGTAGTAAACCAAGGCCGCTTGGCAAGTCTCGGTCCAATCCGAAAACATTTAACACCCACACATGAAAAGACGTAAAAGGGGACACCGAATGACATAGGAGCGCCGGAATGCAAAACGGACAATGGGGAAAATGCTCGGATGCATGATACGAACACGTATGCAAATGCGATGCACATGATGACATGATATGAGATGCATGACAAAGACAAAAGCAACACGGAGACAAAAACACAACAACGAGGAAATATCATAACTTAGTGCTGAAAATGGCAAGAGTTGGAATACAAATATGGCAGGTTACATATGGGGCGTTACAACACTCCACCACTACGAAAGGATCTCGTCCCGAGATCTAGGACTAGAAAAACTCTGGATATTCGGAATGAAGGTGGTCCTCGCGTTCCCAGGTGGCTTCATGGTCGGAATGATGTGACCACTTCACTTTCAGGAATTTGATAGACTTGTTGCGAGTTTTGCGCTCAGTTTCTTCAAGAATAGCAACGGGGTGCTCATGATAAGACAGGTCTTCTTGGAGATCAATCTCTTCAAAGTTGATGGTGCGGTCAGGAGTCTTGAAACACTTGCAGAGTTGAGACACGTGAAACAAGTCGTGCACATTTGCAAAGTTGGATGGAAGCTCAAGTTGATAGGCGAGGTTGCCTCTTTTGCCAATGATCTTGAAAGGACCCACGTATCTAGGGGCAAGCTTCCCTTTGATACCGAAGCGACGAGTACCTTTCATTGGAGAGACGCGGAGGTAGACATGGTCTCCGATCTCGAAAGCCAAGTCACGATGCTTGCTATCATAGTAACTCTTCTGGCGCGATAGCGCGGCTTTGAGATTTTCATGAATGACTTTGCACATTTCTTCAGCCTCTGTGATCAAGTCATTTCCAAGAAGTTGGCGTTCACCAGTCTCTGACCAGTTAAGAGGAGTACGACACTTCCTGCCATAGAGAATCTCGAATGGGGCCTTGCCCGAACTCGCTTGGAAGCTGTTGTTGTAGGAGAACTCGGCATATGGAAGACAATCTTCCCACTTCATACCGAAAGAAATGACACATGCCCTGAGCATATCTTCAAGAATTTGATTGACTCGCTCGACTTGGCCACTGGTTTGAGGATGAAAAGCTGTGCTGAAGAGGATGTTGGTGCCCATGGCCTTCTGAAAGGAATCCCAGAACTTAGAGGTAAAGATGCTACCACGATCTGAAGATATCAACTTTGGAATGGCGTGCAGAGAGACAATCCTGGAGGTATATAGCTCTGCCAACTGAGCTGCTGTGATAGATTCTTTGATAGGCAGAAAATGGGCCACTTTGGTAAGCTTGTCGATAACAACGAAGATAGCATCATTGCCATGCTTGGACTTTGGAAATTCAGTCACGAAGTCCATCTCAATATGGCCAAACTTCCATTCTGGAATGGCAAGAGGTTGGAGGAGACCAGCTGGTCGTTGGTGTTCTGCTTTCACTCTTCTGCACACATCACATTCATTCACGAACTGAGCAATCTCGTGCTTCATTCGAGTCCACCAATATGACTGCTTGAGGTCATGGTACATCTTTGTACTACCAGGGTGAATAGAGAGGAGTGAATTGTGAGCCTCGTTCATAATGACTTTACGAAGGTCACCTTTAGGAACAACAATGCGATCCTCGAAGAATAGAGTATCCTTGTCATCAAGACGATAGCACTTGTACTTGGGTTGACTCTTGGCAATCCCAATCTTCACCTTCTTCACCATAACATCAAGAAGCTGGGCCTCACGAATCTGATCTTCCAAAGTAGGAGAGACTTGGAGGTTGGCAAGGAATCCTTGAGGAACAACTTGGAGATTAAGTTTGCGGAAAGCTTCACAAAGCTCTGGTTGGTAGGGCTTGATAATCAAACTGTTGCAGTAAACCTTCCTGCTCAATGCGTCAGCAATTACATTGGCCTTGCCTGGAGTGTATTCAATACTCGGATTATACTCTTGAATCATTTCGACCCAACGAGTCTGCCTGAGGTTGAGGTTTAGCTGAGTGAAGATGTACTTAAGACTCTTATGATCAGTGAAGATGTCCACTTTTCTTCCCAATAAGAGATGTCTCCAAGTTAAAAGAGCATGGACAATTGCCGCCAACTCGAGGTCATGAGTGGGGTAGTTCTTTTCGTTGGGCTTCAACTGGCGAGAGGTATAGGCCACAACTTTCTTCTCTTGCATCAAACTGCACCGAGACCTTGAAGGGAAGCATCACAGAACACCTCGAACGGTTTGGATTCATTAGGAGGAGTCAGAACTGGCGCAGTGATCAACTTTTCTTTGAGGTTGTTGAAAGCGATGTCACAATCAGGCGACCAGACATACTTCACATGCTTCTGGAGGAGGTTTGAAAGAGGCTTCGCGATCTTTGAGAAGTTCTCAAAGAACCTTTGACAATAGCTTGTGAGCCCAAGGAAGCTGCGTAGTTGCTTCACATTCTGAGGTGGTTCCCAATTCACAATTGCAGACACCTTCTCAGGATTAATAGCTATGCCCTTGGCGGAGATGATATGCCCAAGGTAGAGAACCTCATCGAACCAAAACTCGCACTTTGAAAACTTCGCATAGAACTTATGTTCTCTGAGTTTATCCAACACCAATCTCAAGTGCTTGGCATGATCCTCCTTGTTCTTGGAAAAGACCAAAATGTCATCGAGGTAGACCAAGACGAAGTCATTTTTGTAGGCGTTGAAGATGAAGTTCATCATTCGAGAGAATGTTGGAGGGGCGTTGACAAGGCCGAAAGACATGACAGTGTATTCATATGGACCATAGCTTGTTCTGAATGCTGTCTTGGGGATATCTTCTTCACGAATGTGAATCTGATGATAGCCCATACGGAGGTCAAGTTTGGAGAATACTTGAGCACCTTTGAGTTGTTCGAAAAGCTCATTGATGTTGGGTCTTTATGGTCTTCTTGTTCAATGGACGGTAGTCGACACAAAGTCAGTCTGTTCCATCCTTCTTCTTGACAAAAAGAACACCACAGCCCCATGGAGAAGAACTTGGTCGGATGAGACCCATACGCTCTTGAATGTCGAGTTGTTTCTTCAGCTCCTTCAACTCTTCAGGTCCAAGCTTGTAAGGACGTTTGCACACAGATTCCGTGCCAGGCTCAAGATCGATGACGAATTCAACTGGCCGGTGAGGCGACATTCCTGGAAGCTCTTCTGGAAAGACGTCTTGATATGCACACACGAATGGAATCTGAGAGATGGCATCCAGCTCGCCCTTCTCATTGAGAGAAAATAATCGAATGGTATCATCCCGAGCGGCAAAGACAATTACATCCTCAGACGAATGTGTCAATTGAATCTGCCTAGCAGCACAATCAAGTTGAGCCTTGTGCTTAGAAAGCCAATCCATTCCGAGGATAAGATCAATATCCGAGTTACCAAGGACCATAGGAGAAGACAGAAACTTATAGTCGCCCAATGTGATAGTAACATCCGAGACCATGGAGTTAGCGTTCATGCATTTATCCGGAGAGACAACTCCTAATGGACTAGGCAAAACTTGGAAAGCCAACTCATGTTTAGATGCAAATGGTCTAGAGATGAAACAATGCGATGCACCAGTGTCAAAAAAAACTTTTGCAGGAACATCGTTAACAGGAAGGTTACCCATTATCACATCTGACGAGTCCTCTGCCTGAGCTGCATTCATCAAGTTGACCTTGGCATGCTTGGGATTATGCTTGACCACTGCAGTGCTAGCAGATCTCACAGGAGGAGGAGGAGGGAGACGCCTCTGATTGAAGCATTTGTTGGCATAGTGACCCTTCTGCTGACACTTGTTGCATGTGACCTGTGAAAGCGGACGGTGATACGAAGCACTTGATCTTGGAGCATGAGACAAAGTCTTATTCTGAAAGCTTGGGTTGGATGGGTGGGAAGATCCATTGCCACCTTTTCTCTTCTGCTGATAAGGCTGACGGAACGGAGGAGGAGGAGGCAACCAATACTTTTGCTGCTTAGTTGCCACTTGAGTTGAGGAACAAGGAGTTGCATCCCTGACTCGTTTCTTGGAAGCATCACACTTGAGTTGAGCAGTCTCTTGTTTCAGTGCCATGTTGTAGAACTCATCGTACTTCTTCGGCTCGAAAAGCACGAGAGCTAGTTGGAGATCTTCTCTAAGGCCACCTCTGAACTGATAAATCATGCTCTTCTCGTCAGGGACGTCTTGCTTAGTGAAACGAGCGAGCTTCTGGAACATGATGTTATACTAGTAAATAGACAAGCTGCCTTGATTCAGATTGCGGAACTCGTCACGCTTGCTCTCAACAACACTCTGAGGAATATGGTGAGCTTTGAAGTCTTGACGGAATTCATCCCAGGTAATCACACGACCTCCTCTGGAATCTTTGTATTGCTGATACCACTCAGCAGCTTGGTCTTTGAGTTGGAACGAGGCAAACTTGACAAAGTCCTCAGGCCTGACGTTGCTGCACTCGAAATGCTTGCAGATATCCATGTGCCAATCATCAGCGTCTGTAGCCTCGACATAGTTACTGAAGGTCTTTGGCTGGTTTGCGAGGAACTGGTTGAGTGTAGCAAACTGATTCTGATTGTTGCCATGGCCTTGATTTCCTTGGTTATGCTCTTGCAAGAGTTGCATAAGCATCTGCGTGTTGGCATTGGTAGCAGCCATCACAGCTTGCCATGCCTCCGGAGGTGGAGGTGGTGGCGGCGGTTCAGGATTCTGACGCGTTGGAGGAGCCATCCTGAAGAGGGTGACATCCGTTAGCATCTTGACAGATATATATTCAAGCTGAATCAAATGGATTGAAATTGCAACATATAGCCTTGACATCCGAACAAGAATGAACGAATGCATTCCAATTGAAATGGTCACACTTCCATAAATTGAGAATCCACTTAGATAGAGGTAGAAGAATAAAACAACAAGGTACGGACAAGAAAAAAATACTTGGTGAGGATTACCCAATCACAAACCAAATATTTGGGGAAGAAATACTAGAGCTACAAGAATTCCCACCTATGAAACTCCCAAAATTTTCCCGGTTATGCAATCAGGTGTTGGGGATACAGGGGAAGCATAATATCTCACTCAAATCTAGCAAAACCTACATCCAGCTGTATCCATCCTTCAACACATAACCAAGAAACCTTCAGAAATCATTTACCTCAACCTTCGAAAAGCATCCGTTATACGAGTTATGGCAATACTCTCGAACTCCCGCCCCAGTACTAGGTGGCGTCGAGGTTATCTCACCAACAACTGCATAAAAGAGATTTTCGATGTCGGCGAAACTCAGGTATTCCAGAATTGCAACGATAAAATTGTGACGACAACACCTCGGAGCTCAACTCCCCGGGACACTGCAACAATCCCTAAATGTCAGGAGGCACCAAGAACAATGTTCTCGTCACAAAACCATCAGAACGATTCCAAGATACCCGCGTGATCCTAATTTTTTTAGTGAAATTTGAGAAGAGAAGAGTCAAAACTCTACGTCAGGATACCTCACCAGAGCGACGAAGGGACTGAGGAGTAAAAAGAATCCTACTCTCCGATATATATAATTCCTAAAAGACTCAAAACATTTTTCTAGACTCAACAACGCCAGCGATTCGATCAAGCAGGGGGCTCCTAAGTCGGGGAAGGCTCTGATTACCAACTTGTAACACCCACGATGCGGCTATATCTCCCATGTGTCGGAGCACGACTTAGAGGCATAACCGCATTGTAGGCAATGTCGCAAGAGGGCTAATCTTCACACAACCCATGTACTGAATAAGAAAAGAGGCACATAGTTGGCTTACAATCACCACGTCACACAATGCATAAATATAACATTACAATCATCCAGATAGAATCAAGGTCCGACTACGGAACCAAACTAAAGACAACCCCAAATGCATAATGTCCTCGATCGCCCCAACTGGGCTGCACTACTGATCGTCTGGAAAGGAAACGCAGTATCGTCCTGAGTCCTCATCGGACTCCCACTTGAGCTCAGTCGAATCTCCTGGAGCGGTATCATCAGTCCCTACATCTGGTTTTGAAGGAATCTGTGAGTCACGGGGACTCAGCAATCTCACACCCTCGCGATCAAGACTATTTAAGCTTATAGTGTTGGTGAACGTAGCAGAATTTTAAAATTTTCTACGCATCAACAAGATCAATCTATGGAGTCATCTAACAATGAGGGAGAGAGGAGTGCATCTACATACTCTTGTAGATCGCGCGCGGAAGCGTTCAAGAGAACGGGGTTGATGGAGTCGTACTCGTCGTGATCCAAATCACCGATGAGCTAGCACCGAACGGCCGGTACCTCCGCGTTCAACACACGTACGGCTGGGAAGACGTCTCCTCCAACTTGATCTAGCAAGGGGGAAGGAGAGGTTGATGAAGATCCAGCAGCACGACGGCGTGGTGGTGGAAGCAACAGTGATCTCGGCAGGGCTTCGCCAAGCTCAGGGAGAGGGAGGAGTGTCACGGGAGGGAGAGGGAGGCGCCAGGGGCTAGGGTGCGGCTGCCCTCCCCCCACTATGTATAGTACCCCTAGGGGGGCGCCGACCCTAGGAGATTGAATCTCCAAGGGGGGCGGCGGCCAAGGGGGTGGAGTGCCCCCCAAGCCAAGTGGGGCGCCCCCCACCCCTAGGGTTTCCAACCCTAGGCGCAGGGGGAGGCCCATGGGGAGTGCACCAGCCCACTAGGGGCTGGTTCCCCTCCCACTTCAGCGCATGCGGCCCTCCGGGATAGCTGGCCCCACCTGGTGGACCCCCGGGACCATTCCGGTGGTCCCGGTACAATACCGATTACCCCCGAAACTTTCCCGATGGACGAAACTTGACTTCCTATATATAAATCTTCACCTCCGGACTATTCCGGAACTCCTCGTGACGTCCAGGATCTCATCCGGGACTCCGAACAACTTTCGCGTTACCGTATACTAATATCTCAACAACCCTAGCGTCACCGAACATTAAGTGTGTAGACCCTACGGGTTCGGGAGACACGCAGACATGACCGAGACGACTCTACGATCAATAACCAACAGCGGGATCTGGATACCCATGTTGGCTCCCACATGCTCCTCGATGATCTCATCGGATGAACCACGATGTTGAGGATTCAATCAATCCCGTATACAATTCCCTTTGTCAATCGGTACGTTACTTGCCCGAGACTCGATCGCCGGTATCCCAATACCTCGTTCAATCTCGTTACCGGCAAGTCACTTTACTCATACCGTAATGCATGATCCCGTGATCAACCACTTGGTAACATTGAGATCATTATGATGATGCATTACCGAGTGGGCCCAGAGATACCTCTCCATCATACAGAGTGACAAATCCTAGTCTCGATTCGTGCCAACCCAACAGTCACTTTCGGAGATACCCGTAGTGTACCTTTATAGTCACCCAGTTATGTTGTGACGTTTGGCACACCCAAAGCACTCCTATGGTATCCAGGAGTTGCACAATCTCATGGTCTAAGGAAATGATACTTGACATTCGGAAAAGCTATAGCAAACGAACTACACGATCTTTAAGCTATGCTTAGGATTGGGTCTTGTCCATCACATCATTCTCCTAATGATGTGATCCCGTTATCAATGACATCCAATGTCCATAGTCAGGAAACCATAACTATCTTTTGATCAACGAACTAGTCAACTAGAGGCTCACTAGGGACGTGTTGTGGTCTATGTATTCACACATGTATTACGATTTCCGGATAACACAATTATAGCATGAACAATAGACAATTATCATGAACACAGAAATATAATAATAACCATTTTATTATTGCCTCTAGGGCATATTTCCAACAGTCTCCCACTTGCACTAGAGTCAATATTCTAGTTACATTGTGATGAATCGAACACCCATGCAGTTCTGGCGTTGATCATGTTTTGCTCTAGGGAGAGGTTTAGTCAATGGATCTGCCACATTCAGGTCCGTATGTACTTTACAAATATCTATGTCTCCATTTTGAACACTTTCACGAATGGAGTTGAAGCGACGCTTGATATGCCTAGTCTTCCTGTGAAACCTGGGCTCCTTGGCAAGGGCAATAGCTCCAGTGTTGTCACAGAAGAGAGTCATCCGGCCCGACGCATTGGGTATGACTCCTAGGTCGGTAATGAACTCCTTCACCCAGATTGCCTCTTGTGCTGCCTCCGAGGCAACCATGTACTCCGCTTCACATGTAGATCCCGCCACAATGCTTTGCCTGCAACTGCACCAGCTTACTGCCCCACCATTCAAAATATACACGTATCCGGTTTGTGACTTAGAGTCACATCCAGATCTGTGTCGAAGCTAGCATCGACGTAACCCTTTACGACGAGCTCTTCGTCACCTCCATTAACGAGAAACATATCCTTAGTCCTCTTCAGGTACTTCAGGATATTCTTGACCGCTGTCCAGTGTTCCATGCCGGGATTACTTTGGTACCTTCCTACCGAACTTACGGCAAGGTTTACATCAGGTCTGGTACACAGCATAGCATACATGATAGACCCTATGGCCGAGGCATAGGGGACAACACTCATCTTTTCTCTATCTTTTGCCGTGGTCGGGCATTGAGCCGTGCTCAATCTCGTACCTTGCAATACAGGCAAGAACCCCTTCTTTGACTGATCCATTTGGAACTTCTTCAATATCTTGTCAAGGTACGTACTCTGTGAAAGACCAATGAGGCGTCTCGATCTATCTCTATAGATCTTGATGCCTAATATATAAGCAGCTTCTCCAAGATCCTTCATTGAAAAACACTTGTTCAAGTAGGCCTTTATGCTTTCCAAGAATTCTATATCATTTCCCATCAACAGTATGTCATCCACATACAATATGAGAAATGCTACAGAGCTCCCACTCACTTTCTTGTAAATGCAGGCTTCTCCATAAGTCTGCGTCAACCCAAACGCTTTGATCATCTCATCAAAATGAATGTTCCAACTCCGAGATGCTTGCACCAGCCCATAAATCGAGCGTTGGAGCTTGCACACCTTATCTGCATTCTTAGGGTCGACAAAACCTTCCGACTGCATCATATACAATTCTTCCTTAAGGAAACCATTAAGGAATGCCGTTTTGACGTCCATTTGCCATATCTCATAATCATAGAATGCGGCAATTGCTAACATGATTCGGACGGACTTCAGCTTCGCTACGGGTGAGAAAGTCTCATCGTAGTCAACCCCTTGAACTTATCGATAACCCTTAGTGACAAGCCAAGCTTTATAGATGGTTACATTACCATCCGCGTCTGTCTTCTTCTTAAAGATCCATTTATTTTCTATGGCTCACCGATCATCGTGCAAGTCAGTCAAAGTCCGTACTTTGTTTTCATACATGGATCCTATCTCGAATTTCATGGCTTCCAGCCATTTGTCGGAATACGGGTCCGCCATCGCTTCTTCATAGTTCGAAGGTTCACCGTTGTCTAACAACATAATTTCCAAGACAGGGTTGCCGTACCACTCTGGTGCGAAACGTGTCCTTGTGGACCTACGAAGTTCAGTAGCAACTTGATCTGAAGTTTCATGATCATCGTCATTAACTTCCTCTCTAGTCGGTGCAGGCACCTCAGGAACATTTTCTTGAGCTGTGCCACTTACCGGTTCAAGAGGTAATACTTCATCGAGTTCTACTTTCCTCCCACTTATTTCTTTCGAGAGAAACTCTTTCTCTAGAAAGGATCCATTCTTGGCAACAAAGATCTTGCCTTCGGATCTGAGGTAGAAGGTATACCCAATAGTTTCTTTAGGGTATCCTATGAAGACGCATTTTTCCGACTTGGGTTTGAGCTTTTCAGGTTGAAGTTTCTTGACATAAGCATCACATCCCCAAACTTTTAGAAAGGACAGCTTAGGTTTCTTCCCAAACCATAATTCATACGGTGTCATCTCAACGGATTTCGATGGAGCCCTATTTAAAGTGAATGCGGCAGTCTCTAAAGCATAGCCCCAAAATGACAGCGGTAAATCGGTAAGAGACATCATAGATCGCACCATATCCAATAGAGTGCGATTACGACATTCGGACACACAACTACGCTGAGGTGTTCCAGGCGGCGTGAGTTGTGAAACTATTCCACATTTCCTTAAGTGTGTGCCAAATTCGTGACTCAAGTATTCTCCCCCACGATCTGGTCGCAAGAACTTGATTTTCCTGTCACGTTGATTCTCAACCTCACTCTAAAATTCCTTGAACTTTTCAAAGGTCTCAGACTTGTGTTTCATTAAGTAGACATACCCGTATCTACTCAAGTCATCAGTGAGGGTGAGAACATAACGATAGCCACCGCGAGCCTCAACACTCATTGGACCGCACACATCAGTATGTATGATTTCCAATAAGTTGGTTGCTCGCTCCATTGTTCCTGAGAACGGAGTCTTGGTCATTTTACACATGAGGCATGGTTCGCACGTGTCAAATGATTCGTAATCAAGAGACTCCAAAAGTCCATCTGCATGGATCTTCTTCATGCGTTTGACACCTATGTGACCAAGGCGGCAGTGCCATAAGTATGTGGGACTATCATTATCAACCTTACATCTTTTGGTATTCACACTATGAATATGTGTAACATTACGCTCGAGATTCATTAAGAATAAACCATTCACCAGTGGGACCATAAAACATATCTCTCATATAAATAGAACAACCATTATTCTCGGATTTAAATGAATAGCCATCTCGAATTAAACGAGATCCTGATACAATGTTCATGCTCAAAGTTGGCACTAAATAACAATTATTGAGGTTTAAAACTAATCCCGTAGGTAAATGTAGAGGCAGCGTGCCGACGGCGATCACATCGACCTTGGAACCATTCCCGACGTGCATCGTCACCTCGTCCTTCGCCAGTCTCTGCTTATTCCGCAGCTCCTGCTTTGAGTTACAAATGTGAGCAACCGCACCGGTATCAAATACCCAGGAGCTACTACGAGTACTGGTAAGGTACACATCAATTACATGTATATCACATATACCTTTAGTGTTGTCGGCCTTCTTGTCCGCTAAGTATTTGGGGACAGTTCCGCTTCCAGTGAGCACTTCCCTTGCAATAAAAACACTCAGTCTAAGGCTTGGGTCCATTCTTTGACTTCTTCCCGGCAGCTTGCTTACCGGGCGCGGCAACTCCCTTGCCGTCCTTCTTGAAGTTCTTTTTACCCTTGCCTTTCTTGAACTTAGTGGTTTTATTCACCATCAACACTTGATGTTCCTTTTTGATTTCCACCTCCGCTGATTTCAGCATTGAATATACCTCAGGAATGGTCTTTTCCATCCCCTGCATATTGAAGTTCATCACAAAGCTCTTGTAGCTCGGTGGAAGCGACTGAAGGATTCTGTCAGTGACCACGTCATCCGGGAGATTAACTCCCAGCTGAGTCAAGCGGTTATGCAACCCAGACATTTTGATATGTGCTCACTGACAGAACTATTTTCCTCCATCTTACAACGAAGAACTTGTCGGAGACTTCATATCTCTCGACCCGGGCATGAGCTTGGAAAACCATTTTCAGCTCTTCGAACATCTCATATGCTCCGTGTCGCTCAAAACGCTTTTGGAGCCCCGGTTCTAAGCTGTAAAGCATGCCGCACTGAACGAGGGAGTAATCATCAGCACGTGACTGCCAAGCGTTCATAACGTCTTGGTTATCTGGGATGGGTGCATCACCTAGCGGTGCTTCTAGGACATAATCTTTCTTGGAGGCTATGAGGATGATCCTCACGTTCCATACCCAGTCCGTATAGTTGCTGCCATCATCTTTTAGCTTGGTTTTCTCTAGGAACGTGTTGAAGTTGAGGGCAACATTAGCGTGGGCCATTTGATCTACAAGACATAGTGTAAAGATTTTAGACTAAGTTCATGATAATTAAGTTCATCTAATCAAATTATTCAATGAACTCCCACTTAGATAGACATCCCTCTAGTCATCTAAGTGAAACATGATCCGAGTCAACTAGGCCGTGTCCGATCATCACGTGAGACGGACTAGTCAACATCGGTGAACATCTTCATATTGATCGTATCTTCTATACGACTCATGCTCAACCTTTTGGTCTTCCGTGTTCCGAGGCCATGTCTGTACATGCTAGGCTCGTCAAGTCAACCTAAGTGTATTGCGTGTGTAAATCTGGCATACACCCGTTGTATTCGAACGTTAGAATCTATCACACCCGATCATCACGTGGTGCTTCGAAGCAACGAACCTTCGCAATGGTGCACAGTTAGGGGGAACACTTTCTTGAAATTATTACGAGGGATCATCTTATTTAAGTTACCATCGTTCTAAGAAAATAAGATGCAAAACATGATAAACATCACATGCAATCAAATAGTGACATGATATGGCCAATATCATCTGCTCCTTTTGATCTCCATCTTCGGGGCTTCATGATCATCATTGTCACCGGCATGACACCATGATCTCCATCATCATGATCTCCATCATCGTGTCTTCTTGAAGTTGTCTCGTCATCTATTACTTCTACTACTATGGCTAACGCTTTAGCAATAAAGTAAAGTAATTACATGACGTTTATGTTGACACGCAGGTCATAAATAAATAAAGACAACTCCTATGGCTCCTGCCGGTTGTCATACTCATCGACATGCAAGTCGTGATTCATATTACAAGAACATGATCAATCTCATACATCACATATATCATTCATCACATCCTTTTGGTCATATCACATCACATGGCACATGCTGCAAAAACAAGTTAGACGTCCTTTAATTGTTGTTGCAAGTTTTTACGTGGCTGCTATAGGTTTCTAGCAAGAACGTTTCTTACCTACGCCAAAACCACAACGTGATATGCCAATTTCTATTTACCCTTCATAAGGACCCTTTTCATCGAATCCGTTTCGACTATAGTGGGAGAGACAGACACCCGCCAGCCACCTTATGCAACTAGTGCATGTCAATCGGTGGAACCAGTCTCACGTAAGCGTACGTGTAAGGTCGGTCCAGGCCGCTTCATCCCACGATGCCGCCGAATCAAGATAAGACTAGTAACGGCAAGCAAATTGACAATATCCACGCCCACAACTGCTTTGTGTTCTACTCGTGCATAGAAACTACGCATAAACCTGGCTCTGATACCACTGTTGGGGAACATAGCAGAATTTTAAAAAAATTACGCATCAACACGATCAATCTATGGAGTCATCTAGCAACGAGGGAGAGAGGAGTGCATCTACATACCCTTGTAGATCGCACGCGGAAGCGTTCAAGAGAACAGGGTTGATGGAGTCGTACTCGTCGTGATCCAAATCACCGATGACCTAGCGCCGAACGGACGACACCTCCGCGTTCAACACATGTACGGGTGGGAAGACGTCTCCTCCAACTTGATCCAGCAAGGGGGAAGGAGAGGTTGATGAAGATCCAGCAGCACGACGGCGTGGTGGTGGAACCAACGGTGATCTCGGCAGGGCTTCGCCAAGCTCAAGGAGAGGGAGGAGTGTCACGGGAGGGAGAGGGAGGCGCCAGGGGCTAGGGTGCGGCTGCCCTCCCTCCCCCTCACTATATATAGTACCCCTAGGGGGGCACCGGCCCTAGGAGATTGAATCTCCAAGGGGGGCGGCGTCCAAGGGGGTGGAGTGCCCCCCAAGCCAAGTGGGCGCCCCCTACCCCTAGGGTTTCCAACCCTAGGCGCAGGGGGAGGCCCATGGGGGGCGCACCAGCCCACTAGGGGCTGGTTCCCCTCCCACTTCAGCCCATGGGGCCCTCCGGGATAGGTGGCCCCACCCGGTGGACCCCCGGGACCCTTCCGGTGGTCCCGGTACAATACCGATTACCCCCGAAACTTTCCCGATGGCCGAAACTTGACTTCCTATATATAAATCTTCACCTCCGGACCATTCCGGAACTCCTCGTGACGTCTAGGATCTCATCCGGGACTCTGAACAACTTTCGGGTTACCGTATACTAATATATCAACAACCCTAGCGTCACCGAACGTTAAGTGTGTAGACCCTGCGGGTTCGGGAGACACGCAGACATGACCGAGACAACTCTCCGGTCAATAACCAACAGCGGGATCTGGATACCCATGTTGGCTCCCACATGCTCCTCGATGATCTCATCAGATAAACCACGATGTCGAGGATTCAATCAATCCCGTATACAATTCCCTTTGTCAATCGGTACGTTACTTGCCCGAGACTCGATCGTCGGTATCCCAATACCTCGTTCAATATCGTTACCGGCAAGTCACTTTACTCGTACCGTAATGCATGATCCCGTGATCAACCACTTGGTGTTGACACACAAACATGTCACGTGTACCCTCGACGCCGGGGGTGATGCACTGCAGCTCACGTCGAAGGAGACCCGACCGACAGTGCGATACGCAGGACAGTCTACGGGCGCTTTTGCACACCCGAAACCCCGCGCACCCGGGAGGGACCCCGTCAGGGGTTGCGGTGGCTATGGGCTGCCCTAGGTCGATTCGCTCGCCCCTAGAGCCTCGTGGATCGCTGCCCTCCAACGCGAAGAACGAACGAAGAACGAGAAAGAAAGATACAAGGGTAAGTGATAAAAGTAGATGAACACGAAAAAGTAGTAGATGTGTTTGTTCGATTGTGTGTTGTTCAATCGGCCATCACCCCCAACATATATAAGAGGCGGCTGGACTTCCCGTACAAGCAAATAAATTATCTAGGATTTCCTTACAAGAAAATTACATCAATTCACGTCCAAAACCCTAGTCAAATTCGGACTGGTTTATCTGAACTTTCCAAAACTGTTCAGTTTAAACTGGCTGCACCTTGCGGGTATTTTTTGCGGTGGTAAACGATCTCGGATGAAAACAAGCCCAAAAGCAATCTTGACTGTTTCGACGAGACGAACAACTTTCATGTTCAAGGTTTTTTGATCAGAGATCATCTTGAGGGTCAGATCGGTCTCACAACACAGGCTATTTCCTTGCGCTACCCATCAGACATGTGTCTGGTGGGGCGCGCCACATCTCGCCTTGTGACAGGGCTGCACTCCGATTGCTCTAACTTTTGCATACGAACTCGGATTTGAACGATTTTTATATCAAAATCAATCGTTTCGACGAGACGAAGACAACCCGTGTAGATTATTTTTTTCATTTGAGGTTGTCTTGGTGGCTTAATCGGCTAAACTGTACTTTGAATATAAGATCTTGGTACTTTGAGCATAGTTTCGGACTTCGAGATGAAATTGGACGGCGATGACCCAAATTTCAAAGATGTTCATACTAATAATACGAAACTCTTTCATGTAGATCACTTCTCCATTTGAGTCCATCTAGATACTCATTTGAGTCCATCTTCAGCTTCTGGTTGGATTGGCCTTGACAGTTTCCACCCCAGCAAGCTTTTTCCCGGCAAGCTTTTCAGCCCCGGCAAGGTCTTCGCCCGGCAAGCTTTTCCCCTGGCAAGGTCTTCGCCCGGCAAGCTTTTCCTCCGGCAATCTTTCCTCCCCGGCAAGGTCTTTCTCGGCAAGATTTCACACCGGCAAGCTTCTCTGCCGGCAAGCTTTCCACGCCGGCATGCTTCTCCGCCAGCAAGGTTTTACCCGGCAAGGTTTCATTCAGCCGACAAAGGCCGAATACTTTATCACTCAGGGCCGGCCCGCGAAGTGTTGCCTCTAACTTTTGCATATGAATCTGGATTCGTGACCATGCCAAAATCTGGTGTCAACACATGCCCCCCTATTTTTCGCAAAGCTTGTGTGCCGAAAAATAACTTGTATTGTGTTTGTTCTAAGGACGATGTCAACACTCCATCGGCCATTTTCCTCAGGACGATAATAAGGTATCGGCCATGTTTGTGCTAAGGGCAATAGTCATATATCGGCCACTGCCCACATAGGCTTCTTGCCACACTCTTGGGTGGTATTTCTTCAAGTACTTGCCATTGAGAGCTCGAGGTAACAGTGCCCCTTGTACGGATTCCACCAAATAAGAGTTTTCGGGAACTATTCTTGCAATTCTAAAAGGACCTTCCCAACTTGGAGACCACTTCCCGAATTTTCTGTCTCTTGAACCAATCGGGAGAATTACTTTCCAGACGAGATTGCCAAGTTGAAAATTCTTCAACTTAACCTTCTTATTGTAAGCCCTTGCTACCCTCAACTTGTCCCTCTCTATGGCCTTCAAAGCAGCCAAACGTTTATCGGCAACCTCATCAATATTGTCCATCATCAAGTTATAAAAGTCTACTGCCGATAAATCATTTTGTTTGGCTATTCTCAAAGCATTCAAATTCACTTCCACTGGTAAAACAACCTCTTGACCGTATACTAGCTCATATGGAGTCACCTTCGTAGCACCATGCCTTGAGATCCTATGTGCCCACAAAGCTTCAGACAACAACTCATGCCATCTCCTTGGATTATCCTCAATCTTCTTCTTGATGAGCTTGATTAAAATTTTATTGCTAGACTCAGCTTGTCCATTGGCTTGGGCATAATATGGAGAGGAATTGAGCAATTTTATGTTATAAGATTCGGCAAATTCTCTAACTTGATGTGACATGAAAGAGGAGCCTTGATCTATACTCAATGTTTGAGGAATGCCGAATCTATGAATATTGTGCTCGGTTATGAATTTAATCACCTCCGTATGTGTCATGTTCTTGAGAGGTACTGCTTCAGACCATTTAGTGAAATAATCGGTTGCCACCAATACGAACCGATGCCCCTTTGAGGAAGACGGATGAATTTGTCCAATAAAGTCTAAACCCCATCCTCTGAAAGGCCACGGCTTGATAATGGGATGTAACATAGCAGCAGGAGCCAACTGAATATCACCAAATTTTTGACAAGCTTCACACCCTTTGTAATATCTGAAGCAATCATTAATCATAGTCGGCCAATAAAATCCAGCACGTCGTAGCAACTATTTCATCTTGGGAGCCGATTGATGAGTGCTACAAATACCTTCATGGACCTCCCCCATAGCAACTCTCGCTTGGTCCTCGTCCAAGCACTTTAGAAGAACATCATCAACCGTTCGGCGATAGAGATCATCATCTCTCATTGTATACTTGAAAGCCATCCGTCAAACAGCCCTGTCCACCCTTCTACTAGGATCACACAAATAATCAACAATGGGTTTCCTCCAGTCTTGACTTTCTCCTGCATTGAATATTTCATTAGTGGCCGAAACGGTGGGCTCCGGTTCGGCCTCCCCTACGTCGGCAAGACTAGACATCGGCTTTTCAGAAATATGAAACATGCCATGATCAACATGGTAGCCGGATGCCTGTTGTGCCAACT
The DNA here is from genome assembly GCF_003073215.2 of Triticum urartu. Classification (NCBI taxonomy): domain Eukaryota; kingdom Viridiplantae; phylum Streptophyta; class Magnoliopsida; order Poales; family Poaceae; genus Triticum; species Triticum urartu. The sequence continues at coordinate 19,154,439 of NC_053024.1, forward strand.
CATTTGCTTTCCAATTGTCATGTCTAGATATATGAGCAATGCTAAAACAATCCAAAGTAGAAATTATATCTAGACATTTATTAAGATAAACATTAAGTGATTCGTCCAAACACTGAAAGACTTTGGATATTTGCTGCACCACTAGTAACGAATCACCATAAGCCTCAATATGTGTAACACCTATAGCAAGCAACATCTCTAAACCGAATAACAATGCTTCATATTCGGCTTGATTATTTGTGCAAAAATATTCTAAGCGGCATGAGGCTTCAAAAGCAGCACCATGAGGAGATATGTAAACAATACCAACACCTTGGCCATTGCTACAAACTGAACCATCAAAATATAATCTCCACGGTACTAATGAGACAAGGTTTATATCAATGTCATACTTGTCATCAAACCGATGTTCAGTAACAAAATCAACTATGATTTGGCCTCTTATAGATCTCAAAGATGCATAAGCCAAATCATATCCAAACAAAGTATAAGCCCACCAACCAATTCTGCAGCTATGAATTGGTCTATGCAGCATATATTCAATGACATCGGTCATGATGTCTCAACTCCATTCAATCATAATATAGGCATACATATAAATTTTCATGAGCACGTACCTTGTCTCGCTCTCCAATCAAACTAAGGACGATGTTAGAATACTACACCGGCCATGCATTGACATACTCTTAGGACGATAGATAAATATCGGCCATTACCATGTAAACTTCATTCAAAGCACATATAGCCGAAATAAACAAATGAAATGACAAATCAAGTATTTCGGCCCTTTGGATCAGCAACAAACTTGTAGCTAATCAAATTTATAGTGACTTGGTAATACCCTTTCATGACGTAACAAATTATATTGCATCCATGGATTAAAATAAGCCCATTGAGGGTTACCAATCATACCCGATGACGAATTCCATGGCATAGGCGTTAATGGCATAGTTGAAGAATATGGATACTGTGTAGACCAAAGATGTTGAAACCTTCGGCTTGGTCCTTCATAGTTTTTACTCTTTTCCTTCTTCACTTTTGCCGCACTTCTTGTAATGGAGGCTTGCACATAATTCTTATTTTGAGCACTTCCTTTGGGAACCCATGCCATGTTCCTTTCTTCAAGTTCTTGTGCACTAAGTTTGTGAAAGTCCCTCTTTTGCCAATACGATAAGCCGAGTGGGCATCTCGGCTATGATACTGTTTTGACCAATGGCAATTCCTTTTTGGCCTTGTGCACTCTCAACTTCTTTTCTTCAGATTTGAAACTTTGACTCTCAATAATTGGTTGCTTCGTCTCATTGCCTTTTGTAGCCAACGTCAACACTTTAATTGGCTCTTTATTATTTGAGATCAAATCTGAAGTAGCACACTTACGACCATCTCTTTTCACGCGGTAGACTTGCTTGACCACCTCTTTTTTCATCCATGGTGTCCGGAGCGATTCCTTATAATTGAAACGGTCTTTAACATGTGACTGTTCAAATGTTGGTCTTCTCGGAGCTGCATAATATTGGTGAGATGGTCTAAAATAAGATGGAGAATGTGCCCTTGTATCATACCTGTCCCATGATGAATATGGATCTACATGAGCATAGGGAGGCCTCCACGGCATTGACATTGGCGGCCCAAAATAAGGATATGAATATGTTGCATTGAAACTCTCACTTTGCCAATACCGATCCTCATATTTGTGCCTTGGGGGTGATCTTGGTTTCTTTGCATGATTGGGACGATAAGGATTCTTCTCTTCACTCTTCTTTTGATATTTCTCCAATAGTTCAGCAAAGGTGATTTTTGATCTTTTACACTTGCGCTTATTTCGGCCTTTATTTTCTTTTGGTTTGCTTTCATCGATCGTTGGATTTGCTTGCTGCCCCCCAGTCCTTGGCGTCTCCATTGTAGCTTCGATGGAATTCTTGCCCTCAAGATTATGTTCATTATGCTCTTCGACAACTTCTTTACTTGAAAGCTTGATCCCATCACCTGCAATTTTTACCTTCTCTTCAAATGGATCGGCTTGAAGCAGCTGATGCAAAAACTTTCTACCATCGGGACCAATCGGAATAGACTGATCATCTCTTGGTGTCTCAACAAATTTCAATCGTCCTTTATCAATGGCCGATTTAACTATTTGACGAAACATGTTACAATCCTCAAAATTATGCTTGGACGAATCATGCAACTTACAATACATTCGTCCCTGGACAGATGGCTCAACATGGTGATCAAGAATTCTAATATAATTATTCCTCAACAACAAATCAAAGATTTGATCACACATGTTTGAATTAAAGGTAAACCTTTTATTTTCTAGCTGATCTTGCTGTGAGAACGGCTTTGGAATTAAGCAAACGAATGGTTCAGATTTTGCACCACACCATTCGGCTATGCATTGTGTTTTGCACTCTATTTGCGATGTCTTTGGGTAAGATATTATACTAGCATCGGTTTTCTCAATAGAATTTAACCTTGGCTTTAAATTTCTAAAACGAAAATAGTTAGAACATACATGTCTCAATTGAGACCAAGTGCAAGCCAAGTATGAAATAAGCAAAGCTACCCAAATAGATATGAACTCTGGATAAAGCAACGGGGAAAGCTTTGGCTGTAAAAATAAGTCACTATCGGTCTTTATAAATGGTGTAATGGGTTGACCGATATGCTCAATAACAACTTTATTGCTAGCAAGTAAATTACCCTTCTTCATTGGTCTTTCAAAATTACTTATGAGGATTTTTTCTAATAGATGCATCAACAATAAAGTCCGGACCAAATCTGAAAATAGGTAAATTACTTGCTAAACATACCTCTTCAAATATGTTGGGAGAGCACGATGGTGGTGTGGCTTGAACAATATCTTGCTCCGCCTTTGGATGGCTCCCCAACGCCTCTTCATCATCTTTTTCTTGATTCCGTGCATCATTACATTGAAGATTTTTGTCAGCCGAACTTTGTTTGGCTACTTGTTCTTGTCCTTGAAGTTCATCAATTTCTCCGGCACGAAACTCATAGGGCAGGAAGTAGGTTCCATTAACTTTAGAAAAATCAAGTATGGTCGCTTTGCTATGCTTGCCATGCCCTTTCTCAATAATGCTTACCTCTTTGCATTTGATGGATTCAGAATATATACTTCTTGATTCGGCTCTTTTAACCAGAGCACTTTCATGTTCTGAATCATCTTTCTTTACATTGCTTCTACCAATTGGCACTGCTTCTTTCACTTGAGCCAATTCTGTTTATTTTTGTTTCTGGCGGCGAGCGGCAAAATTGGCTTTAATCTTTTTCTCAATTTCAGCCCACTTCGGATACGATTGCCCCCCAATGCTTTTAGATTCTTTCGGCAATGGCACATGGGTGTTGCCGAAACTTTGCAATTGTGTAGGGGCTGTATAATATGACGGAGTATTAGGTGAAGGCATATGCATTGTTGTAAAACCATATTTTTTCTCGCCAATTTTATCAATTGGCAAAGATTCATCTTCTTGCAAAACTCTAGCTTTTGTTGCAGCATAATCAGGAAACAACCCCTTTTCATATTGTTCAAGGCAAAGAGCACTAATCCTCTTGTTTTGTGCCAAGCTCTTTTTTAGTGCAGCCACAACCGCTTCTGGAAGGGATTGCTCCGCAACGCATTCAGATTCTTTCGGCAATGATTCGTGAGTGTTGCCGAAATTCTTGAACTGCGTAGAGTATGCATTATATGCTACAGTATTTGATGACGGCACATGTGTTCCTGTAAAATTTTCACTTATTGGCTGTGACCATGAAGATGCGGGGCCGAATTATGAACATCTATAGTTGCATACAGTGCTGAAAAATTACTAACATGAGGTGTAGCGTATGATGGTTGAGAGTAACTGGCCGAATAGCTAGTAGTAGAATGGCCAATTCTCCCATCCATTGGTAAGGTTGGATTCACATGTTGCAAATCAGTTGCCGATGAATAAAAAGGTGAAACAACTTCTTGTATGATATTCGAAATTTTAACATGAGGTGTTTCAAATTGATTAACCAAACCCATCATGTTGTTCATCGGCATATGGATTTGTGGGGTTGCCGATGCATGAGAGTTTGGATACATATGTTGTACGTTGCTAAAATCATAAGAATTTGAAGCATGAAAATTGTTTTGCATCGGCCCTTGTGCATAATTAGATGCATGATTGATAAAACTAGGGCTAGCCGATACATTATGCTCATTAGGTGATCCAGAAACAACATATGAATTATTTGCATCTACAAAGGGGAATTCGGTATTCATATTACCTTTGTAGATTTCTGCAACTTGATGACGATCTCTTCGTAGCAAGAACGGGATGGAGACCATTCAAAGCTTCGTTCCCCAGCGGAGTCGCCAAAAAGTGTGTTGACACATGAACACGTCACGTGTACCCTCGACGTGCACCGCAGCTCACGTCGAAGGAGACCCAACCGACAGCGCGATATGCAGGACAGTCGGCGGGCGCTTTTGCAGACCCGAAACCCCGCGCACCCGGGAGGGACCCCGTCAGGGATTGCGGCGGCTATGGGCTACCCTAGGTCAATTCGCTCGCCCATAGAGCCTCGTGGATCACTGCCCTCCAACACGAAGAATGAACGAAGAACGAGAAAGAAAGATACAAGGGTAAGGGATAAAAGTAGATGAACACGAAAAAGTAGTAGATGTGTTTGTTCGATTGTGTGTTGTTCAATCGGCCGTCACCCCCAACATATATAAGAGGCGGCTGGACTTCCCGTATAAGCAAAGAAATTATCTAGACTTTCCTTACAAGAAAATTACATCAATTCACGTCCAAAACCCTAGTCAAATTCGGACTGGTTTATCCGAACTTTCCAAAACTGTTCGGTTTAAACTGGCTGCACCTTGCGGGTCTTTTTTGCGGTGGTAAACGATCTTGGATGAAAACAAGCCCAAAAGCAATCTTGACCGTTTCGACGAGACGAACAACTTTCATGTTGATGGTTTTTTGATCAGAGATCATCTTGAGGGTCAGATCGGTCTCGCAACACAGGCTATTTCCTCGCGCTACCCATCAGACATGTGTCTGGTGGGGCGCGCCACATCTCGCCTCGTGACAGGCCTGCACTCCGATTGCTCTAACTTTTGCATACGAACTCGGATTTGATCGATTTTTATATCAAAATCGATCGTTTGACGAGACGAAGACAACCCGTGTAGATCATTTTCTCATTTGAGGTTGTCTTGGGGGCTTAATCAGCTAAACTGTACTTTGAATATAAGATCTTGGTACTTTGAGCATAGTTTCGGACTTCGAGATGAAATCGGATGGCGATGACCCAAATTTCAAAGATGTTCATATCAATAATACGGAACTCTTTCATGTAGATCACTTCTCCATTTGAGTCCATCTAGATAATCATTTGAGCCCATCTTCAGCTTCTGGTTAGATTGGCCTTGACAGTTTCCACCCCAGCAAGCTTTTTCCCGGCAAGCTTTTCAGCCCCGGCAAGGTCTTCGCCCGGCAAGCTTTTCCCCCGGCAAGGTCTTAGCCCGGCAAGCTTTTCCTCCGGCAATCTTTCCTCCCCGGCAAGGTCTTTCTCGGCAAGATTTCACACCGGCAAGCTTCTCCGCCGGCAAGCTTTCCACGCCGGCAAGCTTCTCCGCCAGCAAGGTTTTACCCCGGCAAGGTTTCATTCAGCCGGCAAAGGCCGAATACTTTCTCACTCAGGGCCGGCCCGTGAAGTGTTGCCTCTAACTTTTGCATATGAATCCGGATTCGTGACCATGCCAAAATCTGGTGTCAACAACATTGAGCTCATTATGATGATGCATTACCGAGTGGGCCCAGAGATACCTCTCCGTCATATGGAGTGACAAATCCCAGTCTCGATTCGTGCCAACCCAACAGACACTTTCAGAGATACCCGTAGCGTACCTTTATAGTCACCCAGTTATGGTGTGACGTTTGGCACACCCAAAGCACTCCTACGGTATCCGGGAGTTGCACAATCTCATGGTCTAAGGAAATGGTACTTAACATTCGGAAAAGCTATAGCAAACGAACTACACGATCTTTAAGCTATGCTTAGGATTGGGTCTTGTCCATCACATCATTCTCCTAATGATGTGATCCCGTTATCAATGACATCCAATGTCCATAGTCAGGAAACAATGACTATCTTTTGATCAACGAGCTAGTCAACTAGAGGCTCACTAGGGACATGTTGTGGTCTATGTATTCACACATGTATTAAGATTTCCGGATAACACAATTATAGCATGAACAATAGACAATTATCATGAACAAAGAAATATAATAATAACCATTTTATTATTGCCTCTAGGGCATATTTCCAACATATAGGTAGGGTAAGAGGTATGAGGTGGAGCTATAGCAAGCACTAGCATATATGGTGGCTAACATACGCAAATGAGAGCGAGAAGAGGAAGGCAAGGCACGGTCGAGAAACTATGATCAAGAAGTGATCCAAGGCTACTTACATTCAAGCATAACACGAAACCGTGTTCTCTTCTCGGACTCTACCGAAAAGAGACCATCACGGCCACACACTCTGTTGATTCATTTTAATTAAGTTAAGTTACGGGTTTTCTACAACCGGACATTAACAAATTCCCATCTGCCCATAACCGCAGGCATGGCTTTCAAAAGTTCAAACCCCTGCAGGGGTGTCCCAACTTAGCCCATCACAAGCTCTCATGGTCAACGAAGGATATTCCTTCTCCCAAGACAATCCGATCAGATTCGGAATCCCGGTTACAAGACATCTCGACAATGGTAAAACTAAACCAGCAAAGCCACCCGAATGTGGTGACAAATCCTGATAGGAGCTGCACATATCTCGTTCTCAGGGCACACCGGATTGTCCAAGGTTCCAGTAGGCCAGCCCAGAGTTGCCCCTGGTGGCCACCGGCAGCTGACAGATTGGACCAACACCCAGAGGAGCACTGGCCCGGGGGTTTAAAATAAAGATGACCCTTGAGTCCGCGAAACCCAAGGGAAAAAGGCTAGGTGGCAAATGGTAAAACCAATGTTGGGCCTTGCTGGAGGAGTTTTATTCAAGGCGAACTGTCAAGGGGTTCCCATTATAACCCAACCGTGTAAGGAACGCAACATCAAGGAACATACCACTGGTATGACGGAAACTAGGGCGGCAAGAGTGGAACAAAATACCAGGAATAAGGCCGAGCCTTCCACACTTTACCAAGTATATAGATGTATTAAAGTAGACAAGATATAATAATGATATCCCAACAATAAACGTGTTCCAACAAGGAACAAACTCCAATCTCCACCTGCAACTAGCAACGCTATAAGAGGGGCTGAGCAAGCGGTAACATAGCCAAACAACGGTTTGCTAGGACACGGTGGGTTAGAGGTTTGACATGGAAATATGGGAGACATGATAAAGCATGTGGTAGGTATCGTAGCATAGGAATAGCAATAGACCGAGCATCTAGCAAGCAAAGATAGAAGTGATTTCGAGGGTATGGTCATCTTGCCTGCAAAGTTCTCTGAGTTGACGTTAGCTTGATCCTCGTAAGCGTACTCAACTGGTTCCTCGATCACGTACTCGTCTCCCGGATCTACCCAACCAAGAACACAAGCAAAGGGAGACACAATCAACCATGGTGCAATTCTCAAGGAACATGATGCAAAACATGGCATGATATGCGGGATGTGATATGCAATGCATATGCATGTTTCGGAAAGAAAAGAGTGAACCTGGCCTCAACTTGTAAAACCAAGAGTGCCACTAGAAAGATGAGTTGATTTCGGTCGAAATCGATGTAAAGATCACCGGAATCGGATGCACGGTTTGCAAATGGCAAGCAAAACAAATATGGCACCAATCTGCGATTAACAGCACGAGGCCATCTAAATGCATCAAGAACAACATGCTACTGCACTCTATCATAAGAACAAAGCACATGGAAGTGATCCACTCAAGATGCTTGACAAAAGATGAAAACTGAGCTACAGCTAAATCACTCAATAGCAGGTTCAAACAAGCATGGCAAAAATGCAAGAGATAATAGGTTACAGACTTAGTGAAAATAACATGTCAGGATTTTAACATCAGGAAGCAATGTTTAGAGCAAGATATCAACATGCTACAGGAACATATCATGGCAAATCAAGGCATGGAATGAAGCTACTCAAAGCATACAACAAAAGTCCCTTACTGACCATAAGACAAAAGGGATCAGAAAATACAATGGCAACCATGTGAACATAGCAACTTTCGTTAACAGATTCAGACTTAGTAGAAAACTGGAACATGGCAAAACATATTCACGTAGGCATGTTTACCAGCTCGATGCACTCACCACAAGGCATTGCATGACAAACTAAGCATACACCCAGCAAGTAGACATGGCATAGAAGCTAAACATGGCAAGCACACTTTCATAGCATGCACGGATCAACTACAACAACCTCGGCAAAAATGCTTAACACGTAAACATTCTGCCAGGAAAATATTATAGCAAAAGTAGAGCAAGATTGAGTCACCCTAGGGCACTCCATAATTGCAAACAAAGACATGGATGGATAGAGCATAACAATATCTCCAAAACATCCTTACTGAACATGCTCAAAAGAGGCATGGATCACTCTGTAGCAACAAGGATACATGGGATAAAAATATTATCAGGGAAAAGACTTAGAAGATTTCTAAGTCCCTGAAATCAGTAACATCACGAGAGCTACTTTGCATGCTTGTGCTAGTCACCACAAAGATCACAAAAATACATATCATACACCCCTGTAAAGATGGCATGGCATACTTCAAAACACATGCAGGGCTCAAGATCATAGGAGGCACACAATAATCATGGCAAAAAATGACAAATGTCCAATTACTGATAAGAATCTGAAACTAACATTACTTAGCACTCTTGCAACAGCATTTAAGGCATCAATATGAACTCAAATGAACATGGTGCAATAGAATGGAATGAAGTACTCGTCGAGACGAACAATTTGACATGCTACCCGCCCAAAACGGATCCATGGATGATGAGTTATGATGCGATGAAGTATGCTAAAAAGTACTGGGACTTAGGGCAAAAATTAGGTCAACCCTCAAATTCCAGATCTGGATCGGGCACACGGATCGAGGACAAACTCGAGCTCGCCGGAGTCAGCGCCAGAGCTCGCCGGGAACTTGCCGGAGAGGAGGAAGCCTGCTGGCCGGAGCTCGGAGGAGGCGACGCGGGGAGGTGCGCAAGGGGGCGAATGGCGAGGCGACACGTGGCGGCGGCGGCTGGATTTTCGTCCGGCGGCGGACAGACACGTCCGGCCGCGTGGAGAGGAGAGGGATCTAGGGTTTGATTCGTGATTTGGAATGGGACGACCTTTTATAGGTAGAGGGAGCTAGGAGGCTCCAAATTGAGCACGGTTTTCGGCCACGCGATCGTGATCGAACGACCGAGACGATGCAGGGGGTTTTGGTGGGTTTTGGGCCACTTTGGAGTGGTGTTGGGCTGCAACACACACGAGGCCTTTTCGGTTCCTCGGTTAACCGTTGGAGTATCAAACGAAGTCCAAATGGCACGAAACTTGACAGGCGGTCTACTGGTAGTAAACCAAGGCCGCTTGGCAAGTCTCGGTCCAATCCGAAAATGTTTAACACCCGCACACGAAAAGAGGTAAAAGGGGACACCGGATGACATAGGAGCGCCGGAATGCAAAACGGACAACGGGGAAAATGCTCGGATGCATGAGACGAACACGTATGCAAATGCGATGCACATGATGACATGATATGAGATGCATGACAAAGACAAAAGCAACACAGAGACAAAAACCCAACAACGAGGAAATATCATAACTTAGTGCCGAAAATGGCAAGAGTTGGAATACAAATATGGCAGGTTACATATGAGGCGTTACACGGCGCCCCCCTTTCCTTCCTCTCTCTCCCTCCTCTTTCCCCCTTCTCCTAATCCAACAAGGAAGGGAGGGAGTCCTACTCCCACTGGGAGTAGGACTCCTCCTGGCGCGCCTCCTCCTGGCCGGCAGCACCTCCCCCCCTTGCTCCTTTATATACGGGGACAGGGGCACCCCATAGACACAACAATTGATTTGATCTTTTAGGCGTGTGTGGTGCCCCCTCCACCATAGTCCACCTCGATAATACTGTAGCGGTGCTTAGGCGAAGCCCTGCATCGGTAGAACATCATCATCGTCACCATGTCGTCGTGCTGACGAAACTCTCCCTCAACACTCGGCTGGATCGGAGTTCGAGGGACGTCATCGGGCTGAACGTGTGCTGAACTCGGAGGTCCCGTGCATTTGGTACTTGATCGGTCAGATCGTGAAGTCGTACGACTACATCAACCACGTTGTGCTAACGCTTCCGCTTTCGGTCTACGAGGGTACGTGGACAAAACTCTCCCCTCTCATTGCTATGCATCACCATGATCTTGCGTGTGCGTAGGAATTTTTTTGAAATCACTACGTTACCCTACAAAGGGATGATGCAGCACAGCGACGGTAGGTATTTCCCTCAATGAAGAAACCAAGGTTATCGAGCCAGTAGGAGAACACAACACAACGTAAACAGCACCTGCACACAAATAACAACACCTCGCAACCCGACATGTTAAAGGGGTTGTCAATCCCTTTCGGGTAACGATGCCAGAAAATTGTAGTAGATTGAAATAATAGATCGCAAATAAAATAAAGTGCAGCAAAGTATTTTTGTATTTTTGGTTTAATAGATCTGAATAAAAATTAAAAGGAAAAGTAGATCGCAAGCAAATATATGAGGAAGAAGACCCGGCGACCGTAGGTTTCACTAGTGGCTTCTCTCGAGAAAGATAGCAAAGGGTGGGTAAACAAATTACTGTTGGGCAATTGATAGAACCTCAAATAATTATGACGATATCCAGGCAATGATCATTACATAGGCATCACATCCAAGATTAGTAGACCGACTCCTGCTTGCATCTACTACTATTACTCCACACATCGACCGCTATCTAGCATGCATGTAGTGTATTAAGTTCATGGAAAACAGAGTAATGCAATAAGAACGATGACATGATGTACACAAGATCCGTTTATCTATTGCGTAGATATAGATCCCATCTTTTTATCCTTAGTAGTAATGATACATACGTGTCGGTTCCCTTTTCTGTCCCTGGGATCAAGCACCGTAAGATCGAACCCACTACCGGGCACCTCTTCCCATTGCAAGATAAACAGATCAAGTTGGCCAAACAAAACCCAAATATCAGAGAAGAAATACGAGGCTATAAGAGATCATGCATATAAGAGATCAAAGAAACTCAAATAACTTTCATAGATATAAAAAGATATGACTGATCATAAACTCAAAGTTCATCAGATCCCAACAAACACACCGCAAAAGAGTTACATCATATGGATCTCCAAGAGACCATTGTATTGAGAATGAAGAGAGAGAGAGTGAGAGATGAAGCCATATAGCTACTAACTATGGACCCGAAGGTCTACAAAGAACTACTCACGCATCATCGGAGAGGCACCAATGGAGGTGGTGAACCCCATCCGAGATGGTGTCTAGATTGGATCTGGTGGTTCTGGACTCTGCGGCGGCTGGATGAATATTTCATCGACTCCCTAGGGCTTTGGGAATATTTGGGTATTTATAGAGCAAAGATGCAGTACGGGGGGCACCCAAGGTGGGCACAACCCACTAGGGCGCGCCTAGGCCTCCTAGCGTGCCCTGGTGGGTTGTTCCCCCCTCGGGGCACCCCCTAGGCGCAGCCAGGGCCCGTTGTGTTCCTTTTGGCCCATAAAAATTATCCATAAAGTTTCGTGGCATTTGGACTCCGTCTGATATTGATTTTCTGCGATGTTAAAAAGACGGAAAAAACAGGAACTGACACTTGGCACTATGTCAATAGGTTACTACCAAAAATGATATAAAATGATTATGAAACATCCAAGATTGATAATATAAAAGCATGGAACAATCAGAAATTATAGATACGTTGGAGACATATCAGACGCCACCATCATCCTAGCTTGGAATGCTGCGGCACGCTGGTCTTGAGGAGCCATGTACTCCATGCACTTGGCCCATCTTGCCCTCTATCCTGCATCGCCGGAGTCTTCCCGATTCATGGCCCACCGCAGTATGTCCACCAACATAGCGGCCTTCACTAGGTCAGGAATCATTGTCTTCGGCTCCTCCGCCGTAGCCTTCTTTACAACGATGCCTACCTCCTTGTGCATGTCTTCGATGCTGCTGAAGTTCGAGCACACTTTCATGGTGTTCTCGAACTTCGTGCGATCATTGAGCAAGCACCCGAGGAAGAACGCCATCCATCCAATGCCCCGGGGGAAGGGGTTAGGAGTGGGATTCATGGCGATGGAGAGGTGGTGAAACAAAGAGGTGGAAGAGGAGAGACATAAAGGGTTTGAGTGCAGTGGTGGGTAAGTAGGGTGGGTAAATATAGGAGCGTTAGGCCGATAGGAATGAATGCTTATCTTTGAACTTCATGATGTTCATAATGCAGAAAGACAAGGAGGTTGTTCCACCATTGTACAATGGCAAGGAGGTCGTGCCGCCGTTGAAGGACGGCGTGCTGGTGCACGACCCCCCAGCGGCAAGCGAAGGAACTACGAGCACTACCATGAGGAGGCAGGCCAACCCACTTCGGCAAGGCAATCCTTGCTTTGAAGCTGGAGATCCCGCCTTTGTCTCTAGACTTCACGAAGCACTTCCCCGCCGTCCCTATGGAGTTTAGGCTCAAGACGAACATCGGCTGGGCCTGGTGAAGGAAATATGCCCTAGAGGCAATAATAAAGTTATTATTTATTTCCTTATATCATGATAAATGTTTATTATTCATGCTAGAATTGTATTAACCGGAAACGTAATACTTTTGTGAATACATAGACAAACAAAGTGTCACTAGTATGCCTCTACTTGACTAGCTCGTTAATCGAAGATGGTTATGTTTCCTAACCATAGACATGATTGTCATTTGATTAACGGGATCACATCATTAGGAGAATGATGTGATTGACATGACCCATTCCATTAGCTTAGCACTTGATTGTTTAGTTTGTTGCTATTGCTTTCTTCATGACTTATACATGTTCCTATGACTATGAGATTATGCAACTCCCGTTTACTGGAGGAACACTTTGTGTGCTACCAAACGTCACAACATAACTGGGTGATTATAAAGGTGCTCTACAGGTGTATCCAAAGGTACATGTTGGGTTAGCGTATTTCGAGATTAGGATTTGTCGCTCCGATTGTCGGAGAGGTATCTTTGGGCCCTCTCGGTAATACACATCACTTAAGCCTTGAAGGCAATGCAACTAATAAGTTAGTTGCAAGATGATGTATTACGGAATGAGTAAAGAGACTTGCCGGTAACGAGATTGAACTAGGTATTGAGATACCGACGATCGAATCTCGGGCAAGTAACATACCGATGACAAAGGGAACAACGAATGTTGTCATGCGGTCAGACCGATAAAGATCTTTGTAGAATATGTAGGAGCCAATATAAGAATCCAGGTTCCGCTATTGGTTATTGACCGGAGACGTGTCTCGGTCATGTCTACATTGTTCTCGAACCCGTAGGGTCCGCACGCTTAACGTTACGATGACAGTTTCATTATGAGTTTATATATTTTGATGTACCGAAGGTTGTTCGGAGTCCCGGATGTGATCACGGACTTGACGAGGAGTCTCGAAATGGTCGAGACATAAAGATCGATATATTGGACAACTATATTTGGACACCGAAAAGGTTCCGAGTAAGATTGGGACAATACCGGATCACCGGGAGGTTATTGGAACCCCCGCGAGGTATATGGGCCTTATTGGGCCTTAGTGGAAAGGAGGGGAAAGGAGCAAGGGAGGGGGCGCCCTCCCAAGCCCAATCCGAATTGGGAGGGGGGTCGCCCCCCCTTTCCTTCCTCCCTCCTTCCTCTTCCTTCCCTCTCCTACTCCTAATAGGAAAAAGGGGAGTCCTACTCCTAGTGGGAGTTGGACTCCCCCCCTTGGGCGTGCCACCCTCCTTGGCCGGCCCCCTCCTCCACTCCTTTATATACGGGGCAAGGGGGCACCCTAGAGACACAACAATTGATCATTGATCTCTTAGCCGTGTGCGGTGCCCCCCTCCACCATAATCCTCGATAATATTGTAGCGGTGCTTAGGCGAAGCCCTGCGATGGTAGAACATCAAGATCGTCACCACGCCATCATGCTGACGGAACTCATCCCCGACACTTTGCTGGATCGGAGTCCGGGGATCGTCATCGAGCTGAACGTGTGCAAAAACTCGGAGGTGCCGTAGTTTCGGTGCTTGATCGATCGGGCCGTGAAGACGTACGACTACATCAACCGCGTTGTTATAACGCTTCCGCTTCCGGTCTATGAGGGTACGTAGACAACACTCTCCCGTCTCGTTGCTGTGCATCACCATGATCTTGCGTGTGCGTAGGAAATTTTTTGAAACTACTATGTTCCCCAACAGTGGCATCCGAGCCTAGGTTTTATGTGTTGATGTTATATGCACGAGTAGAACACAAGTGAGTTGTGGGCGATATAAGTCATACTGCTTACTAGCATGTCATACTTTGGTTCAGCGGTATTGTTGGATGAAGAGGCCTGGACCGACATTACGCGTACGCTTACACGAGACTGGTTCTACCGACGTGCTTTGCACACAGGTGGCTGGCGGGTGACAGTTTCTCCAACTTTAGTTGAACCGAGTGTGGCTACGCCCGGTCCTTGCGAAGGTTAAAACAACACCAACTTGACAAACTATCGTTGTGGTTTTTGATGCGTAGGTAAGATTGGTTCTTGCTAAGCCCGTAGCAGCCACGTAAAACTTGCAACAAACAAAGTAGAGGATGTCTAACTTGTTTTTGCAGGGCATGTTGTGATGTGATATGGTCAAGGCATGATGCTAAATTTTATTGTATGAGATGATCATGTTTTGTAACCAAGTTATCGGCAACTGGCAGGAGCCATATGGTTGTTGCTTTATTGTATGCAATGCAATCGCCCTGTAATGCTTTACTTTATCACTAAGCGGTAGCGATAGTCGTAGAAGCATAAGATTGGTGAGACGACAACGATGCTACGATGGAGATCAAGGTGTCGCGCCGGTGATGATGGTGATCATGACGATGCTTCGGAGATGGAGATCACAAGCACAAGATGATGATGGCCATATCATATCACTTATATTGATTGCATGTGATGTTTATCTTTTATGCATCTTATCTTGCTTTGATTGACGGTAGCATTATAAGATGATCGCTCACTAAATTTCAAGATAAAAGTGTTCTCCCTGAGTATGCACCGTTGCCAAAGTTCGTCGTGCCCAGACACCACGTGATGATCGGGTGTGATAAGCTCTACGTCCATCTACAACGGGTGCAAGCCAGTTTTGCAGACGCAGAATACTCAGGTTAAACTTGACGAGCCTAGCATATGCAGATATGGCCTCGGAACACTGAGACCGAAAGGTCGAGCGTGAATCATATAGTAGATATGATCAACATAGTGATGTTCACCATTGAAAACTACTCCATTTCACGTGTTGATCGGTTATGGTTTAGTTGATTTGGATGACGTGATCACTTAAAAGATTAGAGGGATGTCTTTCTAAGTGGGAGTTCTTAAGTAATATGATTAATTGAACTTAAATTTATCATGAACTTAGTACCTGATAGTATCTTTCTTGTTTATGCTTGATTGTAGATAGATGGCCCGTGTTGTTGTTCCGTTGAATTTTAATGCGTTCCTTGAGAAAGCAAAGTTGAAAGATGATGGTAGCAATTATACGGACTGGGTCCGTAACTTGAGGATTATCCTCATTGCTGCACAAAAGAATTACGTCCTGGAAGCACCGCTAGGTGCCAGGCCTGCTGCTGATGCAACTGACGACGTTAAGAACGTCTGGCAGAGCAAAGCTGATGACTACTCGATAGTTCAATGTGCCATGCTTTACGGCTTAGAACCGGGTCTTCAACGATGTTTTGAACGTCATGGAGCATATGAGATGTTCCAGGAGTTGAAGCTAATATTTCAAGCAAATGCCCGAATTGAGAGATATGAAGTCTCCAATAAGTTCTATAGCTGCAAGATGGAGGAGAACAATTCTGTCAGTGAGCATATACGCAAAATGTCTGGGTATAATAATCACTTGATTCAACTGGGAGTTAATCTTCCGGATGATTGCGTCATTGACAGAATTCTCCAATCACTTCCACCTAGCTACAAGAGCTTCGTGATGAACTATAATATGCAAGGGATGGATAAGACAATTCCCGAGCTCTTCGCAATGCTAAAAGCTGCGGGGGTAGAAATCAAGAAGGAGCATCAAGTGTTGATGGTCAACAAGACCACTAGTTTCAAGAAAAAGGGCAAGGGGAAGAAGAAGGGGAACTTCAAGAAGAACAGCAAGCAAGTTGCTGCTTAGGAGAAGAAACCCAAGTCTAGATCTAAGCCTGAAACTGAGTGCTTCTACTGCAAGCAGACTGGTCACTGGAAGCGGAACTGCCCCAAGTATTTGGCGGATAAGAAGGATGGCAAGGTGAACAAAGGTATATGTGATATACATGTTATTGATGTGTACCTTACTAGAGCTCGCAGTAGCACCTGGGTATTTGATACTGGTTCTGTTGCTAATATTTGCAACTCGAAACAAGGACTACGGATTAAGCGAACACTGGCGAAGGACGAGGTTACGATGCGCGTGGGAAATGGTTCCAAAGTCGATGTGATCACGGTCGGCACGCTACCTCTACATCTACCATCGGGATTAGTATTAGACCTAAATAATTGTTATTTGGTGCCAGCGTTGAGCATGAACATTGTATCTGGATCTTGTTTCATGCAAGGCGGTTATTCATTTAAATCAGAGAATAATGGTTGTTCTATTTATATGAGTAATATCTTTTATGGTCATGCACCCTTGAAGAGTGGTCTATTTTTGATGAATCTCGATAGTAGTGATACACATATTCATAATGTTGAAGCCAAAAGATGCAGAGCTAATAATGATAGTGCAACTTATTTGTGGCACTGCCGTTTAGGTCATATTAGTGTAAAGCGCATGAAGAAACTCCATACTGATGGACTTTTGGAACCACTTGATTATGAATCACTTGGTACTTGCGAACCGTGCCTCATGGGCAAGATGTCTAAAACGCCGTTCTCCGGTACTATGGAGAGAGCAACAGATTTGTTGGAAATCATACATACAGATGTATGTGGTCCAATGAATGTTGAAGCTCGTGGCGGATATCGTTATTTTCTCACCTTCACAGATGATTTAAGCAGATATGGGTCTATCTACTTAATGAAACATAAGTCTGAAACATTTGAAAAGTTCAAAGAATTTCAGAGTGAAGTTGAAAATCATCGTAACAAGAAAATAAAGTTTCTACGATCTGATCGTGGAGGAGAATATTTGAGTTACGAGTTTGGTTTACATTTGAAACAATGCGGAATAGTTTCGCAACTCACGCCACCCGGAACACCACAGCGTAATGGTGTGTCCGAACGTCGTAATCGTACTTTACTTGATATGGTGCGATCTATGATGTCTCTTACAGATTTACCGCTATCGTTTTGGGGTTATGCTTTAGAGACAGCCGCATTCACGTTAAATAGGGCACCATCAAAATCCGTTGAGACGACGCCTTATGAACTATGGTTTGGCAATAAACCAAATTTGTCGTTTCTGAAAGTTTGGGGCTGCGATGCTTATGTGAAAAAGGTTCAACCTGATAAGCTCGAACCCAAATCGGAGAAATGTGTCTTCATAGGATACCCGAAGGAGACTGTTGGGTACACCTTCTATCACAGATCCGAAGGCAAGACATTTGTTGCTAAGAATGGATCCTTTCTAGAGAAGGAGTTTCTCTCGGAAGAAGTGAATGGGAGGAAAGTAGAACTTGATGAGGTAACTGTACCTGCTCCCTTATTGGAAAGTAGTACATCACAGAAACCGGTTTCTGTGACACCTACACCAATTAGTGAGGAAGCTAATAATGATGATCATGAAACTTCAGAACAAGTTACTACTGAACCTCGTAGATCAACCAGAGTAAGATCCGCACCAGAGTGGTATGGTAATCCTGTTTTGGAAGTCATGCTACTAGATCATGATGAACCTACGAACTATGAAGAAGCAATGGTGAGCCCAGATTCCGCAAAATGGCTTGAAGCCATGAAATCTGAGATGGGATCCATGTATGAGAACAAAGTGTGGACTTTGGTTGACTTGCCCAATGATCGGCAAGCAATTGAAAATAAATGGATCTTCAAGAAGAAGACTGACGCTGACGGTAATGTTACTGTCTACAAAGCACGACTTGTCGCAAAATGTTTTCGACAAGTTCAAGGAATTGACTACGATGAGACCTTCTCACCCGTAGCGATGCTTAAGTCTGTCCGAATCATGTTAGCAATTGCCGCATTTTATGATTATGAAATTTGGCAGATGGATGTCAAAACTGCATTCCTGAATGGATTTCTGGAAGAAGAGTTGTATATGATGCAGCCGGAAGGTTTTGTCGATCCAAAAGGAGCTAACAAAGTGTGCAAGCTCCAGCGATCCATTTATGGACTGGTGCAAGCATCTCGGAGTTGGAATAAACGCTTTGATAGTGTGATCAAAGCATTTGGTTTTGTACAGACTTTTGGAGAAGCCTGTATTTACAAGAAAGTGAGTGGGAGCTCTGTAGCATTTCTGATATTATATGTGGATGACATATTGCTAATCGGAAATGATATAGAATTTCTGGATAGCATAAAGGGATACTTGAATAAGAGTTTTTGAATGAAAGACCTCAGTGAAGCTGCTTACATATTGGGCATTAAGATCTATAGAGATAGATCAAGACGCTTAATTGGACATTCACAAAGCACATACCTTGACAAAGTTTTGAAGAAGTTCAAAATGGATCAAGCAAAGAAAGGATTCTTGCCTATGTTATAAGGTGTGAAGTTGAGTAAGACTCAATGCCCGACCACTGCAGAAGATAGAGAGAAAATGAAAGATGTTCCCTATGCTTCAGCCATAGGCTCTATCATGTATGCAATGCTGTGTACCAGACCTGATGTGTGCCTTGCTATAAGTCTAGCAGGGAGGTACCAAAGTAATCCAGGAGTGGATCACTGGAAAGTGGTCAAGAACATCCTGAAATACCTGAAAAGGACTAAGGATATGTTTCTCGTATATGGAGGTGACAAAGAGCTCATCGTAAATGGTTACGTTGATGCAAGCTTTGACACTAATCCGGACAATTCTAAATCGCAAACCAGATACATATTTACATTAAACGGTGGAGCTGTCAGTTGGTGCAGTTCTAAACAAAGTGTCGTGGCGGGATCTACATGTGAAGCGGAGTACATAGCTGCTTCGGAAGCAGCAAACGAAGGAGTCTGGATGAAGGAGTTCATATCCGATCTAGGTGTCATACCTAGTGCATCGGGTCCAATGAAAATCTTTTGTGACAATACTGGTGCAATTGCCTTGGCAAAGGAATCCAGATTTCACAAGAGAACCAAGCACATCAAGAGACGCTTCAATTGCATCCGAGATCTAGTCCAGGTGGGAGACATAGAGATTTGCAAGATACATACGAATCTGAATGTAGAAGACCCATTGACTAAGCCTCTTCCACGAGCAAAACATGATCAGCACCAAGGCTCCATGGGTGTTAGAATCATTACTATGTAATCTAGATTATTGACTCTAGTGCAAGTGGGAGACTGAAGGAAATATGCCCTAGAGGAAATAATGAAGTTATTATTTATTTCCTTATATCATGATAAATGTTTATTATTCATGCTAGAATTGTATTAACCGGAAACGTAATACTTGTGTGAATACATAGACAAACAAAGTGTCACTAGTATGCCTCTACTTGACTAGCTCGTTAATCGAAGATGGTTATGTTTCCTAACCATAGACATGACTTGTCATTTGATTAACGGGATCACATCATTAGGAGAATGATGTGATTGACATGACCCATTCCATTAGCTTAGCACCCGATCGTTTAGTATGTTGCTATTGCTTTCTTCATGACTTATACATGTTCCTATGACTATGAGATTATGCAACTCCCGTTTACCGGAGGAACACTTTGTGTGCTACCAAACGTCACAACGTAACTGGGTGATTATAAAGGTGCTCTACAGGTGTCTCTAAAGGTACATGTTGGCTTGGCGTATTCCGAGATTAGGATTTGTCGCTCCGATTGTCGGAGAGGTATCTCTGGGCCCTCTCGGTAATACACATCACTTAAGCCTTGCAAGCAATGCAACTAATAAGTCAGTTGCAAGATGATGTATTACGGAATGAGTAAAGAGACTTGCCGGTAACGAGATTGAACTAGGTATTGAGATACCGACGATCGAATCTCGGGCAAGTAACATACCGATGACAAAGGGAACAACGTATGTTGTTATGCGGTCTGACCGATAAAGATCTTCGTAGAATATGTAGAAGCCAATATGAGCATCCAGGTTCCACTATTGGTTATTGACCGGAGACGTGTCTCGGTCATGTCTACATTGTTCTTGAACCCGTAGGGTCCGCACGCTTAACGTTACGATGACAGTTTCATTATGAGTTTATATATTTTGATGTACCGAAGGTTGTTTGGAGTCCCGGATGTGATCACAGACTTGACGAGGAGTCTTGAAATGGTCGAGACATAAAGATTGATATATTGGACGACTATATTTGGACACCGGAAAGGTTCCGGGTGAGATTGGGACAATACCGGATCACCGGGAGGTTATCGGAACCCCCCGGGAGGTATATGGGCCTTAGTGGAAAGGAGGGGAAAGGAGCAAGGGAGGGGGCGCGCCCCCCCAAGCCCAATCTGAATTGGGAGGGGGGTCGGCCCCCCTTTCCTTCCTCCCTCCTTCCTCTTCCTTCCCTCTCCTACTCCTAATAGGAAAAAGGGGAGTCCTACTCCCGGTGGGAGTTGGACTCCCCCGCTTGGGCGCGCCACCCTCCTTGGCCGACCCCCTCCTCCACTCCTTTATATACGGGGGCAAGGGGGCACCCCAGAGACACAACAATTGATCATTGATCTCTTAGCCGTGTGCGGTGCCCCCCTCCACCATAATCCTCGATAATATTGTAGCGGTGCTTAGGCGAAGCCCTGTGATGGTAGAACATCAAGATCGTCACCACGCCGTCGTGCTGACGGAACTCATCCCCGACACTTTGCTGGATCGGAGTCCGGGGATCGTCATCGAGCTGAACCTGTGCAAAAACTCGGAGGTGCCGTAGTTTCGGTGCTTGATCGGTCGGGCCGTGAAGACGTACGACTACATCAACCGCGTTGTTATAACGCTTCCGCTTCCGGTCTACGAGGGTACGTAGACAACACTCTCCCCTCTCGTTGCTGTTCATCACCATGATCTTGCGTGCGCGTAGGAATTTTTTTGAAATTACTACGTTCCCCAACACCTGGAGGGTTACAGTCCAAATGATCGACGATAGGGTTACCCTTGATCAGGGTTGGGCCCCCTACGTCGCCATTCAATAGATCAGGATCGGGTACATTGTGACCTTCAAGTTGCTGACTCCCAACACCATGAAGGTGATCGTCTTTAATGACAATAGCATGGAGGTGGTCACCATGTGCAAGAAGCATCGCGATGCCTTCGCTATGACCGCCTAGAGAGCTCCCGTTGCCCGTTGCGTGTTGCTTCTCAAGGTTTAAGACTATTATGTTAGGTGGTTTGGTTTAAAACATATCCTACTACGTTAAACTTGTTCTAATGAGTGGTTAAGACTTTTATGTGTGCTTCTGTTTGTTCTTCTTGCTCTAGTTTTGCCGTTAGCTAGTTATGTTTGTCTCTGGTAATGCCACCACATTGAGGAGGAGGTTACCAGACAATTATCATGTATGTAATCAAACAACAGGACTTGTGTTTCCGCGCAACAAGTACGCAACCAAACAACATACCTTCCCTTTCGGCACATGTAGGCTAGAGGGGATGCAAGCAACCAATCAACTTACAGATGTTGATTTTTTTGGCCTATATTAGCTCAACTAGGGCCAACTATGACAAGTATACAAAGTGCCAAGAAATGAAGCATGTAACCAAACGCCTCCCAATTGCTTCAGCGTTTCTATGTAGAACACAATGTTAAAGGGCAGGCCATTGGTGGAAAGGATCAAAATGGTTTTCTTTTTGAAGAGGGTCAATTTGTGCTAATCTTGTCACCAAGGGTCAAAACAGTGATTTTAGCCGTGCTTCCAGGGGATGCTTCCTTCTGTCCCATAACATCCTCTGTTTGATGGCCCATGGAGATGCTTCCTTCTGGCCTAGCGCGATTACGGACATATTTCTTTAGGACTCCCATGAATCTCTCAAAGGGAAACATATTGTGTAGAAATACGGGCCCCGGGATGACAATCTCGTTGACTAGATGAACTAGGACGTGCGTCAAGATATTGAAGAAGGGTGGTGGGAACACCAGCTCGAAACTGACAAGACATTGCGCCACATCACTCCTTAGCCTTGGTACGATTTCTGGATCGATCACCTTCTGAGAGATTGCATTGAGGAATGCACATAGCTTCACAATGGCTAATCGGACGTTTTCCGGTAGAAGCCCCCTCAATGCAACCGGAAGCAGTTGCGTCATAATCACGTGGAAGTCATGAGAATTTAGGTTCTAAAACTTTTTCTCTGGCATATTTATTATTCCCTTTATATTTGATGAGAAGCCAGTCGTGACCTTCATACTGAGCAGGCATTCAAAGAAGATTTCTTTCTCTTCTTTCATAAGAGCGTAGCTGGCAGGACCTTTATATTGCTTCGGAGGCATGCCGCCTTTTTTGTGCAAACGTTGCAGGTCCTCCCGTGCCTCAGGTGTATCTTTTGTCTTCCCATACACGCCCAAGAAGCCTAGCAGGTTCACGCAAAGGTTCTTCGTCACGTGCATCACGTCGATTGAGGAGCGGACCTCTAGGTCTTTCTAGTAGGGTAGGTCCCAAAATATAGATTTCTTCTTCCACATGGGTGCGTGTCCCTCAGCGTCATTCGGAACAGCTAGTCCACCGGGACCCTTTCCAAAGATTACGTAGTGTAAATCATTGACCATAGCAAGCACGTGATCACCGGTGCGCATGGCGTGCTTCTTCCGGTGATCTGCCTCGCCTTTGAAATGCTTGCCTTTCTTTCGACATTGATGGTTGGTCGGAAGAAATCGACGATGGCCCAGGTACACATTCTTCCTGCATTTGTCCAGGTATATACTTTCAGTGTCATCTAAACAGTGCGTGCATGCGTGGTATCCTTTGTTTGTCTGTCCTGAAAAGTTACTGAGAGCGGGCCAATCGTTGATGGTCATGAACAGCAATGCCTTAAGGTTAAATTCCTCCTGTCTGTGCTCATCCCACGTACGTACACCGTTTTCATTCCACAGCTGTAAAAGTTCTTCAACTAATGGCCTTAGGTACACATCAATTTCGTTGCCGGGTTGCTTAGGGTCTTGGATGAGAACTGGCATCATAATGAACTTCCGCTTCATGCACATCCAAGGAGGAAGGTTATACATACATAGAGTCACGGGCCAGGTGTTGTGATTGTTGCTCTGCTCCCCGAAAGGATTAATGCCATCCGCGCTTAAAGCAAACCATACATTCCTTGGGTCACTAGTAGAAAACAGGGCTATGGTCCAGGCCGGCTCAGCCCATTAGTCCCGGTTCAGTCTAGAACCGGGACCAATGTGGGCATTGGTCCCGGTTCGTGAGCCCAGGGGGCCGGCCGGGCCACATGGGCCATTGGTCCCGGTTCGTCTGGACCTTTTGGTCCCGGTTGGTGGGACGAACCGGGACCAATGGGCCTCGCTCCTGACCCACCACCATTGGTCCCGGTTGGTGGCTTGAACTGGGACCAAAGGCTTCCCTTTAGTCCCGGTTCATGTCATCAACCGGGACCAATGAGGTGCCTATATATACCCCCTCGCACAAGAGCAGAGCACAGTGCTCTGTTTTTTCTGGCCGAGGGGGAGAGGGCTTTGTGGTGCTCTAGCTCACCTCCTATGCACATGAGGTGTTCGATGGAATGCCCGAGCCACACTACTTAAGCTTTCTCCTCTCGAAGCTCAACCTCCAAGCTCCATTTTCCTCGAGATTTGTCTAGATTTAGCGGTCCGTCACACCCCGTCCCCGTCTTCACCGCCGTCGATCACCTGCGCCGATCTCATCACCGACACCACCGTGGTGAGCCTCTTGTTCTTATCTTCTTTCTGAAAGGAAAAATATTCTTACTTGTATGTTTAGATAGATACTTGTATCATTTTCTTACATTTATTATTGCATCTTATATATTGCGATGGTTTTAGTATCCGCCCCCGTCGGCCCTCGTCCTGTCTATGATTCGGATTTGGTGTGTATATTATCTTTATAACTATTGGTTCATTTATTGTTTATGAAAATTATGCCGACCAACGTGACATAGATTTTATTTATCTAGGATGTATGTGAATCGGAAATGCCAACCGACCCTATTGTCGAGAGGTTAAATTTAGTTGAAGAAGAAAACAATTTGTTGAAGGAAAAAATAAAAAAAATTGAGAAGGAGAAGATGATATTGGAGTTGCATGTTGCGGATGTCGTCGATGATCACAAGATCAAGATGGATGCAATGCGCTTGAAGATTAGAAAGATTAGAAAATATGCCATTCATACCGAGGCTTGGTATCATTATGCCGTTGGATCAATTGTTACCTTGGTTGCGGTTATGATCGCATTTGTTTTCGCATTGAAATGTTTTACATAGTTTCAATGTATGGTTTAATTAATTAGATGCTCTGGAGAGCTATATGTTGTTAGATGAGAACTATGTATGCACTTTGGTTTTAATGTGATGATGAACTTCTATTAATTTGGACACTTAATTATATATAATGCACGCAGATGAACCGGCAATAGATGTACGGTGACAGACACACCCGACACACCCGCGAGTACATTAAGGGCGTGCATGAGTTTCTCTATGCGGCTGAGGCAAACAAGCAGAATGGTTTTATGTGTTGTCCATGCACTGAATGTGGGAATACGAGGTCTTACTCTAACCGGAAAATCCTTCACTCCCACCTGCTTTACAAGGGTTTCATGCCACACTATAATGTTTGGACGAGGCACGGAGAAATAGGGGTTATGATGGAAGACGGCGAAGAAGAAGAGTACGATGACAACTATGTGCCCCCTGAATACGGTGATGCTGCAACGGGGGGAGCTGGTGAAGATCAAGAGGAACCAGACGATGTGCCCAATGATGCTGCACGGGTGAAGCTGCTGAAGATCAAGAGGAACCAGACATGTGCCCGATGATGATGATCTCCGCCGGGTCATTGTCGATGCAAGGACGCAATGCAAGTCAAAAGGAGAAGCTGAAGTTCGATCGCATGTTAGAGGATCAAAAAAGGTTATACCCCAATTGCGAAGATGGCAACACAAAGCTCGGTACCGTACTGGAATTGCTGCAGTGGAAGGCAGAGAATGCTGTGGCTGACAAAGGATTTGAGAAGCTACTGAAAATATTGAAGAAGAAGCTTCCAAAGATAACGAATTGCCCGACAGTACATACGCAGAAAAGAAGGTCGTATGCCCTCTAGGATTGGAGGTGGAGAAGATACATGCATGCCCTAATGACTCCATCCTCTACCGCGGTGCATACAAGGATCTGAATGCATGCCCGGTATGCGGTGCATTGCGGTATAAGATCAGACGAGATGACCCTGGTGATGTTGACGGCGAGCCCCCCAGGAAGAGGGTTCCTGCAAAGGTGATGTGGTATGCTCCTATAATACCACGGTTGAAACGTCTGTTCAGAAACGAAGAGCATGCCAAGTTGATGCGATGGCACAGTGAGAACCGAAAGAAAGATGGGAAGTTGAGAGCACCCGCTGACGGGTCGCAGTGGAGAAAAATCGAGAGAGAGTACTGGGATGAGTTTGCAAAGGACCCAAGGACCCAAGGAATGTATGGTTTGCTTTAAGCGCGGATGGCATTAATCCTTTCGGGGAGCAGAGCAGCAATCACAGCACCTGGCCCGTGACTCTATGTATGTATAACCTTCCTCCTTGGATGTGCATGAAGCGGAAGTTCATTATGATGCCAGTTCTCATCCAAGGCCCTAAGCAACCCGGCAACGAAATTGCTGTGTACCTAAGGCCATTAGTTGAAGAACTTTTACAGCTGTGGAATGGAAATGGTGTACGTACGTGGGATGAGCACAGACAGGAGGAATTTAACCTTAAGGCGTTGCTGTTCGTGACCATCAACGATTGGCCCGCTCTCAGTAACCTTTCAGGACAGACAAACAAAGGATACCGCGCATGCACGCACTATTTAGATGACACTGAAAGTATATACCTGGACAAATGCAGGAAGAATTTGTACATGGGCCATCGTCGATTTCTTCCGACCAACCATCAATGTCGAAAGAAAGGCAAGCATTTCAAAGGCGAGGCAGATCACCGGAAGAAGCCCGCCATGCGCACCGGTGATCACGTGCTTGCTATGGTCAATGATTTACACTACGTAATCTTTGGAAAGGGTCCCGGTGGACTAGCTATTCCGAATGACGTTGAGGGACACGCACCCATGTGGAAGAAGAAATCTATATTTTGGGACCTACCCTACTGGAAAGACCTAGAGGTCCGCTCCTCAATCGACGTGATGCACGTGACGAAGAACCTTTGCGTGAACCTGCTAGGCTTCTTGGGCGTGTATGGAAGACAAAAGATACACCTGAGGCACGAGAGGACCTGCAACGTTTGCATGAAAAAGACGGCATGCCTCCGAAGCAGTATAAAGGTCCTGCCAGCTACGCTCTTACGAAAGAAGAGAAAGAAATCTTCTTTGAATGCCTGCTCAGTATGAAGGTCACGACTGGCTTCTCGTCGAATATAAAGGGAATAATAAATATGCCAGAGAAAAAGTTTCAGAACCTAAAGTCTCATGACTGCCACGTGATTATGACGCAACTGCTTCCGGTTGCATTGAGGGGGCTTCTACCGGAAAACGTCCGATTAGCCATTGTGAAGCTATGTGCATTCCTCAATGCAATCTCTCAGAAGGTGATCGATCCAGAAATCGTACCAAGGCTAAGGAGTGATGTGGCGCAATGTCTTGTCAGTTTTGAGCTGGTGTTCCCACCATCCTTCTTCAATATCATGACGCACGTCCTAGTTCATCTAGTCGACGAGATTGTCATCCTGGGGTCCGTATTTCTACACAATATGTTCCCCTTTGAGAGGTTCATGGGAGTCCTAAAGAAATATGTTCGTAACCGCGCTAGGCCAGAAGGAAGCATCTCCATGGGCCATCAAACAGAGGATGTTATCGGGTTTTGTGTTGACTTCATTCCTGGCCTTAACAAGATAGGTCTCCTTAAATCACGGTATGAGGGGAGACTGACTGGAAAAGGCACTCTTGGAAGAGACTCAATAATATGCAGGGACGGATATTCTTGGTCTCAAGCACGCTACACAGTTCTACAGAACTCTACCTTGGTGACCCCGTATGTCGATGAACACAAGAACAGTCTGCGCTCCAAACTCCCGGAGCAGTGCGACGACTGGATTACATGTGAACACATCAGGACTTTCAGCAGTTGGTTGGAAACACGTCTCAGAGGTGACAACACTGTTTGTGATGAGTTGTACTTGTTGTCCAGGGGACCATCTTTGACTGTATTGACTTACAAAGGATACGAGATAAATGGGAATACATTTACACGATCGCCCAAGATCAAAAGAGCACCAACCAAAACAGCGGTGTCCGCTTTGATGCAGCAACCGAGAGCGTAAAGGACACATATTATGGTTACATAGTGGACATATGGGAACTTGACTACGGACCTGATTTTAAGGTCCCTTTGTTTAAGTGCAAATGGGTCAATCTGTTAGGCGGGGGGGTACAGGTAGACCCACAGTACGGAATGACAACAGTGGATCTGAAAAATCTTGGGTACACTGACGAACCGTTCGTCCTAGCCAATGATGTGGCACAGGTTATCTATGTGAAGGACATGTCTACCAAACCGAGAAAAAGAAAAGATAAGGAAGCGAATACATCATACGATGAGCCAAAGCGCCACATAGTTCTTTCAGGAAAAAGGGACATCCTGGGAGTGGACGGCAAGACAGACATGTCTGAAGATTATGAAAAGTTTCATGAAATTCCTCCCTTCAATGTCAAGGCTGACCCAAGCATCCTGATAAACAATGAAGATTATCCATGGTTACGGCGCAATAAGCAAATGACACAAGCGAAGAAAAAGTGAACACTTTCTCCCGCAACTATTATGATGATACCATGCCAAATTTGTAACAGACGAACATGCTACCATTGTCCGTTTTATACATGTACATGCTATGTGGGTGAAATTATGATACCATGCCAACTTTCAACCTTTTCAGAGTTCATTTTGAAATGCTTTCCATTTTCAGAGTCATTTAGCTCAAATAATGAATTAATAGCAAACAGAATGAACTACAAAACTTTTATGAAAATAAAAACAATCAATTAAAATATTATGTTATGATCAACTAAAATAAAACTATAATATTCTTCAATAGCAAAAAGAATATAATTTTTGTGACCTAAAATCAAACTATAAGTATTTAATTGTAAGTATAAATAAAAAATAAATAGCAAAGAAGAAAAAAAATTCTATTTTTATAGTAAAGTTATTCATAAACTAGTGATTCACACAAATTTTATAAAATTCAAATTTAAACTATTCAAAATTTTAAAACTAATGGCACTAACAGAAAGTTTATAATTTTTGTGACCTAAAATCAAAAAGAAATCACTAAAAAACTATAAGTATTTACTTGTAAGTATAAATAAAAAATAAATAGAAAAAAAATTCTATTTTTATAATAAAGTTATTCATAAACTAGTGATTCACACAAATTTTTAAAAATTCAAATTTAAACTATTCAAAATTTAAAACTAATGGCACTAACAGAAAGTTTATAATTTTTGTGACCTAAAAGCAAAAAGAAATCACTAAAAACTGTAAGTATTTAGTTTTAGGTAGAAATAAAAAAATAAAAAACCAAAAAAAATGTAGAAATAAAAAAGAAAAAACAAAAAAAATGCCACCTACTGGGCCTCCACGGCCTGAATACGACTAGAAACCCTACATGGGCCAGGATTCAGGCCCGCAGAGGCCCAATAGGCCCACAGGCAGTAACAAGTTTAGGCCCGAAAGCCTGCATTAGAGAGAAGCTCGAATGGGGAGGCACAGCAGCGCTTATAAACAAGTGCCGGCGCCCTTCAGCTAGCGATGTGGGACTAAACTTCAGCTAGCGATGCAGCACAAGGCCATTGGTCCCGGTTGGTGGCACCAACCGGGACTAAAGGGGGCATTGGTCACGGTTCGTGGCACCAACCGTGACCATTGCCCCCCTTTAGTCCCGGTTGGTACCACCAACCGGGACCAATGGCCTTCGCTTCCCGCCCTTTCGGCTGCCGAAAATTAGCCTTTGGTCCCGGTTCGTCGCACCAACCGGGACTAAAGGGAGCATTAGTCCCGGTTCGTAACACGAACCGGGACCATTGCTCTGGCTATATAAGCCACCACTTGTGAAATTTTGGCCAACCGCTCCCATTCGCCCCGACGCCCCCAGGCCGTTCGTCGTCGTCGTCGCCGCCCCGAGCCCGTCGTCGCCCGCCGCCGTCGCCCCGCCCCGCCATCGCCCCGCCCCTCCCCATCGGCCGCGCGTCGTCGCCCCGAGCCCGTCGTCGCCCCGCTATGATGATGTTTTTTTTTCTGTTGATGATATGATGATTTTTTTTTCTGTTGATGATATGATGATGTTTTTTTCTGTTGATGATATGATGATGTTTTTTTTCATATATGCATTTTTTCATATATGTATTAATTTTTTTAAGTTGTTAGTAGATATCGATTTTAGGTTAGTGCATTTTATCACTGATTTTAGGTTAGTTGAGCCTCTTTAGTGCATTTTATGTTTGTTGCATTTTAGGTTAGTGCATTTTATGTTAGCGGAGAGGAAAAAGTAAAATAAGAAAAAGGAAAATAAGTAGAGAAAGAAGGAGAAGACGAGGAGAGGAAGAAAAGGAAGAGGAGAAGAAGAAAGGAATAGAGGAGAAGAAGAAAAAATAGAAAATTTCTATTTTTTCTTCTTCTCCTCTATTCCTTTCTTCTTCTCCTCTTTTTTTTCTTCTTTTTTTTCTTCGATCTTCTCCCCCTCCCGATAGGAAAGTTTTATATAGAAAGTTACAATTTTAGAAAAGTTTTATATATGCAAAAATTACAATTTTAGAAAAAGAAGGATAGGAAAGAAGAAAATAAGAAGAGGAAAGAAAGAAGAAGAGGAGAGGAAACTTCTTCTCCACTATTCCTTTCTTCCTTCTCCTCTTCTTTTTCTTCTTTTTTCTTCTTCTTATTTATTTCTCCTCTTCGAGGGGTCGAGGGTCGGGAACTAGGGTAGAGGGTCGAGGGTCGTTAAGGGGTCAAGGGTCGAGGGTTCGAGGGTTCTATAGGTTCGAGGGTCGAGGGTTCCAGCAGGGTCGTCTAGGGGTCGAGGGTTCCAGGGTCGTCGAGGGTTCGAGGGGTCGAGGATCGCCGAGGGGTCGAGAGAGGTTTCCTATTGTCAAAGTATTGAAGAAATCCATGCCTTCATCATTAGCCGGAAGTAACCAGGGCATGTTGGTACGAAGTTCTGCAAAGTTGTTCTGGAATGGAGTCCCGGATAGAATAATCCGCCTTTTGGTACGAATTCAGCAAAGGCCTTCCAAATAGCGATATTCGGAAGGCTCTTTCTGAACTTTGTACCAAAAAGCGAATTATCCTATCTGGGACTCCGTTCCAGAACAACTTTGAAGAGCTTCGTACCATCATGCACATGTTACTTTCGCCTAATGATGAAGACATGGTTTTGTTGAATCCTTTGACACTAGGCAACCTCCCGACCCCTCGGCGATCCTCTCGAACATGAGAGGAAGAAGAGGGTCGTCTAGGGGTCGAGGGTTCCAGGATCGTCGATGGTTTGAGGGTTCGAGGGTTCTTCTCCTCTATTCTTTCTTCTCCTCTTTTTTTCTTCTTCTTCCTCTTTTTTTATCGGGAACGAGGGTCGTCGAGGGACATAGATGTAGTGTCGCCGTTGTCGATATATACCCCCTCCCGATAGCTTACTATGATTAGGTAGCTAGTTCTACGTTTGGCACTAATATATCCATCTGTCATGTTTGAATAATAATTGCCATGTTGTAAATATTTGTAGAAACTATGGACACCACCCTAGACGAAGCAACAAAAGAAGCGTTGTTGAGGGACATAATCGCAGAAGGAAGTGATGCCATCTCGTTGTTTCTCAACGAAACCGATGGTCTGGAAGGAGAGGGTGAACAAGCTGGCTACGGTGACCTAATGCCGGTGCAAGAAGAAGAACATGAGGACGGCTCCGGTGACCCAATGCCGGTGCAAGAAGGAGACCGTGATGACGGCTCCGGTGACCGAACCGAGTCTGGCCAGGTATATATATTAGTTAAGCCTATGCTGACTAGCTGATTGATGCATTCATTGTTTTGGTATGTACACATATTAATTAAGTCTTTGTTCTTTTTTCTAGCCCTCCGGATCGAGCACAACTTCGGTAAAGAGACGAGGCCTGAAGAAAAAGTTGAGCTCGGATGAAAAGTTTGAGATCATAGCAATCGCGCCCGCCGGCCAACCTATTGAACCCCTCCGGACAAAGAGCGCATTTGTTGCTCAGTGCGGGGTTCTGGTTAGGGACAAGATCCCGATAAGCATCCAGCAATGGTTTAAGCCGGCTATAGAAGACCCTGAGGTGTCTTATGTCAATGATATGCAGAAAAATGATCTTTGGACTGAGCTGAAGTCAAATTTCACCCTACCGCCTGAGGATAATTCAGAGAACCCTGTTAAAGAGAAATTAATCAAGTCTTTTGCTCTGAAGAGGATGACAGAACTATTCAGGAGGTGGAAGAAAGAGCTGAATAAGTTTGTCGAAAATAATGAGACACCAGAATTCAAGGGCAGATATGAGAAGATCAGAGATCACTGGCCCGCATTTGTGGCCCACAAGACATCAGAAAAGAGTCAGAAGATGTCGGCGACAAACAAGCAAAATGCTGCGAAGAAGAAGCTTCACCATCGCACGGGGTCAGGTGGCTACCTCGTAGCCCGGCCTAAGTGATCCAAGACTGAGAATGATCTGGTTCATAAAGGGATTGAACCAGAGACAATTAACTAGCCAGACCGTTGCCGGACTTGGTTCTTCGGGGCTGGCGGAACCTTGGACCCTGTAACAGGGAAGTGCATTTGGACGAACGATCAAATGGACATACCAGTCAGTAAGCTTAAGCAGTATATCGAAGCAGCGCAGGAAGGGACGTTCTTTCCAGACAAAGAGAACGACGAGCTCACAATGGCCCTCGGGAATCCTGAGCACTCTGGACGAACACGAGGCACGCCAGGCTCCATTACGTGGAAGGTTGGGTTTCCGGACGCAGGCGGTTACAAATCTCATGAGAGGAGGAAAAAAGTGCAGCAGACCCAAATGCAGGCGCTGCAAGCAAGGGTAGACGCGATAGAGGAACGAGAAGCAAATCGCAGCAAACGTACTGCCGAAGCCTCCCCCGAAGCTACCCCGCCATCTCAGCGCAGAAGCAGCGTGGCTTCCACCGAGCTACTTCAGCCGGAGCATGCCTTGACGGCTCCTGCCAGCTATCCCGTGGATGCTATAACGGAGTCTCAAAATTGCCACCTTATGACGCAATGGATGAATTTGAAGGTCAAGGCGGCTGTTGGCTCTGTTTATCCTACTGAACCCGGTGCAACGTTTCACTGCCGGCCGATTCCAGAAGGATATGCTAGGGTGATGGTGGATGAGATAACGGAGGGATTTGAGGACCTCCAGCTTGACACCCTACCGGTGAAGGGGAGACTCGGCTGGGGTCTGCTCTGAAGACTCCATGCCTATGGCGGAAGGAGCTCATCAACCTTCCGAACTGGACGCCTCCGCCTCCTCCTCCTCCTCCGGCAAGTCAGGGCACTCCGCCTCCACCGCCTCCTCCTCCGGCTAGTGACGATCAGGGCCCTCGGCCGGCTCCTTCTCCGGCGCGTGGCGGCACTCCGCCTCCTTCTCCGCCTGCGCCGACGCGCCCGAGCAGTCAGCCTCCTCCTTCTCCGCCTCGTCAGCAAGGGCGGAAGAGACCTGCCACCGCTCCAGCTGCTCCGGCGCGTCGTAGTCCTTCTCCTCCGCCTCTTAAGCAAGTAAAGAAGACAACCGCTCCGTCTGCTCGGTCGGTGTCTAGCAGTACAACCAGAGGCGGGAGGACATACAGATTCGGTCCTTCTCTGAAGACTCCAGAGAAGTTACCATATGAGAGGACCCTGGAGGAGAATGCCGAGATCGCGCGAGAAGAAGTGAGGAACTTCTTTGAAGGGGTGAAAGCAAAGAAACATCCACCTCCGGAGGAGAAGGTAAATCGGGTGAAAGTGAAGCGCACTCTGGCTGCCCTGACAAAACCACCGAAGTCTGATCCGCCGAAAGGAAACTATGACCGCATTATTGGAAAGGAATTTGCCGAAGCGGAGCAGTCGGGAAGTACTGTCAGTGATCAAAGGCTGAAAGAACGACGAGCTGGGAAACAAATTGCCCAGCTTGGCGAACAAGCGAAGCAATCGTGCCCCCCGCTCAAGGTGCCTAGCCACAACGTCGCTAATGATCCGAGGATGGTGCCCGGTTATAGCAATCTTGCAGATTACCTGCCCGACGAAGTACATTATGAACCCATGGACATGCAGATACAAAGATACGAGTACGGGAAGCCTCTCGTCAAAGATGAAAGATCTATATCAACGATGATGCGAAGATTGCATGATTGGTACTTGAAAATCTGCAGAGACTCTGGGGGGAGGAGTACTTTGTATGTGAAAGTTAAAAAGGAGCATGACCTCGTTGGAATTGATCTGTTGCCTGTTCCATTTGAGGAGTTCTATCAGTTTTTCAATCAATTGGCCCTCGATAAAACAACGGTCACCTGCTACTGTCTGTAAGTAGTACTACTTCTATCATTAAGTTTCTCTATATAGCTTAGCTCTTTCATTGCATGTATTTATAATCATCCTCACTATATTATGCAGATTGAAGATCGCCGAATTGAAGAAAAGACAAGTCGGTGATATTGGGTTCATTAACACATATCTCATAGATGCAACTCAGGTTAAACTTCATGCCGCAGCTACCGAGGCCAACTTGCTACGATCGTTCGTAATAAATCAAAAGAAAGATATAATACTCTTTCCTTACAACTTCAGGTGAGTGTTACTGTCTTGTGCGTATTCGGTTTCCCTTATATATTAGTCAAGGTTATAGTAATGTAATTCATGAGTTATGCATGCGTGTGCAGTTTCCACTATATTCTCCTAGAGATTAAGCTTGAGCACGGACTAGTAACCGTCTTAGACTTAAAACAAAAAGATCCCCAGGACTATGCAGACATGACTCAAATACTCCAGAAGTAAGTTAAATCGATCATTATCCACCATATCAGCAACTTTGTTCATTTCCTGATATCAAGTAATTGTTTTCTTTGTCCGGCAGGGTTTGGAGAAAATTCACCAAAACAGTTCCGGGACTGCCGAAGGAGCTGGAATTTAGACACCCGAAAGTAAGTACTATAGTAGCATGTTCCGCGCATCTCCTAGTGATTCAAGCGCTAGTTTCATCAATACCATTTAGCATTCTTGCTTATCAGTTTGATTGACCTCTATTTCTTGTAAAGTGGTTGTGGCAGGAACAAGGGAATGATTTCTGTGGATACTACATCTGCGAGTCCATCCGCCACACGACCTGTGAGCGGGGCGGGTACTCTAACGAACAATATGAAGTACATAAATAACAACATTCACAATTTTATTTTATTACCATCATTTGTGTTGAGTTTCATTCATTCATATATATATGTATTGACCCCCTTCTTCAAATTAGATGTTTCGGAAGCGGGATGAACTCCTAGCACCAGCTTGCATGCGAGCAATTCAAGAGGAATTGGCGGCATTCTTTCTTGACCACGTGATCCCTGAAGACGGAGAATTCTATGTGGACCCTGAGTCCGTATGATTATATTTGTAAGAGATAATTATTGTATATATGTATCCGGTAGTGTCAGATAGATATACGAGAACTTGTTGTTCGACCAATCTCTCGGAGAAGGAGAGGTGGTCGATATCACTTCTCTCTGTATGCATATATGTTCATGACGATCTTCTGTTTCCTTCGTTTGCTTACTAGCTAGCCAGCGTGTCTAGTCCTCTCTATACGTATGTATAGTACGTAGCGTCGACCAAGCACGGACATAAGAGAGGACACTTCTCTCTATTAATTATAGCTAGCTAACACAATATATGAAACACCTAAATTAACCCCCCAAAACCCCACCCCCCCCTTTCAAAAAACAAAAACCCCAGCCACAGAAATGCTGACGCGTGGATGCCTATTGGTCCCGGTTGGTGCCACCAACCGGGACCAAAGGGTCTCCTGCCTGGGCTCTGCGCACTGCCCACGTGGAGGCCCATCAGTCCCGGTTCTGGATTGAACCGGGACTAAAGGTCGGGGCATTAGTACCGACACTTTAGTCCCGGTTCAGGAACCGGGACTAAAGGCCCTTACGAACCGGGACTATAGGCCCTTTTTCTACCAGTGGGTCCTTTGCAAACTCATCCCAGTACTTTCTCTCGATTTTTCTCCACTGCGAACCGTCAGCGGGTGCTCTCAACTTCCCATCTTTCTTTCGGTTCTCACTGTGCCATCGCATCAACTTGGCATGCTCTTCGTTTTTGAACAGACGTTTCAACCGTGGTATTATAGGAGCATACCACATCACCTTCGCAGAAACCCTCTTCCTGGGGGGGCTCGCCGTCAACATCACCAGGGTCATCTCGTCTGATCTTATACCGCAATGCACCGCATCCCGTGCATGCGTTCAGATCCTTGTATGCACCGCGGTAGAGGATGCAGTCACTAGGGCATGCATGTATCTTCTCCACCTCCAATACTAGAGGGCATACGACCTTCTTTGCTGCGTATGTACTGTCGGGCAATTCGTTATCCTTTGGAAACTTCTTCTTCAATATTTTCAGTAGCTTCTCAAATCATTTGTCAGCCACAGCATTCTCTGCCTTCCACTGCAGCAATTCCAGTACGGTACCGAGCTTTGTGTTGCCATCTTCGCAATTGGGGTATAACCCTTTTTTGTGATCCTCTAACATGCGATCGAACTTCAGCTTCTCCTTTTCACTAATGCATTGCGTCCTTGCATCGACAATGACCCGGCGGAGATCATCATCATCGGGCACATCGTCTGGTTCCTCTTGATCTTCAGCAGCTTCACCCGTTGCAGCATCATTGGGCACATCGCCTGGGTTCCTCTTGATCTTCACCAGCTCCCCCCGTTGCAGCATCACCGTATTCAGGGGGCACATAGTTGTCATCGTACTCTTCTTCTTCGCCGTCTTCCATCATAACCCCTATTTCTCCGTGCCTCGTCCAAACATTATAGTGTGGCATGAAACCCTTGTAAAGCAGGTGGGAGTGAAGGATTTTCCGGTTAGAGTAAGACCTCGTATTCCCACATTCAGTGCATGGACAACACATAAAACCATTCTGCTTGTTTGCCTCAGCCGCATAGAGAAACTCATGCACGCCCTTAATGTACTCGCGGGTGTGTTTGTCACCGTACATCCATTGCCGGTTCATCTGCGTGCATTATATATAATTAAGTGTCCAAATTAATAGAAGTTCATCATCACATTAAAACCAAAGTGCATACATAGTTCTCATCTAACAACATATAGCTCTCCAGAGCATCTAATTAATTAAACCATACATTGAAACTATGTAAAACATTTCAATGCGAAAACAAATGCGATCATAACCGCAACCAAGGTAACAATTGATCCAACGGCATAATGATACCAAGCCTCGGTATGAATGGCATATTTTCTAATCTTTCTAATCTTCAAGCGCATTGCATCCATCTTGATCTTGTGATCATCGACGACATCCACAACATGCAACTCCAATATCATCTTCTCCTCCTCAATTTTTTTTATTTTTCTCTTCAACAAATTGTTTTCTTCTTCAACTAAATTTAACCTCTCGACAATAGGGTCGGTTGGCATTTCCGATTCACATACATCCTAGATAAATAAAATCTATGTCTCGTTGGTCGGCATAATTTTCATAAACAATAAATGAACCAATAGTTATAAAGATAATATACATACCACATCCGAATCAT
Source organism: Triticum urartu (assembly GCF_003073215.2). Lineage (NCBI taxonomy): Eukaryota > Viridiplantae > Streptophyta > Magnoliopsida > Poales > Poaceae > Triticum > Triticum urartu. The sequence goes on from NC_053024.1 coordinate 19,191,752, forward strand.
AGACAGGACGAGGACCGACGGGGCGGATACCAAAACCATCGCACTATATAAGATGCAATAATAAATGTAAGAAAATGATACAAGTATCTATCTAAACATACAAGTAAGAATATTTTTCCTTTCAGAAAGAAGATAAGAATAAGAGGCTCACCACGGTGGTGTCGGTGATGAGATCGGCGTGGGTGATCGACGGCGGTGAAGACGGGGACGGGGCATGACGGATCGCTAAATCTAGACAAATCTCGAGGAAAATGGAGCTTGGAGGTCGAGCTTCGAGAGGAGAAAGCTTTAGTGGTGTGGCTCGGGCATTCCATCGAACACCTCAGGTGCATAGGAGGTGAGCTAGAGCACCACAAAGCCCTCTCCCCTTGGCCAGAAAAAACAGAGCACTGTGCTCTGCTCTTGCGCGAGGGGGTATATATAGGCACCTCATTGGTCCCGGTTGGTGACATGAGCCGGGACTAAAGGGGAGCCTTTGGTCCCGGTTCAAGCCACCAACCGGGACCAATGATGGTGGGCCAGGAGCGAGGCTCATTGGTCCCGGTTCATCCCACCAACCGGAACCAAAAGGTCCAGATGAACCGGGACCAATGGCCCACGTGGCCCGGCCGGCCCCCTGGGCTCACGAACCGGGACCAATGCCCATATTGGTCCCGGTTCTAGACTGAACCGGGATTAATGGGCTGACCCGGCCTGGACCAAAGCCCTGTTTTCTACTAAGGGGGGGTTGTGATTTCCTCTCCAGTACAATTAATCTGTCACGTGTGCGTTCCTTCGTTCTGGCTGCAGTTCTGAGTGCAAACCACAGCGCAGTGCAATCATGTCAGACACTGTGGTTACATGCCATGCAGGGAGCACATCGGCTGTCGGCGAAGCAGACGGAATTACGTACATGTTCCTGGTTTAGACAACTCGTGTCAAAACCCTGCGGCTTTCAGGATCCAGGTATAAGGGCCTGCAAACACCATCTTTTGTCCCAAGCACACGAATTAATTAAGAGTAGTCTTGAGAGTTGGTTCAGCTCAAGAGCTTTTTCAGTCGCACGTACCCTGCCATGTTTCGGCCGGACTTTGTGGATCCAAAGCGGGGATGTTAACGTACGTGCCATTTGGAGTAACCTTTTTAGGTAGCTTTTGGACGAGGGCGCGGTCCCTACGCGACGTCATACGTACCCCTTCTACTCATACGCAACATCTTAATCTTGGGTACGTGGCAAATGCTATAGATGCGACTCAGTAGTATAAATATTTGTCCAAAACTACGTAGTACGTTACACTTGACGAACTCCACCTGGTGTGCATGGCTGCATGACACGTCAGGGTTGACGTTGGTATCGAGATGGAGCGCACATCAATGCGCAAGTGATAAGCATGATCCAGTTCTTCCGATCGACCTTATCGCATACGTACTCTCCGTTTCGTTTCCTTGTTTTTTTTTTCATGATAATACGTGTCTCATTCATATCATAAACAACAAAGTATAAATCATGTAAAGACTGACATGACAAAACCGAAAAAATAGCAAAACATTTCTGAGCTTGACACCAACGCCCGTCACCTGCCTCCGGCACTACCACAACAGTCACCGAAGAAAAGAATGACGAATGACCTTCTCACCCGAGCTCGACGCGGCTCCATCGCTGATATACAGCTTTGCGGACCTTCAAGGTGGCTCACCAAAAATAAAGCCCTTACCATTGAACGAAACAGACCGGGGCAACATCCCGGACACGCCATCGAACTCCAGATCTGACACCCTACCACGACTAAAACGTCGAAGGAGGAAACCGTATCTGCCATCCACGAACCACGAGCCCAGCACATGCTCCGTCTTCCAGATGTCATTGATGCAGACCACAATCTGCATCCGCTCCTGGACTACCTCCCAAGCTCCGCGCCGACGCTGGAGCAAACGTCGTCGCAACGGCGGAGCCCGAGGACACAGGTCCACCAAGAGGATGCCACTGCCGCCACGCCATCCTTACTTGAACAGACTGGTTTCCAAATCCATCCCCAACCATAGGACCGATGGCCTCATCAGGGAAGGATCTGAAGAATCTTTATTCAGCATTGTCATCATCGCCGCCGCGTAAAATATTCTTGTGTTTATTGATATACGGAGCCCAAGAATGTCTGTCCCTACATATTATTGGTTTTGATCCTAACGCGCATTTTCCACCCAGTCTCCCCTCATCCCGTGATTCGGGAACACCAATCGACTTCAGGTCAGAAATAAAGTCAACACAAACTCAATGACCTCCTCTGTTTCATGGCCCTTGGAGATGCTTCCTTCTGGCCCAACACAGTTATGAACACATTTCTTTAAGACTCCCATGAACCCCTCAAACAGAAACATATTGTGTAAAAATACAGGACCCAAAATTGCAATCTCGTCAACTAGGTGAACTAGGACGTGCGTCATAATATTGAAGAATGATGGTGGGAACACCAACTCGAAACTGACAAGACATTGGACTAAATCATTCTGTAACCTTGGTAGGAGTTCTGGATCGATTACCTTCTGAGAAATTGCATTGAGAAATGCACATAGCTTCACAATGGCTAATCGATCATTTTCTGGGAGAAGCCTCCTCAATGCAACCGGAAGCAATTGCGTCATAATCACGTGACAGTCATGAGACTTAAGGTTATGAAATTTTTTCTCTGTCATATTTATTATCCCCTCTATATTCAACGAGAAGTCAGAAGGGACCTTCATGCTGAGCAGGCATTCAAAAAAGATTCTTTTTCTGCTTTGGTAAGAGCGTAGCTGGCAGGACCATGATATTGCTTTGGATGCATGCCGCCTTTTTGTTCATACGTTGCTGGTCCTCCCGTGCCTCCGGTGTATCTTTTGTCTTCCCATACACACCGAAGAAGCCTAGCAGGTTCACGCAAAGATTCTTCATCACGTGCATCACGTCAATTGCAGAGCGAACCTCTAGGACTTTCCAATAGGGTAGGTCCTAAAATATAGATTTCCTCTTTCACATGGGTGCGTGTTCATTAGCGTCATTCGGAAAAGATTGTCCGCCAGGACCCTTTCCAAAGTTTGCTTTTAAATCCTTGACCATATCAAATATATCATCACCAGTACGGCGGACAGGCTTCTTCCGGTGATCTGCCCCACCTTTGAAATGCTTGCCTTTCTTTCTTAAGGCATGGTTGGTCAGAAGAAATCGACGTTGTCCCAGGTACACATTCTTCTTACATTTGTCCAAATATATACTTTCAGTCTCATCTAAACAGTACATGCATGTGTTGTATTTCGTGTTTGTCTGTCCCAAAAGGTTACTAAGAGCAGGTCAATCATTGATGGTTACAAACAGCAACGCTTGTAGGTCAAATTCCTCCTGTTTGTGCTCATCCCACACACGTACACCTTTATATTCCACAGTTGTAAAAGTTCTTCAACTAATTGCCTTAGGTACACATCAATGTCGTTGTCGGGTTGCTTAGGGCCTTGGATGAGCACTGGTATCATAATGAACTTCTGCTTCATGCACAACCAAGAAGCAAGGTTATAGATACATAGTCACATGTCAGGTGCTATGATTGTTGCTCTGCTCCCCAAAAGGATTAATGTCATCTGCACTTATACCAAACCATAAGTTCCTTGCGTCACCTGCAAACTATGGCCACTTTCTCTCGATTTTTCTCCACTATGACCCATCAGCGGGTACTCTCAACATTTCATCTTTCTTACGGTATTCTTTGTGCCGTAGCAACAACTTGGCATGCTCTTTGTTTCTGAACAGACATTTCAACCGTGGTATTATAGGAGTATACCAGATCACCTTGGTAGGAACCCTCTTCCTGGGCGCACACCCTCAACATCATCGAGGTCATCTCGTCTGATCTTATGCCGCAATGCACCGTATACCGGGCATGCATGTATCTTCTGCACCTCTAATCTTAGAGGGTAGATAACCTTCTTTGTTTCGTACGTACTATCAGGCAATTTGTTATCCTTTGGGAGCTTCATCATCATTATTTTTAGTAGCTTCCCAAATCTCTTGTCGGATAAACCATTCTTTGCCTTCCATTGAAACAATTCCAGTGTGGTACCGCATTTTGTGTCGCAATCTTCACAATTTGGGTACAACCTTTTTTGTAATCCTCTGACACGCGATCGAATTTCAATTTCTCCCTTTGACTTTCACATTCTCTTTGTGCATCAACAATGATCCGGCGAAGATCATCAGCAAGCACATCTGGTGCCTCTTGATCTTTAGCTTTCCCCGTTGCAGTATCACCGCATTCAGGGAACAGAGGATAGTTGTCAACATCCTCTTCTTCTTTATTGTCTTCCATCATAACCCCTCTTTCTCCGTGCTTGGTCCAACAATTATAGTGGGGCATGAAACCCTTCTCCAGCAGGTGGAAGAGACGTATTCCCACGGACAAGACATGGACAGTACATAAAACCATTCTGATTGTTTGTCTCAGCCACATCGATAAAATTATGCAGGCTCATAATGTACTCGAAAGTACTGTTGGGGAACGTAGCATAAATTCAAAATTTTCCTACGTGTCACCAAGATCAATCTATGGAGAGACCAGCAACGAGGGGAAGGAGAGTGCATCTACATACCCTTGTAGATTGCTAAGCGGAAGCGTTCAAGAGAACGGGGTTGATGGAGTCGTACTCGTCGTGATCCAAATCACCGGAGATCCTAGTGCCGAACGGACGGCACCTCCGCGTTCAACACACGTACAGCCCGACGACGTCTCCCATGCCTTGATCCAGCAAGGAGAGAGGGAGAGGTTGAGGAAGACTCCATCCAGCAGCAGCACAACGGCGTGGTGGTGATGGAGGAGCGTGGCAATCCTGCAGGGCTTCGCCAAGCACCGCAGAAGAGGAGAAAGAGAGGGAGGGCTGCACCAACATGCAGAGATCAGATCACGTGTTATGGGCAGCCCCAGGCCTCACTATATATAGGGGAGAGGGAGGAGGGTGCGCCCCCTCTAGGGTTCCCACCCCTAGAGGGGCGGCAGCCCTAGATGGGCCTTGGGGTGGCGGCCAAGGGAGGATTCCCTCCCCCCCAAGGCACCTAGGAGGTGCCTTCCCCTCCTAGGACTCTTCCTTTTAGGGTTTCCCCACACCAGGCGCATGGGCCCTAGGGGAAAGTGGCGCCCCAGCCCACTTTGGGCTGGATCCCTTCCCACTTCAGCCCATGGGACCCTCCGGGATAGGTGGCCCCACCCGGTGGACCCCCGGGACCGTTTCGGTGGTCCCGGTACAATACCGATGACCCCGAAACTTGTCCCGATGGCCGAAACAGGACTTCCCATATATAAATCTTTACCTTCGGACCATTCCGGAACTCCTCGTGATGTCCAGGATCTCATCCGAGACTCCGAACAACATTCGGTAACCACATACAAACTTCCTTTATAACCCTAGCGTCATCGAACCTTAAGTGTGTAGACCCTACGGGTTCAGGAGACATGCAGACATGACCGAGACGTTCTCCGGTCAATAACCAACAGCGGGATCTGGATACCCATGTTGGCTCCCACATGTTCCACGATGATCTCATCGGATGAACCACGATGTCAAGGACTTAATCAATCCCGTATACAATTCCCTTTGTCTAGCGGTACGATACTTGCCCGAGATTCGATCGTCAGTATCCCGATACCTTGTTCAATCTCGTTACCGGCAAGTCTCTTTTACTCGTTCCGTAACACATCATCCCGTGATCAACTCCTTGATAACATTGTGCACATTATGATGATGTCCTAGCGAGTGGGCCCAGAGATACCTCTCCGTTTACACGGAGTGACAAATCCCAGTCTCGATTCGTGCCAACCCAACAGACACTTTCGGAGATACCTGTAATGTACCTTATAGCCACCCAGTTACGTTGTGACGTTTGGCACACCCAAAGCACTCCTACGGTATCCGGGAGTTGCACAATCTCATGGTCTAAGGAAATGATACTTGACATTAGAAAAGCTTTAGCATACGAACTACACGATCTTTGTGCTAGGCTTAGGATTGGGTCTTGTCCATCACATTATTCTCCTAATGATGTGATCCCGTTATCAATGACATCCAATGTCCATGGTCAGGAAACCGTAACCATCTATTGATCAACGAACTAGTCAACTAGAGGCTTACTAGGGACATGGTGTTGTCTATGTATCCACACATGTATCTGAGTTTCCTATCAATACAATTATAGCATGGATAATAAACGATTATCATGAACAAGGAAATATAATAATAACTTAGTTATTATTGCCTCTAGGGCATATTTCCAACAGTCTCCCACTTGCACTAGAGTCAATAATCTAGTTCACATCGCCATGTGATTAACACTCACAGGTCACATCGCCATGTAACCAACATCCAAAGAGTTTACTAGAGTCAATAATCTAGTTCACATCACTATGTGATTAACACTCAATGAGTTCTAGGTTTGATCATGTTGCTTGTGAGAGAGGTTTTAGTCAACGGGTCTGAACCTTTCAGATCCGTGTGTGCTTTACAAATCTCTATGTCATCTCCTAGATGTAGCTACCATGCTCTATTTGGAGCTATTCCAAATAACTGTTCTACTTGGAGCTATTCTAAATTGTTGCTCCATTATATCGTATCCGGTATCTCTACTCAGAGCTATCCGGATAGGTGTTAAGCTTGCATCGACGTAACCCTTTACGACGAACTCTTTTACCACCTCCATAATCGAGAAAATTCCTTAGTCCACTAGTTACTAAGGATAACTTTGACCGCTGTCCTGTGATCCATTCTTGGATCACTCTTGTACCCCTTGACTGACTCATGGCAAGGCACACTTCAGGTGCGGTACACAGCATAGCATACTGTAGAGCCTATGTTAAGCATAGGGGACGACCTTCGTCCTTTCTCTCTATTCTGCCGTGGTCGAGCTTTAAGTCTTAACTTCATACCTTACACTCAGGCAAGAACTCCTTCTTTGACTGATCCATCTTGAACACCTTCAAGATCATGTCAAGGTATGTGCTCATTTGAAAGTACCATTAAGCGTTTTGATCTATCCTTATAGATCTTGATGCTCAATGTTCAAGTAGCTTAATCCAGGCTTTCCATTGAAAAACACTTTCCAAATAACCCTATATGCTTTCCAGAAATTCTATGTCATTTCTGATCAACAATATGTCAACAACATATATTTATCAGAAATTCTATAGTGCTCCCACTCACTTCTTTGGAAATACAAGTTTCTCATAAACTTTGTATAAACCCAAAATCTTTGATCATCATCAAAGCATACATTCCAACTCCGAGATGCTTACTCCAGTCCCTAGAAGGATTGCTGGAGCTTTGCATACTTATTAGCATCTTTCAGGATTGACAAAACCTTCCGGTTGTATCACATACAACCTTTCCTCAAAAATCGTCGAGGAAACAATGTTTTGACATCCTATCTGCAAGATTTCATAAATGATGCAGTAATTGCTAATATAATTCCAACAGACTCTTAGCATCGCTACGAGTGAGAAAGTCTCATCGTAGTCAACTCCTTGAACTTGTCGGAAACTTCTTAACGACAAGTCGAGCTTTCTTAATGGTGACATTTACCATCATTGTCCGTCTTCCTTTTAAAATCCATCTGCACTCAACAGCCTTACGACCATCGAGCTGTTCTGCCAAAGTCTACACTTTGTTTTCATACATGGATCCTCTCTCGGATTTTATGGCCTCGAGCCATTTATCGGAATCCGGGCCTCCATAGCTCGTAGGTTCATTGTTGTCTAGCAACATGACTTCCAAGACAGGATTACGTACCACTCTGAAGTAGTACGCATCCTTGTCATCCCACGAGGTTTGGTAGTGACTTGATCTGAAGTTTCATGATCACTATCATAAGCTTCCACTTCAATTGGTGTAGGTGCCACAGGAACAACTTCCTGTGCCTGCCACCTAGTTGAAGAGACAGTTCAATAACCTCATCAAGTCTCCACCATCCTCCCACTCAATTCTTTCGAGAGAAACTTTTCCTCGAGAAAGGACCCGATTCTAGAAGCAATCCCTTATTGCTTTCGGATCTGAGACAGGAGGTATACCCAACTGTTTTGGGTGTCCTATGAAGATGCATTTATCCGATTTGGGTTCGAGCTTATCAGACTGAAACTTTTTCACATAAGCGTCGCAGCCCCAAACTTTTAAGAAATGACAGCTTAGGTTTCTCTAAACCATAGTTCATATGGTGTCATCTCATCGGAATTACGTGGTGCCCTATTTAAAGTGAATGTGGTTGTCTCTAATTCCTAAATCATAAACTATCGTAGTAATTCGATAAGAGACATCATGGTATGCATCATATCCAATAGGGTGCAACCATGATGTTCGGACACACCATCACACTATGGTGTTCCAGGCTGTATTAGTTGTGAAACAATTTCCACAATGTCTTAATTCTGTGCCAAACTCGTAATTCAGATATTCATCTCTATGATCATATCATAGATATTTTATCCTCTTGTCACAAAGATCTTCCACTTCACTCTGAACTTACTTGAACCATTCAATAATTCAGACTTGTGTTTCATCAAGTAAATGTACTCAACATCTACTCAAATCATCTGTGAAGTAAGAACATAAGATATCCACTACACGCCTCAGCACTCATTGGACTGCACACATCAAAATGTATTTCTTCCAACAAGTTGCTTTCTAGTTCCATTTTACTGAAAACGAGGCTTTCAGTCATCTTGCCCATGTGGTATGATTTGCATGTCTCAAGTGATTCAAAATCAAGTGAGTCCAAACGGTCCATTTGCATGGAGTTTCTTCATGCATATACACCAATAGACATGGTTCGCATGTCTCAAACTTTTCAAAAACGAGTGACCAAAGATCCATCAACATGGAGCTTCTTCATGCGTTTATACCGATATGACTTACGTGGCAGTGCCACAAGTAGGTGGTACTATCATTACTATCTTTTGGCATGAACATGTGTATCACTACGATCGAGATTCAATAAACCATTCATTTTAGGTGTAAGACCATTGAAGGTATTATTCAAATAAACAGAGTAACCATTATTCTCTTAAATGAATAACCGTATTGCGATAGACATAATCCAATCATGTCTATGCTCAACGCAAACACCAATCTCGATGGTAGAGGGAGCGTACGATATTTGATCAACCTTGGAAACACTTCCAACACATATCGTCATCTCACCTTTGGCTAGTCTCCGTTTATTCCGTAGCTTTTATTTCGAGTTACTAACACTTAGCAACCGAACCGGTATCTAATACCCTGGTGCTACTAGGAGTACTAGTAAAGTACACATACAATGTATATCCAATATACTTCTATCGACCTTGCCAGCCTTCTCATCTACCAAGTATCTAGGGTAATTCTGCTCCAGTGGCTGTTCCCCTTATTACAGAAGCACTTCAGTCTCGGGTTTGGGTTCAACCTTGGGTTTCTTCACTAGAGCAGCAGCTGAATTGCCGTTTCATGAAGTATCCCTTTGTTCCCTTGCCCTTCTTGAAACTAGTGGTTTCACCAACCATCAACAATTGATGCTCCTTCTTGATTTCTACTTTCGCGGTGTCAAACATCGCGAATATCTCAAGGATCATCATATATGTCCCTGATATATCATAGTTCATCACGAAGCTCTAGCAGCTTGGTGGTAATGACTTCGGAGAACCATCACTATTTCATCTGGAAGATCAACTCCCACTCGATTCAATGATTGTTGTACTCAGACAATCTGAGCACAAGCTCAACAATTGAGCTTTTCTCCTTAGTTTGCAGGCTAAGAAAATCGTCGGAGGTCTTATACCTCTTGACGTGGGCACGAGCCTGAAATCCCAATTTCAGCCCTCGAAAACATCTCATATGTTTCGACGTTTCAAAAACGTCTTTGGTGCTAATTCTAAACCATTTAGCATTACGCACTGAACTATCATGTAGTCATCAAAACGTGTATGTCAGATGTTCGCAACATCCACAGACGACAACGTTCGAGGTTCAGCACACTGAGCGGTGCATTAAGGACATAAGCCTTCTATGAAGCAATGAGGACAACTCAGTTTACGGACCTAGTCCGCATAATTACTACTATCAACTTTCAACTAAATTTTCTCTAGGAACATATCTAAACAGTAGAACTGAAGCGCGAGCTACGACATAATTTGCGAAGACCTTTTGACTATGTTCAGGATAATTAAGTTCATTATGAACTCCCACTCAGATAGACATCCCTCTAGTCATCTAAGTGATTACATGATCCGAGTCAACTAGGCCGTGTCCGATCATCACGTGAGACGGACTAGTCAACGTCGGTGAACATCTTCATGTTGATCGTATCTTCTATACGACTCATGCTCGACCTTTCGGTCTTCTGTGTTCCGAGGCCATGTCTGTACATGCTAGGCTCGTCAAGTTAACCCTAAGTGTTTTTGCATGTGTAAAACTGTCTTACACCCGTTGTATGTGAACGTAAGGATCTATCACACCCGATTAACACGTGGTGCTTCGAAACGACGAACTGTAGCAACGGTGCACAGTTAGGGGAGAACACTTCTTGAAATTTTATGAGGGATCATCTTATTTACTACCGTCGTTCTAAGTAATAAGATGCAAACATGATAAACATCACATCAATCAAATAATAGTGATATGATATGGCCAATATCACTTTATAGCTCCTTTGATCTCCATCTTCGGGGCTCCATGATCATCTCGTCACCGGCATGACACCATGATCTCCATCATCATGATCTCCATCATCGTGTCTTCATGAAGTTCTCGTCAACTATTACTTCTACTACTATGGATAGGTTAGCAATAAAGTAAAGTAATTACATGACGTTTATGTTGACACGCAGGTCATAAATAAATTAAGACAACTCCTATGGCTCCTGCCGGTTGTCATACTCATCGAAATGCAAGTCGTGATTCCTATTACAAGAACATGATCAATCTCATACATCACATATATCATTCATCACATCCTTTTGGCCATATCACATCACATAGCATACCCTGCAAAAACAAGTTAGACGTCCTCTAATTGTTGTTTGCATGTTTTACGTGTGCTGCTATGGGTTTCTAGCAAGAACGTTTCTTACCTACGCAAAAACCACAACGTGATATGCCAATTGCTATTTACCCTTCATAAGGACCCTTTTCATCGAATCCGATCCGACTAAAGTGGGAGAGACCAGACACCCGCTAGCCACCTTATGCAACTAGTGCATGTCAGTCGGTGGAACCGTCTCACGTAAGAGTACGTGTAAGGTCGGTCCGGGCCGCTTCATCCCACGATGCCGCCGAATCAAGATAAGACTAGTAACGGCAAGCATATTGAACAAAATCAACGCCCACAACTACTTTGTGTTCTACTCGTGCATAGAAACTACGCATAAACCTGGCTCTGATACCACTGTTGGGGAACGTAGCAGAAATTCAAAATTTTCTACGTGTCACCAAGATCTATCTATGGAGAAACCAACAGGGGAAGGAGAGTGCATCTACATACCCTTGTAGATCGCTAAGCGGAAGAGTTCAAGAGAACGGGGTTGATGGAGTCGTACTCGTCGTGATCCAAATCACCGGAGATCCTAGTGCCGAACGGACGGCACCTCCGCGTTCAACACACGTACAGCCGACGTCTCCCATGCCTTGATCCAGCAAGGAGAGAGGGAGAGGTTGAGGAAGACTCCATTCAGCAGCAGCACAACGGCGTGGTGGTGATGGAGGCGTGGCAATCCTGCAGGGCTTCGCCAAGCACCGCGAGATATGAGGAGAAAGAGAGGGAGGGCTGCACCAACAGGCAGAGATCAGATCGCGTGTTATGGGCAGCCCCAGGCCTCACTATATATAGGGGAGAGGGAGGAGGGTGCGCCCCCTCTAGGGTTCCCACCCCTAGAGGGGCGGCAGCCCTAGATGGGCCTTGGGGTGGCGGCCAAGGGAGGATTCCCTCCCCCCCAAGGCACCTAGGAGGTGCCTTCCCCTCCTAGGACTCTTCCTTTAGGGTTTCCCCACACTAGGCGCATGGGCCCTAGGGGAAAGTGGCGCCCCAGCCCACTTTGGGCTGGATCCCTTCCCACTTCAGCCCATGGGACCCTCCGGGATAGGTGGCCCCACCCGGTGGACCCCCGGGACCCTTCCGGTGGTCCCGGTACAATACCGATGACCCCGAAACTTGTCCCGATGGCCGAAACAGGACTTCCCATATATAAATCTTTACCTACGGACCATTCCGGAACTCCTCGTGACGTCCGGGATCTCATCCGGGACTCCGAACAACATTCGGTAACCACATACAAACTTCCTTTATAACCCTAGCGTCATCGAACCTTAAGTGTGTAGACCCTACGGGTTCAGGAGACATGCAGACATGACCGAGACGTTCTCCGGTCAATAACCAACAGCGGGATCTGGATACCCATGTTGGCTCCCACATGTTCCACGATGATCTCATCGGATGAACCACGATGTCAAGGACTTAATCAATCCCGTATACAATTCCCTTTGTCTAGCGGTACGATACTTGCCCGAGATTCGATCGTCGGTATCCCGATACCTTGTTCAATCTCGTTACCGGCAAGTCTCTTTTACTCGTTCCGTAACACATCATCCCGTGATCAACTCCTTGATAACATTGTGCACATTATGATGATGTCCTAGCGAGTGGGCCCAGAGATACCTCTCCGTTTACACGGAGTGACAAATCCCAGTCTCGATTCGTGCCAACCCAACAGACACTTTCGGAGATACCTGTAATGTACCTTATAGCCACCCAGTTACGTTGTGACGTTTGGCACACCCAAAGCACTCCTACGGTATCCGGGAGTTGCACAATCTCATGGTCTAAGGGAAATGATACTTGACATTAGAAAAGCTTTAGCATACGAACTACACGATCTTTGTGCTAGGCTTAGGATTGGGTCTTGTCCATCACATTATTCTCCTAATGATGTGATCCCGTTATCAATGACATCCAATGTCCATGGTCAGGAAACCGTAACCATCTATTGATCAACGAGCTAGTCAACTAGAGGCTTACTAGGGACATGGTGTTGTCTATGTATCCACACATGTATCTGAGTTTCCTATCAATACAATTATAGCATGGATAATAAACGATTATCATGAACAAGGAAATATAATAATAATCAATTTATTATTGCCTCTAGGGCATATTTCCAACAAGTGCGTCGGTCACCGTACATCCATTGCCATTTCATCTGCATTATGTAATTAATATATCAAAAACCATTACAAAACATCATGAATAGAGAAATGACCAAATTAATACAAGTTCATCATCACATTAAAACCAAAGTACAGTAGTGATCAAATGTTATTACTACAAAAATAAATAGATAAAGTTCATACATTGTTCTCATAAAACAACATACAACTATGTAAAACATTTAAATGCAACAACAAATGTGATCAAAATCTCAAGTAAGGTAACAATTGATCCAACAACATAATTATACCAAGCCTCTTTATCAATGACATATTTTCTAATCTTTCTAATCTTCAAGCGCGTTGCATCCATCTGGATCTTGTGTAGATCGACGACATCGACAACATGCAACTTCAATTTCATCTTATCTTCTTTTCAATTTTTCTTTTAAATAATTATTTTATTTTTCAACTAAATTTAACCTCTCGACAAGAGGGTCGGTTGGAATTACGGTTCACATACCTCCTAGATAAAAACATCTTTGTCAAGTTGGTCGGCATAATTTTCATAAATACTAAATGAAACAAATAGTTATAAAAGATAATATACCACATCCGAATCATAGACTGGATGAGAGCCGACGGGGGCGGATACCAAAACCATGGCACTATATAATAACAAACAATAATACAACTAAAAAATTATACAAGTAGCTATCTAAATCATACAAGTAAGAATTTGTTCTTTAAGAACAAGAGGCTCACCATGATGGTGCCGGCGACGAGATCGGCGTGGGTGGTCGATGACGGTGAGGACGGGGTTGGAGGAAGAACAGAGGAGAAGAAAGATGAGAAAGCTTAAGTGTGGCTCGGACACCTCATATCATGTTTGTTTTGTGTGAACTCAAGTGGCATCATGCTCTCAGGCATTTCATTGAACACCTCATGTGCGTAGAAAGGGAGATCAAAGTAGCACCCACCTCCCACCTTCTATGAGCCAAAAACAAAGGAGAGGGCGGGCAGGGACGCCAATATATCTTTACCTAATAATAAAGCAAATTGGGTTTCTTTCGTCCGTCATGACATTTTTCAAGAAAGTCCCTCTATTTCAGAGAATTCAATCTGCGGTCCTGTTTTAAGTTAAAACGAATCGTTATTTTCGTATTTTACACAAAAGTCCCTATCTTTTCTTGAAATCAACCCGCCGTCTAGATTTAAGTCACACCCGAACCGTTATTTTACATTTTTCGAAAAAAACCCCTGATGTTTTAGGTAATCCATCCGCGAATCATATTTAAGTCAAACAAATGCTTTTTAAAACCATCCATACCTTTTAAACCGTAACTCTGATTTAAACGTGTTATATATGAAATTTGATTAGGAAATATGTAGAATATGAATATGAGACTATTTTTACCTGTTAAGCATTTTTAAATATTATTTGGAATATATTTGAGTCAAACCAAATGATTTTCTAAATTATATGTATCTTTTAAACCGTAACTTCGATTTTAACATATTATATATAAAATTTTATTAGAAAAATGTGTGGAATCTAAATATGATGCTAATTTTACCTCTTAAATATTTCTAAAATATTGTTATGAAAGCAAACTTATACATTATAGCACAAGATTCATTTTTTTCATACCCGCGGCGATCCGGATTGCAAACAAACACCCCACTATAACCATATACGGAAAAGAAAAAAACATCGATAACTACACATGCATACCTCTGAAAAATGTCGCAGGGGAAAACAACAGATTTCTCATCGTGAGAGTGAGAGAAAGCAAGCGAGAGAGAGAGAGAGAGAGGGAGGAGAGACGGAGCGAGAGACGCCTTAGGATTAACCATATTCAACACACATTATTTGTTGTTTTGTGTGAATACCGAGGCCATCGCCGGCAAGGGTGAGAAGGAGGATAAGCGGCAACACAAATATGATGCCTCGCAAAAATAAAGGAGATGGACCTATTGTGGTCTTGAGTGATGGTTGTTGAGTTAAGAGCGTGTGTTATGTTTTCTCTTCCATTGCAACGCACGGGCTCTTTTGCTAGTGTGTGTGTGTATATATATATATAGGTTTTTTATTAGTCCCAGTTGGTGTCCAGAACCGGGATTGAAGACATACCTTTTATTCCCGGTTGGAGATACCAACCGGGACTAAAGGTCCCATCTGAACCGGGACTGGTGCCTGCCGAGCCCCGACCGGCGTCCTAATCGCTCGAATCGGGACTGATGCACACATTAGTCCCACTTCGTAATGCGACCGGGACTAATGATCTGATCAGGCTAGAACCAAAGCCCTGTTTTCTACTAGTGGGGAGAGCGTGGAGGGACGCTGCTCCAGTTTGACATGTAGGAGAGTCGCCAGAGGAGATGGTGATCTCGTCCTTCACCGAGTATCCGGCTGTCGCCTGCCGATGAGGACGACGGCCTCGAAGTTCGAGGGTGGCGTCGGCACGAACCTTCAAAGCCCGTTCCGGAGCCGCCGCCTGCTAGCGCCGAGGCACACGACTAGCTCATTGCCGGAATTATGGAGGAAGAGGGGAGTTGAGGACGAGGAAGTGCAGAGCGATGCGGTGAGTGCAATGCGGATAGTATCGAAGCACGACTTATAAAGTCTCGTCCAGGCCATGTGAACAGACGGTCAGCTGCTTCAATGCGGCGCAACACCTGGATTTGGTTCCTCGGGAAGCTGCGTCCGCATTGAAGCAGCTCCGAGAGGTTGCGTTAGTCAGCGCCATCCTCCTCTCCCGTCACATCATGCAGCATCAATACCGGTCGCTGCGTGTTTTGGGCGTCATTGAAGCGACACGTGCATCAGAAGGAAAGCGCGAAAGAGGCGGATGAGGTTGTTTGGTGAGTCAGGAGGTGTAGGGCCGGCGATCGGTTCGTTGCTCTCTTTTTTTTTATGTAATGCCATCATGGCGGATTATATTAAATGTGGAAATAACGATACATCATCCGCTAGTACATGTACTAAAAAATCCGGTGGATCCACATTCCAGACAATGTTTTATGGATCTACGAATTGTCTAGCTAACAAATCAGTAGGTCTATTAGCCTCCCTAGGACAATAATTTATTATGACATGATCAAAATTGTAAGCTAGAAAGGAGCACTCCTCGTAAATCGCCGCTGCTGGTCCTATGGAGTTGCCGCCATGCTCCATTATATCGACAACCTCCATGCAATCTGATTCAACCATGATCCTGTTACATCCCACTTGTCCCGCAAGAATTAGTCCGTTCAGAAGGGCTCGAGCTTCAGCTGTGGCAACGTCGTCCACGAACGATATACCACAACATCCCGCTGCTACAAACCTTGCACGATCGTCTCTGATTATGGCACCCGTCCCACCTGAACCAACTTCATCATTAAAAGATGCATCAATGTTTAGCTTGACATATTCTTCCTTAGGTTTGCGTCATCCATGTCTTATGATTCCTGTCTGAGTTTTCTTGTGAGCCCTTGAATAATTGGTCATCAAAGCGGATATGGCTTGCGTTGTGTCGTGTGGCTTCTGAATCTGCTCACCATGGGTAACTTGTCGACGTTCCCACCATATATACCACACAGCAGTAGCAAAAGACAGTCCTTGATTCCCTTCTCGTAAAACAAAAGGAGCGTACTGTCGGCCCTCTCCCCTACTAATCCAGTTCGCCACAGCCGCCGGCGGCGGTTTCAGGCAATCAGGGGGCCGAAATTGATATTCATATTTTGGTTCCTTGTATGCATAGCTGGCACTGTTCAATAATTGATGCCTTTTATTTTCTTGGTTCATGTCGACCATCCATCAGGTGGCGATAAAAGAAAAAAGAATAAAAATATGGATAACTGGACATGGAGTATTTGATCCCGAGCTCATATGCTTCCGCATGAACAGTAAAATAGAAAAAAAATAGAAATTTTTTAAAAAAAATCTGATTTTTTTATGATGAACATTGATAAATTTTCTAATTGCGAGCAAAATTTCAGGTTGAATTGACATTCGTGGAGGTCTGGGCAAAAAAAAATTGATGGTCCAAAAAGGCTATTGTTGGAAGCATTTTGGAGCACCGATTTTGTTATTTTTTCCCAGACCTCCACGAATGTCATTTCGACCTGAAATTTTGCATGCAGTTAGAACTTTCATCAATGTTCATCACAAAAAAAATCAGAATTTTTTTAAAAAATTTACTATTTTTTTCTTCTGATTTTACTGTTCATGCGGTAGCATATGAGCTTGGAGATCAAAAGAGTACTTTCGATAACTTGGTACATTCTACGTGTAGATATTGACAATTTTTTCAAGAGTGATACGGGTGCTTCCAGTGCTTCAATAAACTCAGATGATGAGTTGGCGATTGTTGCCTAGAGGAATAGCAACCAACTAAGGGGAATTTAGAATCTGAATTAGCAAGAAGAAAATATCAACATCGACATCAGCGATAACAATGTAAGTGGCCCTGACTGTCACAACTAAATTATTTGTTGTGCATGCCATTATCGCATCGGCTGAAAGAAGTTTTTTAAAGTTTAAAATTAATGAAGAACTATCTGAGGTCAACAAGAGAGATTAAATGGTTTCACAACATTATGCTTTGAGAAAAAATATTGAATGAGATTGATATCTATCCCATCATAGGGGACTTTGCAGCGAGTAAAGTTAGAAGAAAATTTTAAAGTAACATGCATAAATTATTTGATATGCCTACTAGTTTTGGATGCATTTAAGTGTTATTGACAACATTTTATGCATATGTATATTCATTCTTATTTTTATCTGCCTATATTAAGGGTCCAGAGTATTAGTCTCGCCCTGGGTCTCGAATATCTCAGGACCGGCCATGGTTGGATGGCAAAACACGTCCATACCGCGCGTTCCGAACAGTTGTGGCTGATTTGAGGGTCAACATTGAAGACCTAATACTCACGTTTTAAGTTCCAGGACAAAATGAGCTATGCCATTCTGGGCGGAAAAAAATGGAATATGACGTGAATTATTTTGTGCGGAGACTTTTGCCTTGAGCATTATGCTGGAGCATGTATGTAAGTTTCAATTTTTTTTGTCTATTTTTACTAATTTTTTAGTTCAGGCACGCCTAGACCCAGGTTCCAAGGTGTATTTTTGAAAATATAGAGGCTGCAACTCACATCAACAGCGATGTAGCTACGGCGATTTCGTCAACGTTTTTATAGTAGATCCATCTTCCATGAAATAGACAGCATCGGCCGTCAACGTCATCTGTTTTGTGAACACCGACGGGCCTGGGCTGGGATACGACACGAGCGAGCACCACCACCCCCACCACCCCATCCCATGTCCCTCTTCCTCTGTCTGCTTCGCCGTCGCACGCATTGAAACAGAGTAATAACAGAGCGCGATCCGCGCCGACGGGCAGAGTAGACAGAGTGCTGAGTCCATGTGCATGCCACGCCACAACGCAATGGTTCCTTCGACGTCACGGTGCGTAGTCAAAACCTGTGGCTTGTTTTCCCCGGAAAAACCCTGTGGCTTTTGGAATCCAGGTTCAAAGCCTTCCATTCCAATGGCTTGACCCAAGCACACAAATTAATTATTAAGAGTCTTGAAAGTTGGTTGAATATATCTTCTTCAGTTCTACGTAGTAGTATCCCTCTTGAAAGTTGTTTCGGCCGGACTTTGTGGATCCAAAAAGTGGCATGTGGAATATTACAGCTTTTTCAGTTCCACTCTTCGTTGTTGGCTGAGTATACACGAGCCAAAGTGCATCATCGCCTGTCACGGTAAAACAAAACGAGATTGTATATATTCAGGCTTCGAAGATGCCGAGGCTCAAGGCCTTGGAACACCTTTGACCCAAGCACCCGAAGTCTTCAGAGTAAAAAAAAAATTGGGTGTGTGTTGGGTGGGGGGGAGTCTTCAGAGTAAGTTGAATATATGGACGGTGTGTGTTTATTCTCTGACTTTGTTTATGGACCCTTTAGCCGGCGAACGTTTGTTAGAAAGGATGCCATTTGTGAACTTTTTTGCTGTTAGTTTTAGTTATACGGGGCAGTTTTTAGTATTGCAGCTATTTTTTTAATAGCATCAACATGATTTGATTTGAACGTCTTTGCGGGCGTTCGTTGGGACCTCCCTTAGGGAATGCTTGCTAGTTAACATTACCTTTATTTATAGGCAGGACATGCCTGTTTTCCGCATGGTACCATTTGAAGTAACCTTTAACATTTTTGGACAAGGGAGCAATCCCCCCGCGATTGAATTTACTATAGATGCAACAACTCGGGCACAAAGCAAATAAATGCATACACATATTGTACAAAATTAGCTATAAATACATATATTTATTTGTATATCCTACCTGCCATACGGGCGTCAGCGTCGACGTCGTCGAAGCTTCTTCTGAGTGTATTATATCCTTATCCTCGTGGCACCACTTGATGGAGAAGCTATTTAAAGCTTAGCTTTATTTCGCTCTCCAAAGATTGCATTAGCACACGGGCAGTTCTTGCAAGTCGGGGATGCAACTGGTTGATATGATCCAATTCTTCCGACCTTATCGCATAAATAAACACTCCTTTCGTTTTCCTCAAGATGAGTACGCATGGTTTCATAAATTCCAAGAGCTTTGCAAATTGCAATACAAATTTAGCAGACAGACTCTGTCTTCCTCGTGTAAGCCATTGTCACCATTGTTGCTTCCCAAATAAACTCTCAAGATAGAAGGTTGAACACAGAACAGTGACGTGCGTACTGGACGCATGGCTCTCGGATGCCAACGCACTCTATATGCACAAAATAATTTAGTAATTACAAAAATATTCTAATTATTTTTGAAAACAAATATGATAAAAGAATTGTACTAGTATAAAAAGTTTCGTCAAGATGACTTTCATGGTATTCTGGGTGGAAGAAAGACAAATCATACGCTATATACAAGTTACTGTACGGCACTTGGCTGCACGGGTGGAGGGTTCCCATGCACCTGTTTGGGGTTGCAAATGGCGGAACAACTGCAAAAACGGGTGGACCAACTCACAGGATGCCTGCCAAATTGGAAGGCGGACATGATGCCTAAGAGTGGACGACTAATCCTCTTCACGTCGGTGCTATGTGCCATCCTGATTCACTCGATGCTAGCACTTGATTTTGCTGCCGAAGACGTTAACAACTCTAGTCAAAATTTGCCGTGGATTTCTATAGTGTGGAAAACAAGAAGCGAAGGGTGGAAATTGTGCCGTTGCGTGGGACAGGATGTGCAGGCCCAAGTGGGCCGGTGGACTCGGCATACCAAACCTGCACTGGCTTAACAAAGCATTACGAGCACGATGGCCATGGCTCCAACGGTCTGACACAACAAGGTCATGGACAGAATTCACCATACCTGTGCCGAAGGAGTCCTTGGCCCTGTTCCAAGCGGCAGCCCATGCCACATTGGGAAATGGAAGGAGCACTCTATTCTGGGAGGATCGATGGATCGATGGATAAAGGATATGCGAGCTAGCTCCGGAAGTATATGATAAAGTCCCTAGCCATACGAAGAGGACGCGGACGGTCCTAGTAGCGCTAACAAACCACACATGGGTGAGGGACGTAGGACCGGACCACACAGTGGGAGCTCTAGAGGAATTCCTAAGATTATGCCAAAGAGTATCTACACCTCAGCTCACGGAGGACACGGAGGGTGCGCTATACTGGGCTTGGGACGGGGATGGACGTGTCTCGGCACGCTCGGCTTATGCGGCAATGTTCATGGGACTTGAGGCCTCACCGATAGCGCCCTTCACTTGGCAGTCGCGAGCCCCCTTCAAGTGCCGCCTCTTTGCTTGGCTTGCCATCAAGAATCACTGCTGAACGTTCGATAGACTGGCACGGCGAGGGCTCCAACATCAAGCTGCATGCCCACTTTCCGACCAGAAGGAGGAGACAATACAACATCTACTAATCAATTGTGTGTTTGCAAGGCAAGTATGGCACTCGTTCATGGTAGATACTGGTCGACAAGGGTTTGATCCCAGGATGAACGAACCCTTGGAGGAGTGGTGCATCAGACAGGATCAGGATCGGGTGCACCGGAGATCCACACATGCCAAGTGTCTGCTTGGAATGTGGGTGATATGGAAACATCTAAATGACATCGTCTTCAACCGAGCATCGCTGTCCGTGTCTGCCTGCATCAACCAGATAAAAGAGGAGGGCGGACTATGGGTGAAGGCTGGCCTAATCAAGGAGGCGGAGGGCTCACCGTGGGTTGTTTGTGAGTAGTTAGTTCGCGTGAGTTTGGTGGTGTTGGGCAAAGCCCAATTGTAAATATTTGTACAACCGCACACTTTGTGGAATCTTTCTCCCTTTTCTCTAATGAATGATACGCATGCTTGTGTGTATTTGAGAAAAAAAATATAAAATTTATTGTTAACACTATTTGTCCTGGAAAATTTGTTTCTTTTCCGAGAAGTCAACACGGGTTATTCTTTGGGATTTTTTTTATACAAGTACAATATTTGATCATATTTGTTTTAAAAAAGTTTTATTTTTTGACTTTTTGTAATTACTAAATTATTTTATGCATATAGGGTGCACTGATACCTGATTGCACCTGGGTATTTCCCGTACTAGACCAATGTATCTCCGGGGTCATACTTTATACTAGTCAGTCTCATCGATTGTTTTCATACAGTCCTGCCAAGTAGTGCATAAAGGTGTGTAACGGTTAGATTTTCAGTGCTGCCTAGCTTGCGCACGCCTGGATATTCGCTCCTTGTGACATACCTATACTTTTTTAATGTGATTACCTTTTGCCTTTACGAATTAGAACTCAATGTATGTCCTTTTTTGTGTTCACCCTTCAGATTGTTGAACATGCATGCATTCATTTTTTGATTCACCGTGCTTGCATAAGTACTTTTGTCCTTATTATATAATTAAGTGAAATTAAGATATAGTCATATTTATTTTGAACGTTAGGGCCTTGTTTATCAATTTTTTCTAAGGGCCCTAAATTCCTACAGACTAGTCTGATTGAAATCCATTTTGATCTTAAGAACAGGGTGTGCCTGTGGGCGTCGTTACCTCGCTGGAGGCGTTGTGTGGGCGATTCTCAGTCCTGTGCTCCTGAGGAAACCCCAGATCTGGGCTTTCCAGATCGGATGATGGCGATGTTTCTGCATCGTCACCCCCATGGGGGCATCATCTTTGGATCCATACATCGGCTGTAGGGACAAGTGTTTGGCTTCGATGGCTCGGTGCAGGTCTCTGTATGGTTCCTGTGCGGTGACCAAGGTGGAGCGGCGTGGCATCTATGGTATTGACGACGACAAGTCTGGGCGGCATGGTGCAGCGCGGTCTTGAAGCTAGACACCGTTTCATGGGCGCGCACAGGAGGAATATGCTGTTTGGCGCCAAGGTGTCGTCAATGGCAGAAGGGTCTGACAAGATCAATACATGGATCACGCCTGAATATGGGACGACGGAAGATGGCGGCGGTGGATTAGAGCGTGCATATGCGGTGCATGCTTAGGGTCTGCTACACCGGTTGGTGCTCCTGGCTAGCCGGCGGGCAGTCTAGTGAGGCCATCGGTTCCCATGGTGTGTGTTGGGAAGAGGTCAGAACACATCATTAACCTTGTAGGTACGACGACAGTTTTCGCCAAAAAAGGTGGCTTTGGGTCGATTCATGTATTTATTTTGTAAGACTTTATTGAATAAAATAATAAAGATGGATGTGTGCATCATTCGGTGCAGAGGTCGGAGGTTATCCTCCTTTTCGAAAAAACAACAGGGTGTGCCATCAATACATATGTGCTATGTAATTGTTACCAATTTAAGTCTTTAGTTATCCAGTAAGGTTTGGGAGGAAATTTTTAATTTTCCTATATCAATTATGGAGAGAAATAAATGCCTAAATCTTCACATAAAAACGAACTAATATTTATTGACGCCTAAATTTAAGCATCAATACTAGCTAAGTTTAGCTCTTCAACAAACATAGGGCGTCAATAAACATAACCATTTGGATAAGCGTTGATGACAAAAATTAATATCTCATAAAAATAATCATGTTCATATCCACATAGTTTGACTATATATATGAACCATGAATGGACTCATACTTTCATCTGTTCGAGTTTGGAAGAATATCTGACAATACATCATCGATACATGACAAACATGGGTAAAGGAATAGTGGGAACCAACAAGACATTGATATGCTTGTGGTTGGTGATGCTGCTTCTCCTTTCATCTGGTAGGAACACAATTGACCTACATATCTCTAGTTCATACTAATCAAAGTTAACTTAATTACTTGATTCTTAGTGTTTGCTAATGGATGCAGAAGAGATGGGATCTGATGGTTGTGAAGGTCATGATAGCCAAACCTGGGATGGCAACATGTGTGTAAAGCACGGCACCTGCAATGTGGTCTGCCAGAAAGAGGGTTATGACAGAGGCCGATGTTACGTGACTGTATGTAGGTGCTACAAGAACTGCACTAGTCTACCAATTTAGGCATATGCCATTTCGTACATGCTCGATCGGTGCATTGCTACGAGTCTATGCATTACAACATAAGTAAATTAAGAGTCTCTTTACATGCAATAATAAAGGATTTGTGCTTGATGGTGTAATGTTCACTTGCTCTTTTTTGCCCGCTTTTGCTTGATTATGATTAATGCTCATTGCAGCCATCATCTATTAGTTTTCAATGGTAACATTAGCAAATTACTGAACAATATCAATCCACTCCTCATTCTTGAATTCCTAGTTGAGTTTCTGACGGGCTCGGTGCCCACTCCAAATTAGAAAAAAAAAACATCATCAATACGATAAATTCTGAAATTTGGTGGAGGAAGAATTGTGGGAAGAGGGAACAGAGAAGATGAGGTATCAACATGCCGAAGTAACGAGGAGGTGGGGAAGAACAACGCGATTGTCGAGACTATATGAATGCCAGTGAGTAAATCGATTGCAATTACAGCAAGTTAGTACTCCCTCTGTTCACTTTTATAAGACCTTGAAGACATTTCAGACAATATGCAAAACAACCCATTTTGAGTTGTCTGAAACGACTTACAAAAGCGAACAGATGGAGTAGAAACGGACGCCAGCAAGTGGGCAAATCAATTGCCATTAAGGTCCGCATCAATGATGATTCCTATAGGCGATGACTGAATCGCCAGGCGACGGTTCGCTATTCCGTCACTGCCCCATGGCGTTGCCCCGCGAGGAGATTCTCTCGCTCGCATCGCAAGAACCTCCTGTCCGGCCAGGCATAGGTCGCGCGCCTTATATAGATCGGTTCGCCCGCCCGCGAGATTGACGGTAGAGAACAACCTTTTTCCGCGAGATTGAGGGCCGTGCGGCTGCGAACACCGCCCTATTTTTTTTCCGTTGGTCTCTTGGACATCTAAAGCCCAACAGGCCCAAATAATGGCAGGTCATCCATTTTGTTACGGGAGCAGTGGCCCAACCCGTATAGCGATATGTGGTTACTTACGAGCTTTTGCAAATCGATCCAACGGCCAAAAATTCTTAAACTCGTAGATCTGATGGCCTTGGTGGCTTAAGAGGACAGGAAAGGTGCTAAGTTATAATGTATCTAAATAGGTATAAGGTATCTGGAAT
Source organism: Triticum urartu (assembly GCF_003073215.2). Classification (NCBI taxonomy): domain Eukaryota; kingdom Viridiplantae; phylum Streptophyta; class Magnoliopsida; order Poales; family Poaceae; genus Triticum; species Triticum urartu. Next base: position 19,216,497 of record NC_053024.1, read on the forward strand.
TCCTTTGATGTGAATGCAATGCCAACAAAGTAAGGTAAAAAAAAGCAAGGTCAAGTTTTGTGACAACGACGTACTATTCCCTCTGTAAGTTAATATTAGAGGTTTTTTTTTGGCACTTTTATAGTGTAAAAAACATCATATATTAAGTTACGGAGAGAGAATATTTCGTGCTTCGATGTTTTGATAAATATCGGTCCTGACCACTTGCCAAAACAGAGTGAACATATACTTAGCATAGCACAATATATGAACACTAGAATGTATTCGCCGGTGGCAAGCTAGCCGCAAATTCGGCTGGAGCATGAGAATACACGATATATACGCGCCACATGCATGCAGATATACAGGAGGATATCTCTAGCGTGAGCAAGGTTGATAAATTATATTCGCACGCAAAGGTACAGTGGCTGCTCTGCCAAGCTGTTGACGCAAGCATGCCGGCTTTTGATGGATCCATGCCCGTTAAACGAGGGTACGTCGTACACTTGCTTAATTTGTTGCGTGTTCATGTATCAGATAGAAGAAGCATATACAAGGGTTTAGGCGCTCAGAGCAGCCATTATAGTGATTGCACCTGGGTGGGCATCCCTAAATCACTATGGATCAACGAGGTGGAACTTTTTAAAACTATATGATTGTTTTATAATTATACTAGGTTCATGCCCGTGCGTTGCCACGGCAGCCAAATTTTTTTATTAACACAACATGACGACCATATGGAACAAATCTTGATGTAAAAAATAAAATAAAATAGACAACATAAAATTATGTTCTCGTTATACAATCCGTAAATTTTGTGTCATTTCTTAAACAACCAAAATAAGTATGTACCCGTGATTGATCCACTTTATTAGGTTACCAATTACCAAAAGTAAGATATTGATTGATATTTATTTACCTACAAACCATTAATTTGTTGCAATTTATTGAGTTATCAAAGATATCTAATTGGTATAAGATTTTATCACAAAAACCCAATTTATTTTATGAACCATGAATTTATTGTTATATACCGGATTGACCTGGTTTATTGGGTAACCAAAGATTGGTATCCTGACCTGCAAAAAAAAATTGGTTTGCTGAAAACCGAAAGGGGATGAAAAACCAGAAAAAAAATCAATGGAGTGTGGGAGGTTGGACGGGAATTGAGTGAAAGATGAAACATTATCTCTACTTACTTTAAAAGAACTAAGTTTCCCATTTCACCTTTCTTCCCACCACCACTTCGTCCAGTCTTCCATGTATATGATAATTCATCACCTTAATTTACTTATCTTCTGAACCAACTTCACTTTAATTTTTAATTTACTTACCAAACTTCTAACCAAAATATAAGATAATTCATGTTCAGACACAATCACATTATTATTGACAGGTAAATCATAAGTTAACGTACTAGAATATTTATACTTGTTGCAACGCACGTGCATTGTTCTAATACTCATAAAAGATGAAGAGACATAAAAAAAGAGATTATCAACCTAAAACGAAGACATCGCTCCAGTCTTACGTCGCCTATGACCGTTGCCGATATGGTATGTGGACTCCTGGCATCTGGCGGGTGGCTGCTGGGATCGAGGGACGTGAGGAAGAGAGAATGGTTAGAGGAAGGAAAAATCGGGAGAGATTTGGTAAGAGCAATTTTAGACTGGAAGGAAATAGGAGATTGACCTGAATTAATTGCGTTATTATGCGTTACCAAATAAGAGATTGATTGGTTTAAGTGAATTGCTTGAATTGACCATTACCAAAGATTGTTCGGCGGGAGAGGAAAACCGCTGGAGTGGATGGACGAAGGGGTGGGGGACGTAAGATGGGAGAGGGAATTTTATGTTTCTTTTAGGTAGTACAGATATATATAGAGATGGAGATAGAGATTTTATATTTTCCTTTTTTGGATAAAAGGAAAAGCTAGTAGATGTAAGCTTTATCCTTTTTTTTTATAAAGGTAGATCCTATTTGACACTTAATGCAAAGCATTGATGAAGAAAAGCACACACGCAATGTCCCGGATCGGACCCCATTTGAAATTTGTTCCATTTTTCCTTCCATTCTTTTTACTTTCCTTTTTCTCCTTTTTCCTTTCATTGTTTGTTCCAATGTTTTCTCTTTTCAATCTTTTAATTTTTACCATTTTTATTACGTTATTTGAAATTATCTCTTTTTTCTTACTGGAGTTGCACATTTTTCCTTTTTGTGCGGGTGAAGTTGCACATTTTTCCTATGGTACATGAACATATATATTGACTAGCAAGATGCCCGTGCATTGCACGGAACACCAAGATGCATTTTTTTACAAAACACCCTGTTTGTGATTGACCCATGCGGGAGTAATCTCATGTGTAAAAACTAATGATATCTCGAGAAAGAGGAGACATAAGGTGAGGAGGAGTGGGGCGTGGTGGTGATTGGTGGTCGGACTGAGCGGAGGCATGGGGATGGACGACGCCGGCAGCGGCCACCATGCCAGATTGTTCGAGACGCTTTCTTTTTTAATTGCTCAACAACTAGGTTGTGGGAGATAAGGATTAACAAGGAAAGGGCTTATCTGCAAATATGGAGAGAGGTGCGTGTATCTTTTTGCAAAATTGTCATTGTTTGCTTTCTATCCATCAGATATAGATCGGACGGTCTATATCGTAAGATGACAGGCACACCATTATCATCAACTCGGTTTTTATAAGAGTAGAGACATGTGTATGAATATATTTTGGAAAATCTATGAACCTTGAACCTTTTCCTAATACATGCATATAGTTTCTGTATACATAAATGTATTAAATATGAAATGACCATTTGTATTTAATATCTGTTGACACTTATACATATACGAACATGCTTAAAATTATCACAATATTTTCTCCATTTCTAAACTAAGCTTTTGACAATATCTACATCTATTAAGCAAAGCAATTTTGTTCCAACATTAAAAATCATGGAATCAATTTTGCAAATAAAAATCATGCACTTATTTTTAGGGGAAGACACTCACTTTATTGATCAATAGAAATTACATCTGGGTCATGTGGACTCAAAAATCATGGACTTAATGTTTCATATAGTGGGCCTGCAGGCAATAAGCCCCCATTTTGACGCGCTGTGTGTCAAAATTCTGGGCAAACCCACAAAGAATTAGTGACGGGACCGGCCCATTTGCGTATCGCTGTTGTACCGTCTCACAGGATTTCTCTTAGATACATAAGATCTTCTAATAGTTTTCTCAAAAAAAAACTGCAGTGGAAAGGTTGAAAAACTATTAAAATATATAATTTCTCTTACTAAATTTTAGAATTTTTTATTAAAAATAAATTTCTCGAAAATGTTTGTGAATTTGATAAAACTGTTAACTTTTTTTAATGTCCTATTTTCAAAAAACTTTTTGTGAATTTTTAAAAATGGTCCATGTTTTCAGAAATTTTCAAATTTTAATGGTATTTTCAAATATGAAATTTTTTATGAATATATTTTTTAATAAAATACAGAAAAATTATCAAAATTTAATAATGTGCATGTATAACCCCCCCCCCCCCCCCGCCCCCCAAAAAAAAGAAATAAGGTGGAAAAATGAAAATGGAAATCCAGGGAAAAACACCAGAAAAGCTAGTATAATACAACACACGTAAGCAAATCGAAAGAAAGTCAGTTGTAGTGGCGTAGGTAAAGTCACTAGATTTCTGTGATTTGTTGTAGTTTGTCCTTGTTAGCAACGAATAGGAATCACCCACTACTGGGGGGCAATGAGTGCTGAATTCTCGTACTAAACAACAGAATGTCACAAGCTTTTTTATTTTTGAGTAATTGTAATAGGCCTTATAGCTCAGATAAGATGTGTTAAACACCAAAAACTCCGAACAAATGTTGGAACTTTCAAAAGTTTTCCATTTTGCAAAAAAAATAATTCTCAAAAATATTCCAAACAAAGTTAGAAATTTGCTAACATTTTCTGATTTCCAAACAAAATTTGAAATTTCTGAACATATTTAAAACACGAGAAAATGGAAAAGCTAGAAAAAACGGTAAAAGAAAACTGGACCGGATGCTTTGGAAATTTCCCAAAACTTGAACCCACTATATATTGTCTACAGTATCTATTGGGCCGTCCATTTTTACCACCCTTCCGTACCAAAATATAAGACGTTTTTGCAGTTCAAGTGATA
>NC_053024.1:19221866-19338486 GCF_003073215.2 Triticum urartu
ATACTTCTCATCATCACCATTCTTTCTTGGTCCTCGTGTTGATTCCAACCGGGGTACCAACAAGTGAACGCTACTGTTTGGATTCTGCCTTTCTAGCAACCCTATTGCTTTGAATAATGGTCGGCCATTCATTCTTAGACTATTGATTATTGAATCACCATTCTGACATTGGTCGTGCAGCCCAACCCATATTTCGGGCGCACCTTTCTACCAATGTTTAATTGTGTATGTTTTCCTCAAACATGCTTCATTATATCATTTGATCCGACAAATGATATTTCCTTGTTCACCTAATTGTGGAAATCCATCTTTTGTTAATCTCGATGAATTACCGCTGATTCCATCAGCCACCTCCTCATCCTCTCGTTGGTTTACTGATGAACTCATGTTTCGGAACTCACTTCCATAGTTCATTTCCTAAGGATCTTACAATGACATCTCGTCAATTTGTGTCGCACCTTCTCTTCTTAGGCATCCTAAGTCTGAGGTATCCTGATTCCTAACATCGATCAGATCTGAATCTCGGTCAGATATGATGGTTGGGACATATTTCCAAGAGTTATAACATTGGTCCTTATATATCGGTAAGGTGATGTCATGCCTATCACACCTGGCCGGAGGACTTGTTATTATAGTTTCTTGTTTAGCAAGTTTAACCATTCTTCCTTGAGGAAATTATAAGACTTATTCTATAAGTTGTTCCTGATGGATCCTTTGTGCATCCAAATTCTGACCCTTACTTGATAACCATGTCAATGCTATCTCGAAGCATGTCTGTGGTACTCCGATTTTCAACAAGAACATTTGAAGCCCGATGCTAAATATTTCTTGCTCAATTATCCAGACAACGTTGTATGGATAATGTCATGAAATTCCTCTCCCCTTACATAAAAGGTTTTCTAGTTTCTATCCTGTCATGGATATCATGCTCTACTTGTCCTTGGGAAGAATATATCCCTGAATTATGTGTTTAAAACACATTTTCCTTTCCATTCTTCTGTTTAAACCTGATAATCGCATTTTCCTTTCCATTGTCTTGTTAAGCTTTCTTGTAAGCTGACTTAACTGAGCAGTGATAATTCCCTGCTTAGTAAGCACCTCGTTGTACAACTCTGTCAGTAAGACCCTGTTACCATTGTTGATAGCATCCCGGTAACCACCGATGGACGAGAACTTTGCCTATTGGTCCGCCTCGTTCAACGAGCGGGGAAATGGTTCTCTTCGTCCCTCGCCCTTGGTATTGATGTGTTGCCGACATGACCGACAGACTATCCTCTGACATGCCTTGCTTACATGATCGTGCAAGAGGTCACCGACCTTCCTACTTTTAACCACATGGTGGGCCCATAACCCACAGTTCCACAGGATCGAAACCTGACTCTCCTGTACACCTTGTTAACAAAGTTATCCCTTGCTCTTGGTTTCGTAGGTAATTCGTGAGCCACCGTCCTAGTGCTCCATTCTGGTATCAGACGCAATACTTACTCTCGCTGCTCTGAACCCTTTCTCACTATGGTTCAGACCTTGAGCAACTATCTATCTGCTTGGACCCTCTCATTGTACCTTCGTACCTTACTCTCGATGTATTTTATATGTTCAACTCGAGAGGTAGTCTTATGCTCATTCATGGGTTAACCCCCAGCTTGTTTCCCTCATAATCATTCTGACGTAGCCAAGTTGCCTATTACCTATTTGTAAGTACGTTGGAGTTCCGAAGAAAGGATGACGACTTGGTCATGGTGACTTAAATCAGAGAAATGAAGACAACAACGAAAGGGATCAACCTCTTCGAGAAGAGCAACCAAGACCGAGAAGACTCGATAGAATTTCGTAGCCACGTCTTTCCCTTACTCCCCTCCTAAATCTCGGGACGAGATTTCTTGTAGTGGAGGAGATTTGTGACGCCCGGATAATTAAGCTACAGTAATCTCCTGCTAATGATGCCAGGTCATCACTCTTACTATTGCTAATCCTCGGTTTGTCCAAATCATGATTCCAATTCAAATTCAAAATTAAAGTCCAAAATTCAAGTTTCTCAAACATGACAAATAAAATGTTCAAAGTGTGGCAAATATTCCATATCTAATTATGGTGGTGACCCAAAACTTTTGTAAAATGTTTAAATCCTCATTTGTGAATATAACAATGGCTTAAACAACCATTGAAATGCCTTTAATAATTTCTAAAAAGTTAAACTATTTTATGTGTGGGTGAAACTTTTTGTGCCAGAGGTATAACTAGTAATACTAATTTAGAAACTACTTTTGTATTTTAGCTAAACTAAAGTATTGTGGAAATTAATTAAAACAGTGAAAGGTAAATAATAAAAAGTAATTAAACACAAAAAAAAACTAAACAAGACAACCCCCTCCTCCTGGGCCACTTGGCCCACCTAACCACCAGGCCGGCCCAAGCGCACTGCCTCCCCCTCCCTGTTCAGAGGGGGGGATCGTGGGCAACGCCGATGCTTGCCACTGCACCAGCCGTCGCCGTGGCGGCCATCCGACGGCCCTCCGGCGTTCCCCCTGCCTATATCTACCCCCTGCGCCTGCAACCCTAACCCCTATACTCTCGCGCCCCACTCTCCCTCTGCCACTCGTGCCCGACGCCCCTCGTCGTCATCGTCGCGGCCACTGTCGTCTTCGGCGTGCGGGAGCACGTCTAGGAGGTCCGTCACGACCGGATCCGTCCGTTCCGGGGACCCCTACAGCGAAGGGATCGAGGACGTCTTCCACTTTCGGTCGCCGTGGATCTCCGTCGGGGATCATCGTCTTCGAGCCTTCCCCGAGCTCACCGCTCAGCCCGTCGTCCTCACTGTGAGCCGCTGCGCCGGTTGCGCTCCTTCCTTTTCGCTTTAGCCGTCCCCATCGTAGAGTCCGTCGAGCTCCGCCCGTAGTCGCCGCCCCGTTCGTCGACTCGTCGTCGCCGCCCACGCTCGATTGACCACGCGCGCGCTCGCGTCGCTGTACTGACTGTCGTAGCTTGTCGTGCTGGCCGTGCACCGCGCCCGCGCCACCCGCTGCCGCGCCCCCTGCTGCGCTGCTGTAGCCACTGCCACGCTGCTCTGCTTGCTGCTTGCCGGCCGTCGCCCCCTGGTCCGCCGGCCTACAACCGCGGCCTGCCTTGCCCCTCGCCTCGCGTCGCTCACCGGCCCAGCCTCACGCCGTGCAGCCCCGCGTCCCGCGCCCAACTCATGTGCATGATGTTGCTGCTCTCCTGAATGTACTACTACTAGTTACTGTAGCTGCTACTGTCTAGCTTTGCTAAATCTACACTGTCTAACCCTCTAAACAGCCCATAAACTGCAGTTAAACAACTATTAACAAGGCTAAGAAAATTATGAGTAGAAAGTATACTTGATAAACTTTAATTTATCCCACTGGATCAAGTCCTTTCAAAGCATCGATTAAATCCTACAAAAATCATAAAATGTCATCTTCTCTTACACTTAGCATTGTGTGTGTATACAGCCATCACTGGCCGACCCGTACAAATTAGCTTAGGGGTAGTTTCTAGTTAGTTTAATTGCTAGCCAATGACAAGTGGGGCCCTGTTTAAATTAGATAAATCTACTTGGGAATTTAATAAAACTGATTAACTTTTAGTTATTTCGCTGACATGTGGCCCTGCTGTAAATTAAAATGATAGATTAAATTAAAAGTGCCTAAGTCTATGATAGTCGGGACCCACCTTTACTATTCGTCTTTTGACCGGTCAAATTTTGACAGGGTCAACTCTGCTGACTGGACCCTCCCTGGCCCACTGTCAGCCTCTATGTGTACACAGAGCTGGCTACACATAGCAATTTGTCATTTAATTTCGAATTAAAACAATTTTAGAATGTTGTTTAAATCTTTGAAAAATTATAGAAAATAATCCGTAACTCGGATGAAAAAGTTTTATACATGAAAGTTAATCATAACGACGAGACGAATCCAGATATGCAGCCTGTTCGTCCACCACACATCCCTAGCATAGCAAACACGCAACTTTCCCCCTCCGGTTAATCTGTCCAAAAATGCGAAACACCGGGAATACTTTCCCGGATGTTTCCCCCCTTCGCCGGTACCACCTATCCCTACGTTAGGTCACCTCTAGCACAACGTATTGCCGCTCCTTACTTTTTGTTACATTTGATTTCTCTGTTATTTATTGTGTTCCCCCTCCGTTACTTCTTTCCGGTAGACCCTGAGACCGATGCCGGTACCCCTGTGATCGACTACATCGACGACCCCTCCTTGTCTGAGCAACCAGGCAAGCCCCCCCCCTTGATCACCAGATATCGCCTACTCTTCTCTATACTGCTTGCATTAGAGTGGTGTAGTATGTTACTGCTTTCCGTTATTCCTATCCTGATGCATAGCCTATCCTTGCTACTACTGTTGATACCATTACCTGCTATCCTACTACTTAGTATAGGATGCTAGTGTCCCATCAGTGGCCTTACACTCTTGTCCGTCTGCCATGCTATACTACTGGGCCGTGATCACTTCGGGAGGTGATCACGGGCATATACAATATACTGTACATAGATACCTTACCTGTGATACTGTTCGGAGATGGGGGCTGAAGGGGCAGGTGGCTCCATCCCGGTAGAGGTGGGCCTGGGTTCCCGACGGCCCCCGACTGTTACTTTGAGGCGGAGCGACAGGGCAGGTTGAGACCACCTAGGAGAGAGGTGGGCCTGGCCCTGGTCGGCGTTCGTGGATACTTAACACGCTTAACGAGATCTGGGTTTTTGATCTGAGTCTGGCCATTTGGTCTATACGCACTAACCATCTACGCGGGAGTAGTTATGGGTATCCCGGCGTCGTGGTATCAGCCGAAGCCTTCGTGACGTCAGCGACTGAGCGGCGCGCGCCGGGTTGGAACGTAAGCCTGCTCTTGTATTAAGGGGGCTAGTTCTGCTCCCGGCCGCGTTCGCAACGTGCAGGTGTGCTAAGGGCGATGGGCCCAGACCCCTGGGCGCTTAGGTTTAGACCGGCGTGCTGACCTCTCTGTTGGTCTAGGTGGGGCTGCGATGTGTTGATCTTTCGCGGCCGGGCATGACCCCGAAAAGTGTGTCCGGCCAAATGGGATCAAGTGTGTTGGGGTATGTGGTGCACCCCTGCAGGGAAGTTAATCTATTCAAATAGCCATGATCTTCGATAATAGGACGACTTGGAGTTGTACCTTGACCTTATGACAACTAGAACCGGATACTTAATAAAACACACCCTTCCAAGTGCCAGATACAACCGGTGATCGCTCTCTCACAGGGCGACGAGGGGAGGATCATCGGTTAGGGTTATGCTATGCGATGCTACTTGGAGGACTTCAGTCTACTCTCTTCTATATGCTGCAAGACGGAGGCTGCCAGAAGCGTAGTCTTCGACAGGATTAGTTATCCCCCTCTTATTCTGGCATTCTGCAGTTCAGTCCACATATGATACCCTTATTCCATTTGATACCCATGCATATGTAGTGAAGCTCCCTGCTTGCGAGTACTTTGGATGAGTACTCACGGTTGCTTTCTCCCTCTTTTCCCCCTATCCCTTCTACCTGGTTGTCGCAACCAGATGTTGGAGCCCAGGAGCCAGACGCCACCTTCGACGACGACTCCTACTACACCGGAGGTGCCTACTACTACGTGATGCCCGCTGACGACGACCAGGAGTAGTTAGGAGGATCCCAGGCAGGAGGCATGCGCCTCTTTCGATCTGTATCCCAGTTTGTGCTAGCCTTCTTAAGGCAAACTTGATTAACTTATGTCTGTACTCAGATATTGTTGCTTCCGCTGACTCGTCTATGATCGAGCTCTTGTATTCGAGCCCTCGAGGCCCCTGGCTTGTAATATGATGCTTGTATGACTTATTTTATTTGTAGAGTTGTGTTGTGATATCTTCCCGTGAGTCCCTGATCTTGATCATACACGTTTGCGTGTATGATTAGTGTACGATTAAATCGGGGGCGTCACACACTAGGGACGTGTTGTGGTCTATGTATTCACACATGTATTATGATTTCCGGATAACACAATTATAGCATGAACAATAGACAATTATCATGAACAAAGAAATATAATAATAACCATTTTATTATTGCCTCTAGGGCATATTTCCAACAGTCTCCCACTTGCACTAGAATCAATATTCTAGTTACATTGTGATGAATCGAACACCCATGCAGTTCTGGTGTTGATCATGTTTTGCTCTAGGGAGAGGTTTAGTCAACGGATCTGCCACATTTAGGTCCGTATGTACTTTACAAATATCTATGTCTCCATTTGAACACTTTCATGAATGGAGTTGAAGCGACACTTGATATGCCTGGTCTTCCTGTGAAACCTGGGCTCCTTGGCAAGGGAAATAGCTCCAGTGTTGTCACAGAAGAGAGTCATCGGGCCCGACACATTGGGTATGACTCCTAGGTCGGTAATGAACTCCTTCACCCAGATTGCCTCTTGTGCTGCCTCCGAGGCTGCCATGTACTCCGCTTCACATGTAGATCCCGCCACAACGCTTTGCTTGCAACTGCACCAGCTTACTGCCCCACCATTCAAAATATACACGTATCCGGTTTGTGACTTAGAGTCATCCAGATCTGTGTCGAAGCTAGCATCGACGTAACCCTTTACGAGGAGCTCTTCATCACCTCCATAAACGAGAAACATATCCTTAGTCCTTTTCAGGTACTTCAGGATATTCTTGACCGTTGTCCAGTGTTCCATGCCAGGATTACTTTGGTACCTTCCTACCAAACTTACGACAAGGTTTACATCAGGTCTGGTACACAACATAGCATACATGATAGACCCTATGGCCGAGGCATAGGGGACGACACTCATCTTTTCTCTATCTTCTGTCATGGTCGGGCATTGAGCCGTGCTCAATCTCGTACCTTGCAACACAGGCAAGAACCCCTTCTTTGACTGATCCATATTGAACTTCTTCAATATCTTGTCAAGGTACGTACTCTGTGAAAGACCAATGAGGCATCTCGATCTATCTCTATAGATCTTGATGCCTAATATGTAAGCAGCTTCTCCAAGATCCTTCATTGAAAAACACTTGTTCAAGTAGGCCTTTATGCTTTCCAAGAATTCTATATCATTTCCCATCAACAGTATGTCATCCACATACAATATGAGAAATGCTACAGAGCTCCCACTCACTTTCTTGTAAATGCAGGCTTCTCCATAAGTCTGCGTAAACCCAAACGCTTTGATCATCTCATCAAAATGAACGCTCCAACTCCGAGATGCTTGCACCAGCCCATAAATCGAGCGTTGGAGCTTGCACACCTTGTCATCATTCTTAGGATCGACAAAACCTTCCGGCTGCATCATATACAATTCTTCCTCAAGGAAACCATTAAAGAATGTCGTTTTGATGTTCATTTGCCATATCTCATAATCATAGAATGCGGAAATTGCTAACATGATTCGGACGGACTTCACCTTCGCTACGGGTGAGAAAGTCTCATCGTAGTCAACCCCTTGAACTTGTCGATAACCCTTAGCGACAAGCCGAGCTTTATAGATGGTCACATTACCATCCGCGTCTGTCTTCTTCTTAAAGATCCATTTATTTTCTATGGCTCGCCGATCATCGGGCAAGTCAGTCAAAGTCCATACTTCATTTTCATACATGGATCCTATCTCGGATTTCATGGCTTCCAGCCATTTGTCGGAATCTAGGCCCGCCATCGCTTCTTCATAGTTCGAAGGTTCACCGTTGTCTAACAACATGATTTCCAAGACAGGGCTGCCGTACCACTCTAGTGCGGAACATGTCCTTGTGGACCTATGAAGTTCAGTAGCAACTTGATCTGAAGTTTCATGATCATCATCATTAACTTCCTCTCTAGTCGGTGCAGGCACCTCAGGAAATAACATTTTCTTGAGCTGCGCCACTTACCGGTTCAAGAGGAAATACTTCATCGAGTTCTACTTTCCTCCCACTTATTTCTTTCGAGAGAAACTCTTTCTCTAGAAAGGATCCATTCTTGGCAACAAAGATCTTGCCTTTGGATCTGAGGGAGAAGGTATACCCAATAGTTTCTTTAGGGTATCCTATGAAGACGCATCAAGCTTTTCAGGTTGAAGTTTCTTGACATAAGCATCGCATCCCCAAACTTTTAGAAACGACAGCTTAGGTTTCTTCCCAAACCATAATTCATACGGTGTCGTCTCAACGGATTTCGACGGAGCCCTATTTAAAGTGAATGCGGCAGTCTCTAAAGCATAGCCCCAAAAAGAAAGCGGTAAATCGGTAAGAGACATCATAGATCGCACCATATCTAATAAAGTGCGATTACGACGTTCGGACACACCATTACGCTGAGGTGTTCCAGGCGGCGTGAGTTGTGAAACTATTCCACATTTCCTCAAGTGTGTGCCAAATTCGTGACTCAAGTATTCTCCCCCATGATCTGATCGCAAGAACTTGATTTTTCTGTCACGTTGATTCTCAACCTCACTCTGAAATTCCTTGAACTTTTCAAAGGTCTCAGACTTGTGTTTCATTAAGTAGACATACCTATATCTACTCAAGTCATCAGTGAGGGTGAGAACATAACGATAGCCACCGCGAGCCTCTACACTCATTGGACCACACACATCAGTATGTATGATTTCCAATAAGTTGGTTGCTCGCTCCATTGTTCCTGAGAACGGAGTCTTGGTCATTTTACCCATGAGGCATGGTTCGCACGTGTCAAATGATTCGTAATCAAGAGACTCCAAAAGTCCATCTGCATGGAGCTTCTTCATGCGTTTGACACCTATGTGACCAAGGCGGCAGTTCCACAAGTATGTGGGACTATCATTATCAACCTTACATCTTTTGGTATTCACACTATGAATATGTGTAACATTACGCTCGAGATTCATTAAGAATAAACCATTCACCAGCGGAGCATGACCATAAAACATATCTCTCATATAAATAGAACAACCATTATTCTCGGATTTAAATGAGTAGCCATCTTGAATTAAACGAGATCCTGATACAATGTTCATGCTCAAAGCTGGCACTAAATAACAATTATTGAGGTTTAAAACTAATCCCGTAGGTAAATGTAGAGGTAGCGTGCCAACGGCGATCACATCGACCTTGGAACCATTCCCGACGCGCATCGTTACCTCGTCATTCGCCAGTCTCCGCTTATTCCGCAGCTCCTGCTTTGAGTTACAAATGTGAGCAACCACACCGGTATCAAATACCCAGGAGCTACTACGAGTACTGGTAAGGTACACATCAATTACATGTATATCACATATACCTTTACTGTTGCCGGCCTTCTTGTCCGCTAAGTATTTGGGGTAGTTCTGCTTCCAGTGACCACTTCCCTTGCCATAAAAACACTTAGTCTCAGGATTGGGTCCATACTTTGACTTCTTCCCGGAAACTTGCTTACCGGGCGCGGCAACTCCCTTACCGTCCTTCTTGAAGTTCTTCTTACCCTTGCCTTTCTTAAACTTAGTGGTTTTATTCACCATCAACACTTTCCTTTTTGATTTCCACCTCCGCTGATTTCAGCATTGAATATACTTCAGGAATGGTCTTTTCCATCCCCTGCATATTGAAGTTCATCACAAAGCTCTTGTAGCTCGGTGGAAGCGACTGAAGAATTCTGTCAATGACCGCGTCATCCGGGAGATTAACTCCCAGCTGAGTCAAGCGGTTATGCAACCCAGACATTTTGAGTATGTGCTCACTAACAGAACTATTTTCCTCCATCTTACAACTGATGAACTTGTCGGAGACTTCATATCTCTCGACCCGGGCATGAGCTTGGAAAACCATTTCAGCTCTTCGAACATCTCATATGCTCTGTGTCTCTCAAAACGCTTTTGGAGCCCCGGTTCTAAGCTGTAAAGCATGCCGCACTGAACGAGGGAGTAATCATCAGCACGTGACTGCCAAGCGTTCATAACGTCTTGGTTCTCTGGGATGGGTGCATCACCTAGCGGTGCTTCTAGGACATAATCTTTCTTGGCAGCTATGAGGATGATCCTCAGGTTCCGGACCCAGTCCGTATAGTTGCTGCCATCATCTTTCAGCTTCGTTTTCTCTAGGAACGCGTTGAAGTTGAGGACAACGTGGGCCATTTGATCTACAAGACATATTGTAAAGATTTTAGACTAAGTTCATGATAATTAAGTTCATCTAATCAAATTATTCAATGAACTCCCACTCAGATAGACATCCCTCCAGTCATCTAAGTGAAACATGATCCGAGTCAACTAGGCCGTGTCCGATCATCACGTGAGACGGACTAGTCAACATCGGTGAACATCTTCATGTTGATCGTATCTTCTATACGACTCATGCTCAACCTTTCGGTCTTCCGTGTTCCGACTATACATGCTAGGCTCGTCAAGTCAACCTAAGTGTGTTGCGTGTGTAAATCTGGCTTACACCCGTTGTATTCGAACGTTAGAATCTATCACACCCGATCATCACGTGGTGCTTCGAAACAACGAACCTTCGCAACGGTGCACAGTTAGGGGGAACACTTTCTTGAAATTATTACGAGGGATCATCTTATTTAAGCTACCGTCGTTCTAAGCAAATAAGATGTAAAACATGATAAACATCACATGCAATCAAATAGTGACATGATATGGCCAATATCATTTGCTCCTTTTGATCTCCATCTTCGGGGCTCCATGATCATCGTTGTCACCGGCATGACACCATGATCTCCATCATCATGTCTTCTTGAAGTTGTCTCGTCATCTATTACTTCTACTACTATGGCTAACGCTTTAGCAATAAAGTAAAGTAATTACATGATGTTTATGTTGACACGTAGGTCATAAATAAATTAAGACAACTCCTATGGCTCCTGTCGGTTGTCATACTCATCGACATGCAAGTCGTGATTCCTATTACAAGAACATGATCAATCTCATACATCACATATATCATTCATCACATCCTTTTGGCCATATCACATCACACGGCACATGCTGCAAAAACAAGTTAGACGTCCTCTAATTATTGTTGCAAGTTTTTATGTGGCTGCTATAGGTTTCTAGCAAGAACATTTCTTACCTACGCTAAAAACACAACGTGATATGCCAATTTCTATTTACCCTTCATAAGGACCCTTTTCATCGAATCCGATCCGACTAAAGTGGGAGAGACAGACACCTGGTAGCCACCTTATGCAACTAGTGCATGTCAATCGGTGGAACCAGTCTCATGTAAGTGTACGTGTAAGGTCACTCCGGGCTGCTTCATCCCACGATGCCGCCGAATCAAGATAAGACTAGTAACGGCAAGCAAATTGACAATATCCACGCCCACAACTGCTTTGTGTTCTACTCGTGCATAGAAACTACGCATAGACCTAGCTCATGATGCCACTGTTGGGGAACGTAGCAGAATTTTAAAAGTTTCTACGCATCACCAAGATCAATCTATGGAGTCATCTAGCAACGAGGGAGAGGGGAGTGCATCTACATACCCTTGTAGATCGCGCGCGGAAGCGTTCAAGAGAACGGGGTTGATGGAGTCGTAGTCGTCGTGATCCAAATCACCGATGACCTAGCGCCGAACGGACGGCATCTCCGCGTTCAACACACGTACGGTTGGGAAGACGTCTCCTCCAACTTGATCCAGCAAGGGGGAAGGAGAAGTTGATGAAGATCCAGCAACACGACGGCATGGTGGTGGAAGCAACGGTGATCTTGGCAGGGCTTCGCCGAGCTCAGGGAGAGGGAGGAGTGTCACGGGAGGGAGAGGGAGGTGCCAGGGGCTAGGGTGCGGCTGCCCTCCCGCCCCCACTATTTATAGGACCCCTAGGGGAGGCGCCGGCCCTAGGAAATGCCATCTCCAAGGGGGGCGGTGAGGGAGTCCTGGATTAGGGGGTGTTCGGATAGCTGAACTATACCTTCCGCCGGACTCCTGGGCTATGAAGATACAAGATTGAAGACTCCGTCCCGTGTCCGGAGGGGATTTTCCTTGGCGTGGAAGGCAATCTTGGCGATACGGATGTTCAGATCTCCTACCATTGTAACCGACTCTATGTAACCCTAACCCTATCCGGTGTCTATATAAACCGGGGGGGTTCTAGTTCGTAGGACAACATACACATCAACAATCATACCATAGGCTAGCTTCTAGGGTTTAGCCTCTCTGATCTCGTGGTAGATCAAATCTTGTACTACCCATACCATCAATATTAATCAAGCAGGACGTAGGGTTTTACCTCCATCGAGAGGGCCCAAACCTGGGTAAAACTTCATGTCCCCTGCCTCCTGTTACCATCCGGCCTAGACGCACAGTTCGGGACCCCCTACCCGAGATCTGCCGGTTTTGACACCGACATTGGTGCCTTCATTGAGAGTTCCTCTGTGCCATCGCCGTTAGGCCCGATGGCTCCTACGATCATCAATGGCGATGCAGTCCAGGGTGAGACCTTCCTCCCCGGACAGATCTTCGTCTTTGGCGGCTTTGCACTGCGCGCCGATTCACTTGGCCATCTAGAGCAGATCGAAATCTACGCCCCTGGCCGTCAGGTCAGATTCGGAAGTTTAAACTACACGGCCGACATACGCGGGGACTTGATCTTCGACGGATTCGAACCACTGCCGAGCGCGCCGCTCTGTCATGAGGAGCATGATCTAGCTCTGCCGCCGAACAGAGCCCTAGAGGCCACACCCGCATCGGCTCCGACCCCTAGTTTAGAGCCGGCCGCGTCGATCGAGAACGGGCGGTTGGACGCCACCTCGAGGGCCGCGATCCCAACGGCGGTTGAGCCGAACACCAGCCCCGTACTCTGCAAGACTCGTGACTCCATGGAGCCGGATTCTTCTCTGGACTCCAAACTCTCCGCTCCCCTGTCGAGCGAATCCGATTGGGCGCTGATCATGGAGTTCACGGATGCGGACATCTTTCAGCACTCGCCTTTCGGCGATATCTTGAGATCACTGAAGTCTCTCTCTTTGACAGGAGAGCCCTGGCCGGACTACGGTCAGCAAGGTTGGGGTACGGACGATGAAGAAATTCAAAACCCACCCACCACCCACTTTGTAGCCACTGTCGACAACTTAACCGACATGCTCGACTTCGACTCCGAAGACATCGACGGTATGGACACCGATGAAGGAGACGATGAAGAACCAGCGCCCACTAGGCCCTGGAAAGCCACCTCGTCATATGGCATATACATGGTGGACACCCCAAAAGAGGGAGAGGGCGATGGAACAGCGGAGGATGACCCCTCAAGAAATAGCAAAAGCGCCGGCGTCAGCGGCGCCGCTCAAAATCCCGCCAACACAAAAACGGCGATTCCAGCACGGGAGATAATAATACCCCGGAAAGCACCGAAGAACATCCCCCCGAGCAAGATTTAACACAGGAGGATGGAGAAACCAGCCCTCATGAGAGAGCGGCCGCCAGAGAGGTCGAGGACAATAATTGTATGCCTCCCTCCGAAGACGAGGCAAGCCTCGACGACGACGAATTCGCCGTGCCAGAGGATCCCGTCGAACAAAAGCGTTTTCAACGCAGGCTTATGGCCACGGCAAGAAGCCTCAAGAAAAAACAGCAACAGCTTAAAGCTGATCAAGATCGGCTAGTCGATAGATGGACTGAAGTCCTTGCGGCCGAAGAGCATAAACCCGAACGCCCCTCCAAGTGCTACCCGAAGCGCAGGTTGCTACCCCGATTAGAGGAGGAAGCACTCGACGCGGCCGACAGGCCACCTCATGGTCACGACAGAGAGGCCTCATGGCCCTCCACCCAAGCCGCACCCCGTACCAAGGCACGGGAATATGCGCCGGACCTACGAGACATGTTGGAGGACAAGACAAGGCAAACAAGATCGATCTACGGATCGCGTAGGCACCCCACGGCTCGAGACGACAACCGTCACGCCGGCCACAGATTCGGCAGGGCCGAACACAGTAGACAAAGCTCATTGGAGCTACGTCATGATATCGCCCAATACAGAGGCGCCGCACACCCATTGTGCTTCACAGACGAAATAATGGATCATCAAATCCCCGAGGGTTTCAAACCCGTAAACATCGAATCATATGATGGCTCAACAGATCCTGCGGTATGGATCGAGGATTATCTCCTTCATATCCACATGGCCCGCGGCGATGATTTCCACGCCATCAAATACCTCCCACTCAAGCTTAAAGGACCAGCTCGGCAGTGGCTTAACAGCCTGCCAACAGGGTCAATCAGCTGTTGGGAGGACCTGGAAGCCGCATTCCTCGACAATTTCCAGGGCACTTATGTGCGACCCCCAGATGCTGACGACCTAAGCCACGTAATTCAGCAGCCAGACGAATCGACCAGGCAATTCTGGACACGGTTCCTAAGAAAGAAAAATCAAATACTTGACTGTCCGGACGCAGAGGCCTTAGCAGCCTTCAAGCATAATATCCGTGACGAGTGGCTTGCTCGGCACCTAGGACAAGAGAAGCCGAAATCTATGGCAGCACTCACGGCACTCATGACCCGCTTTTGCGCGGGAGAAGACAGCTGGCTCGCTCGAAGCAACAATATGACCAAGAACCCTGGTCGTTCGGACACCAGGGACATTAGTGGCAGGTCGCGTCGCAACCAACAGAAGCGCCGCATCAACGGCGACAATGCTAAGGATACGGCAGTTAATGCCGGATTCAGAGGCTCTAAATCCGGTCAGCGGAAAAAATCATTCAAAAGGAATCCCAGGGGCCCGTCCAACTTGGACCGAATACTCGACCGCTTGTGCCAAATACATGGCACCCCCGAAAAGCCGGCCAATCACACCAACAGGGACTGTTGGGTGTTCAAGTAGGCAGGCAGATTAAGCGCCGACAATGAAGACAAGGGGTTGCATAGCGATGACGACGAGGAGCCCCGGCCGCCGAACAACAATGGACAGAAGGGTTTTCCCCCACAAGTGCGGACGGTGAACATGATATATGCCACCCACGTCCCCAAGAGGGAGCGGAAGCGCGCGTTAAGGGACGTATACGCGGTAGAGCCAGTCGCCCCAAAGTTCAACCCATGGTCCTCCTGCCCGATCACCTTTGATTGAAGAGACCATCCCACTAGCATCCGTCATGGCGGATTCGCCGCATTGGTTCTCGACCCAATTATTGACAAATTTCATCTTACTAGAGCCCTTATGGACGGCGGCAGTAGCCTGAACCTGCTTTACCAGGATACAGTGCGGAAAATGGGCATAGATCCCTCGAGGATTAAGCCCTCCAAAATGACCTTTAAAGGCGTAATACCAGGTGTAGAGGCCAGCTGTACAGGCTCAGTCACACTTGAGTGGTCTTCGGATCCCCGGATAATTTCTGAAGCGAGGAGTTAATCTTCGACATAGTCCCGTTCCACAGTGGCTACCACGCACTGCTCGGGCGAACCGCATTCGCCAAGTTCAATGTGGTCCCGCACTACGCATACCTTAAGCTCAAGATGCTAGGCCCTCGAGGAGTAATTACGGTCAATGGAAACACCGAACACTCCCTCCGAACGGAGGAGCACACGGCGGCCCTTGCAGCGGAAGTACAAAGCAGCCTCTCCAAGTAGTTCTCTAGTCCGGCCATTAAACGTCCGGACACAGTCAAGCGCCCTCGGAGTAACCTACGACAAGACCACCTGGCACGTCCCGAGCAGGCATAGCAATGCGGCCCCAACCCCAACCCCCGCAAAAAGGCGACGCCAGTACTTCGCGTACATAACTATGCCCTAGAAATACCATGGGCATAGGGGGAGGTGCACCATCACGGCACGCCCAAAACACGGCTTAAACCGCACCAGGGGCTGCCGACTTTTTTTACACTTTTCTCTTACTTCCAGGACTCTACTCTTTGGAAGGCTTGTTCGGCAGTTCAATTGCCGCACAAACGATGCAAGGACCAGGGAAGCAGACAAGCCATGCCGCACTATGGAAATCCCAGGTGGTCTCTATCACGAGCAGTATACCCGTTTCGCATACTATCCCGCAGCTTGCCCCTGAAGCAGACATGTTAAATAGTCCAACTTTTCGTTTATCACATCACTTGTATCGTTCTGCTTTGATCGCAGCTATTTTAATGAACAATGCATAGCTTTTGTCTATTTTTGCATTACCTTATATATATATATATATATGTTCCTTAATGACATGTTGCACCCGTACACTTTGGTACGGCCAAAATACGCCAGGGGCTGCAGTACCCCTCAACATGGTGTGAGAAGTCCGACCACTTTAACAAGTGCGGCACCCCGAACTTATAGCATTATATGCATCAGCTTTGAATCATGTCTTGGGTCAATAGTTGGGTTTGCCCGGCTCCTATGTTTTGGTGCCTTACGTTCCGCTATATCGGCTAAGGTAGCACTAGGAGAACCACTGCGATTGTGCCCGAGTTGAGCTGGGCTGAGCACCTCAGTGGAGAAAGCTAAAACTGACTGTCATGATGAAGCGAGAGCTGGTCGCTGTTTGAGAGGTTTTTTCGAGTCCCTAAAGACTTATGCCGCTTCGGGCGACGAGTCGGCTCTGTCCAGCCAAGGCGTGGATAGCGCCCCGAAATCGGTCTTCCGAATACTAGGGGCTTCACCGAAATTTAAAATTATAGAATTCTATGGCTAAGTGAGAGTGTTCACGCATTATAGTCCGATTGCCTCGTTCGTTGCGCTGAGCGCCTCCCTCGAAGGACCCAAATATGGGAAAAAGAGCGCCCAGGTTTATCCCCGAACACCCCAGCACTAGCAGCATGGGGGCAGAAGCCGACGACTCGGCATATCTCAGTATTGATAAACAGCCGCGTAGAAGGTAATATTTTAAATTCAAGCAGCATTGCTTAGCGCATACGAACAAGTTTTCAGCGCACAGGATAACACAAGCGGGTTTTACTCAAAAAATACATCCTTGGTACATTCATCCGCAACAAGGCGGGCACCCTTCAGAACATCCTTATAATAATTCTCGGGCTTGCGATGCTCCTTCCCCGGCGGTGGCCCGTCCTTCACAAGCTTCTCCACATCCAGCTTGCCCCAGTGCACCTTAGCACGGGCAAGGGCCCTACGGGCACCTTCAATGCAGACGGAGCGCTTGATGTCTTCAAGCCTCGAACAGGCCTCCACCAGCCGCCGCACCAGCCCGAAATAGCTCCCAGGCAGAGCCTCTCCAGGCAACAGCCGAACTATGAGGCCCTTCATGGCCTGTTCGGCCGCCTTGTGGAGCTCGACCGGTTGCTTCAGCTGGTCGCTCAGGGGCACGAGGTGTCCGGCCTCAGCGTAGTGAGACCAGAACACCTTCTCCGTCGAGCTGCCCTCCTCGGCTCGATAGAATACGGCGGCATTGGATACACTCCAGGGAAGATCTGCGAACGCTCCTGGAGAGCTCCGGATTCGAGTAAGTAACAGGTAACTCACGTTTATGTGTTTGCTTTGCATAAAGAATGCCTTACCCGCCGCAATCTTCTTCACCTCATCCAACTCCTGCAGGGTCTTCTGGGACTCGGCCTTGGCAGACTTGGCATTTTCTATAGCTGCCGCGAGCTCGGACGCTCGCGTCTTCGAGTCAAGCTCCAAACTCTCATGTTTCTTCATGAGAACCTGGAGCTCTTGCCACACCATGCCAACCTCAGCCTCATACCTCTCCCGCTCGGTGTGCTCCACGGCCGCACTCTTTTCGGCCTCGAGCAGCGCTTGCTTAAGGGTCGCCACCTCAAATGTGGCCCCTGCAATAGCCATGTCACTCCTGTCATTTTTTGCAAGTGCAACTTTTTACATACATATTCAAACAGGGTATTTCTTACCTTCCTTCTCCTCGATTTGCTTCTTGGCACGCCCGAGCTCTTGCTCGGACTTCTCGAGACTCTGCTTCAACACGTCCACTTCCGCAGTCAGTGCGGCGGACGCTAGCAGAGAAGCCTGCATACGCATATTGACTCCTTTTGTTAGACTCCTGCGAATTCTTTGATCCTCTATTCGGCTTTTCTTCCTGAATGCCCAACAGAGCATCAGGGGCTACTGTCTATGCGGTAACATTATGTGAACATTCTTTACTTACCTCAAAGCCTGTTAAAAGGCTTGTACAAGCTTCAGTCAATCCGCTTTTGGCGGACTGAACCTTCTGGATCACCGCACTCATAATAGTGCGGTGCCCCTCGTTGATGGAGGCACCTTGGAGCGCCTCCAACATATTGTCTGGCGCCTCCGGTAGGACGGAGGTCACCGGCACGGTAGGCTTGCTCCTCTTGGAAGGAGGTCGCCCGCCGGACTCTGGAACCCTTGAAGATTCCGGAGCTGTGTCCGGCCTTAAGCTGGACTTGGAGCCCTGGGGGGTTTCATCCTTTTTACTCCTGGAGTCCGGGAGGTCGCCTTGCGGCGCCTCCAGGACCACCTCCTCCCGGCTTGGAACCTATTGGGACAACACTTCAGTGTCGTCCGCAGGGCGGGGGGATGAGGCTGTCAGAAGCGAGTTTACCTCCGACGAGTCCAGTGAGCCGCTCGACGATGTGTCGAGCCGGTCTTTGGGTGGGCTGCATAAACATATTCGACATAAGGGAAAGCTGTGCGAAAAACAAATACTACAAACTACCCCGGTATCCGGACACTTACGATTTCGCCAGGGGCTTGGCCCTGGGCTGCCACTCCTCTTCGTCGCCGGCGGCGTCGGTGGAGCAGTCCGGGGGAAGGGTTTTCCCCTTCTTGGACCCTCCGGCCTCCTCGGAGAGGGCGGCCTTCCTTTTCTTCTCTCCTCCCACTGGAGGGGGAGAGGTCTCTTCTTCTTCCTCCTCCTCGTCTTCACGAGAGGAAGGCGCTTCAGGACTGTCGGATGACGAATCCGACACCTCCTGGCGTCGGGCACTCTTTCGAGTCCCCGTGGCCCTTTTCGTGGCCTTCTTCTCCGGCATCACATAGGGCGCCGGAACTAGCAGCTTTGCCAAGCGAACGTCCGCTGGGCCTTCAGGCAGAGGAGCCGGACAGTTGATCTGTCCGGACGTCACCACCCAATCCTATCCAAGATAAGGGAACTCAGATCCCGCATAGAGTCAAGCTATGAAAAACTGATACCCTGTAAAAGGAGAAAAACAGCTTACCGCATGAACGTGATGCTGAGTACTGAATCCGCGATCCTCGGCAGCGGATGCGGGAGCCTCGGCGCCCTTGAAAAGCACCCTCCAGGCATCTTCGTACGTCGTGTCGAAGAGCCTGTTAAGAGTTTGATGCTGCGCCGTGTCGAATTCCCAAAGGTTGAAGGCCCGTCGTTGACACGGGAGGATCAGGCGGACAAGCATAACCTAGACTACGTTGACAAGCTTGAGCTTCTTGTCCACTAGGGTTTGGATGCATGTTTGGAGTCCGGTCAGCTCTCCTTTTTTACCCCAAGACAGGCCTGTCTCCTTCCAGGAGGTGAGCCGCGTGGCGGGGCTGGATCAGAACTCAGGGGGTGCGACCTATTCGGCGTCGCGTGGCTCGGTGATGTAAAACCACCCTAATTGCCACCCCTTCAGGGTCTCCACAAAGGAGCCCTCGAGCCACAGGACGTTGGCCATCTTGCCAACCATGGCGCCGCCGCACTCTGCCTGGCTGCCGTGCACCACCTTTGGCTTGAGGTTGAAAGTCTTAAGCCATAGGCCGAAATGGGGGCGGATGCGGAGGAACGCCTCGCACACGACGATAAACGCCGAGATGCTGAGGATGAAGTTCGGGGCCAGATCGTGGAAATCCAGGCCGTAGTAGAACATGAGCCCCCAGACAAATGGATGCAGAGGGAAGCCCAGTCCGCGGAGGAAATGGGGGAGAAATACCACCCTCTCGTGGGGCCTAGGAGTGGGGATGAGCTGCCCCTTCTCGGGGAGTCGGTGCACGATGTCACTGGCCAGATATCCGGCCTTCCTCAACTTTTTTATGTGTCCCTCCGTGACGGAGGAGACCTTCCACTTGCCTCCCGCTCCGGACATGACTGGAGAAGGTTGAGGTGGTAGTGCGGACTTGGGCGCTGGAGCTCGGGTGCGCAAGAATGGATAGGCAAAGGAGGAAGAAGGCGTGGGTGAAAAGGTGGATCATTATCCCCTTATATGGGTGGACGCAACAACGTGTCCCCACCAGCCTGGTAAAACTCGCTTATCTCCAAGCGCCGTAATCAATGGCGCGGTTGGGTGACCCGCACCCGTATTGATGAGAATCCCGGAATAAAGGGACACGATCTCTGCTTTGACAAGACGTGCCAAGGAAACTGCCTCGCATAACATGCTGAGGTGGGATAATGAAACGATTTGGATAAAGGCTTGGCCGTGGCGTGTCGCACCATGGAATACGTCAGCAAATTAGATTTGTGTTAATATTATCATTCTCTCTAGGGCAATATGTGGAAACTTATTTTGCAGAGCCAGACACTATCTTTGTGTTCAAAATCTTCTATGAAGTACTTGGAGGAGGAACCCGCCTTGCAATGCGGAAGACAATCTGCGCGCCGGACTCATCGTCATTGAAGCCTGGTTCAGGGGCTACTGAGGGAGTCCTGGATTAGGGGGTGTTCGGATAGCCGAACTATACCTTCCGCCGGACTCCTGGGCTATGAAGATACAAGATTGAAGACTCCGTCCCGTGTCCGGAAGGGATTTTCCTTGGCGTGGAAGGCAAGCTTGGCGATACGGATGTTCAGATCTCCTACCATTGTAACCGACTCTATGTAACCCTAACCCTATCCGGTGTCTATATAAACCGGGGGGTTCTAGTCCGTAGGACAACATACACATCAACAATCATACCATAGGCTAGCTTCTAGGGTTTAGCCTCTCTGATCTCGTGGTAGATCAACTCTTGTACTACCCATACCATCAATATTAATCAAGCAGGACATAGGGTTTTACCTCCATCGAGAGGGCCCGAACCTGGGTAAAACTTCGTGTCCCCTGCCTCCTGTTACCATCCGGCCTAGACGCACAGTTCGGGACCCCCTACCCGAGATCCGCCGGTTTTGACACCGACAGGCGGCGGCCAAGGGGGGTGGAGTGCCCCCCAAGCCAAGTGGGGCGCCCCCACCCCTAGGGTTTCCAACCCTAGGCGCAGGGGAGGCCCATGGGGGGCACACCAGCCCATCTGGGGCTGGTTCCCCTCCCACTTCAGCCCATGGGGCCCTCCGGGATAGGTGGCCCCACCCGGTGGACCCCCGGGACCCTTCCGGTGGTCCCGGCACAATACTGATTACCCCAAAAACCTTCCCGATGGCCGAAACTTGACTTCCTATATATAAATATTCACCTCCAGACCCTTCCGGAACTCCTCGTGACGTCTGGGACCTCATCCGGGACTCCAAACAACTTTCGAGTTACCGTATACTAATATCTCAACAACCCTAGCGTCACCGAACCTTAAGTGTGTAGACCCTACGGGTTCGGGAGACACGCAGACATGACCGAGATGACTCTCCGGTCAATAACCAACAGCGGGATCTGGATACCTATGTTGGCTCCCACATGCTCCTCGATGATCTCATCGGATGAACCACGATGTTGAGGATTCGATCAATCCTGTATGCAATTCCCTTTGTCAATCGGTACGTTACTTGCCCGAGACTCGATCGTCGGTATCCCAATACGTCGTTCAATCTCGTTACCGGCAAGTCACTTTACTCGTACCATAATGCATGATCCCGTGATCAACCACTTGGTCACATTGAGCTCATTATGATGATGCATTACCGAGTGGGCCCAGAGATACCTCTCCGTCATACGGAGTGACAAATCCCAGTCTCGATTCGTGCCAACCCAACAGACACTTTCGGAGATACCCGTAGTGTACCTTTATAGTCACCCAGTTACGTTGTGACGTTTGGCACACCCAAAGCACTCCTACGGTATCCGGGAGTTGCACAATCTCATGGTCTAAGGAAATGATACTTGACATTCGGAAAAGCTATAGCAAACGAACTACACGATCTTTGAGCTATGCTTAGGATTGGGTCTTGTCCATCACATCATTCTCCTAATGATGTGATCCCGTTATCAATGACATCCAATGTCCATAGTCAGGAAACCATGACTATCTTTTGATCAACGAGCTAGTCAACTAGAGGCTCACTAGGGATGTGTTGTGGTCTATGTATTCACACATGTATTACGATTTCCGGGTAACACAATTATAGGATGACCAATAGACAATTATCATGAACAAATAAATATAATAATAACCATTTTATTATTGCCTCTACGGCATATTTCCAACAGTGAGATCATGAGAAATGACACCTTGCCGAGTCCCAATACCTTAGAGGACGAGGCGTCACCCCACTCGATGTTGGTGGGCATGGATGGAATCTTTTGCATGTCCACCACCAAGTCCTTGCTTCCGGTCATATGATTAGTAGCTCCACTATCGAGCAACCATGATCCCCCACCGGAAGCGAACACCTACAAGAGATCAATGCTTGGTTTTAGGTACCCATTTTGTAATGGGTCCTTTGATGTTAGTAACAAGGGTCTTAGGAACCCAAATAGACCATTCAATGTACTCATAAGGATAACCAACAAATTCGGCATAAACATGCCCATCACTAGCACGGCACAACACATAAGAAGGGTTAAAGTCGTCGGCTTTGTTGGGAAGGGAAGCGTTGCCCTTCTTGGCATCACTACCCCTCACGGTGTTCTTCTTTTTCTCCTTAGTAGCACACTCTCCCTCCTTCACAAAGGTTTGCTTGAGAGGAGGAGGTCGTTTGGCCTTGTCATTCTTCTTCTTGTTCTTGGACTTGGGCATGTACCCAATCCCTTCTTTGGCCACAACTTCCTCTTGGTTGCTCAAAAGGTCGTTGAGGTTCTTCTCGCCTTGTATGCAAGACACAAGACCTTTCTCAAGTTGCTCCTTCAACTTAGCGTTCTCCTCAACAAGATGCACATGGTCACAACATGGGTTAGTAGCATTTTCATTATCAATCAACATCATATGAGGAAAAGTAGCTTTCTCCTTGGTTAGCTTTACTTGAAGTTGATCATGAGACTCTTTGAGGCTAGCATGAGCACCCTTCAAGACCTTGTGAGCCTTGTCAAGTAAGTCAAACTCCTCTTTGAGTCTAGCAAGATCAACCCCAAGCTTGGCCTTCTCGGAGTTTAGCACACGAGAAACAACAAGAGCATGATCAAAATCTTTCTTTAACTTAGCGTGATCAACGTTGTGTGACTCCTCAAGAGCCAAATGAAGACCATGCTCTTCCTCAAGGGCATTGGAAAGATCCGAAATCTTATCAGCATAGTCATGACTATGCCCCTCCATCTTGGAGATAGTATCTTCGTGAGCCTCGATCATGTCATTGGCTTCACCAAGTTGTTCCAAGAGAGCAACAAAGTGCTTCTTGGATTTACCCTTGAGTTTACCCATAAAGGACTCAAACTCATTCTCCTCCACATTAGATCCCTCATATTCATCAATGCAATCCGTCAAAGAAGGATTATTAATTATGGTAGTTTTGATGTTGGGGGTTACCTTGTTGGTGGCTTTAGCCATGAGGCACTTGGCGGTGATGTTCTCATTGGGTGAGTCAAAGAGTGACACCTGTGGAGTTGTCACAATGGCAACGGAGGCCATGGCAACTGACTCACCATCTTCATCATAATCATCATCCTCATTGTACTCTTCTTGTACCACCAACGCCTTGGGTGGAGTCTTCTTGGTGAAGTTGCTCTTGTTGGGGAAAGACTTGGCTTTGTCCTTTCAGATGAGCTTGCCACCATTGTCTTCCCTCTTCTCATAAGGGCATTCCGCAACAAAATGACTCACATTGCCACAATTATAGCAAGTCCTCATACGTTGCTTGACCTTCGCGCCACTTGAGTTGTTCTTGTTGAAGTTGGGCCTTGAGTTCTTCTTGCTCCAAAATTGCCTTGAAGCAAGAGCCATGTGTTCATGATAGGCATACTTTGTATCTTCGGGGTTGCTCTCCTCTTCTTCCTCTTCGTCCTCTTCTTCCACCCTAACCTTGGCTTTTAATGCAAGGTTGGGCTTCTTTTCTCTTTGAGAACGTAGTACCGCATTGTCGGCGGTTTTGTCTAAGATGCTCATAGCCACAAACTCATCCAACACTTCACTTGAGGACAAGGTGTGGAAATCCGGCCTTTGACGAATGACGGAGGACATGGCCTTGTGGTAAGGAATCATTGCCTTGAGGAATTTGCGCGTGATCCAATTGTCATCCGTGTCCTTGCTCCCATGATCTCGGAGTGAGACAGCGAGTTTGGTTACTCTCTGGTAAAGCTCACGAGGTTCTTCATCTTCCTTCATTGCAAACTCATCTGCTTCATCTTGCACCACTTCATAGTTGGAGCGTTGAATGCTTGCGCTTTCCCTGTAGAGGGAAACAACTTGGAGCCATGCATCTTTGGCCATGGCGAAGGGCCGGAGGTGAGGAAGATCTTCAGGTGGAATAGCATCTTGGATGATGAAGAGAGCATTGTCATTGAATTGATTATCCGCGGCTTCTCTAGGAGTGAAGTTGCTTCGGTCATGCGGATAGAAACCTTATTCAATGATTCTCCAAAGATTAGTATTCACATGATTTAAATGATGCTTAAAACGATAGACCCAAGAATCAAAGTCCTCATTTTTCACAATCTTAGGGGGAGGACCGGCATGATTCAAATGAGTGGAAGAAATCGGTCCACCATAAACAAGTGGAGGTTCCACATGGGCAAAGATGTCGGTGCCATTTTTACCACTAGAAGAAGGAGCCTTTTCACTAGTAGCTTCCCCCTTGTCGGAGTTAGCATCCGTCACCTTGTTGGTGGGATCACCCACTTTCAACGGTGTGGTAGATAGTTTAAGCCCTTCTATGAATTTATTAAACATGCTTTCAACCTCGGTCGTCATGGAGGTTTTCAAGGTGTCCAAAGCCACATTGAATTCCTCACGAGAGACCGTGGTTCCCCCATCGCCCGTTGATACATCTCCATCGTATCTATAATTTTTGATTGTTCCATGCCAATATTATACAACTTTCATATACTTTTGGCAACTTTTTATACTATTTTTGGGGACTAACGTATTGATCCAGTGCCCAGTGTCAGTTCCTATTTGTTGCATGTTTTTGTTTCGCAGTAAATCCATATCAAATGGACTCCAAACGGGATAAAAACTGATAGAGATTTTTTTGGAATATATGTGATTTTTGGGAAGAAAAATCCACGCGAGACGATGCCCGAGGGGGCCACGAGGCAGGGGCGCGCCCTGGGCCCTCGTGGCCACCCCGTAAGGCGGTTTATGCCCTTTTTGCCGCAAGAAAGCTAATATCCAGATAGAGATCATGTTAAAATTTCAGCCCAATCGGAGCTAGGGATCTCCGGGAATATAAGAAACAGTGAAAGGGCAGAATATGAGAACGCAGAAATAGAGAGAGACAGAGAGACAGATCCAATCTCGGAGGGGCTCTCGCCCCTCCCATGCCATGGAGGCCATGGACCAGAGGGGAAACCCTTCTCCCATCTAGGGAGAAGGTCAAGGAAGAAGAATAAGAAGAAGGAGGAGGGGGGCTCTCTCCCCCTCGTTTCCGGTGGCGCCGGAACGCCGCCGGGGGCCATCATCATCACCGCGACCTTCACCAACACCTCCGCCATCTTCACCAACATCTCCATCACCTTCCCATCTATCTACTATGGTCCACTCTCCCGCAACCCGATGTACCCTCTACTTGAACATGGTGCTTTATGCTTCATATTATTATCCAATGATGTGTTGCCATCCTATGATGTCTGAGTAGATTTTCGTTGTCCTATAGGTGGTTCATGAATTGCTATGATTGATTTAATTTGCTTGTGGTTATGTTGCTGTCCTTTGGTGCCCATAATATGAGTGCGCGCGTGGATCACACCATAGGGTTAGTTGTATGTTGATAGGAATGTGTATTGGAGGGCAATAGTGACAGAAACTTCAGCCTAGCATAGAAATTGATGCATACGGGATTGAAGGGGGACCAATATATCTTAATGCTATGGTTGGGTTTTACCTTAATGAACGTTAGTAGTTGTGGATGCTTGCTAATAGTTCCAACCATAAGTGCATAGAATTCCAAGTCAGGGATGACATGCTAGCAGTGGCCTCTCCCACATAAAACTTGCTATCAGTCTAGTAAAGTAGTCAATTGCTTAGGGACAATTTCGCAACTCCTACCACCACTTTTCCACACTCGCTATAATTGATTCTTTACCTAAACAGCCCCTACTTTTTATTTATGCGCTCTTTATTATCTTGCAAACCTATCCAAAAACACCTACAAAGTACTTCTAGTTTTATACTTGTTCTAGGTAAAGCGAACGTTAAGCGTGCGTAGAGTTGTATCGGTGGTCGATAGAACTTGAGGGAATATTTGTTCTACCTTTAGCTCCTCGTTGGGTTCGACACTCTTAATTATCAAAAGAGGCTACAATTGATCCCCTATGCTTGTGGGTTATCACCCGTACACGAGATCAGATTCACGCCGGAGTGCTCCTCTACACCGTCTACGGTGTCAACCATACTCTTCGGACGGCAAAGTCCTTAGTAAAGAGATGAGGCTCTGATACCAATTGAAAGGATCGATATATTTGACTAGAGGGGGGGTGAATAGGCAACTAACAATTTTTAGCTTTTCTTTACCAAATTAAACTTTGCATCAAAGTAGGTTGTCTAGATATGCAACTAGGTGAGCAACCTATATGATGCAACAATGACAAGCACACAAGCAAGCAAGGGAAATAACACAAATAAGCTTGCACAAGTAAAGGTACGAGATAACCAAGAGTGGAGCCGGTGAAGACAAGGATGTGTTACCGAAGTTCCTTCCTTTTGAGGGGAAGTACGTCTCCGTTGGAACAGTGTGGAGGCACAATGCTCCCCAAGAAACCACTAGGGCCACTATATCTCCTCACGCCCTCACACAATGCGAGATGCTGTGATTCCACTATTGGTGCCCTTGGAGGCGGCGACCAGACCTTTACAAACAAGGTTGGGGCAATCTCCACAACTTAATCGGAGGCTCCCAACAACACCACGAAGCTTCACCACAATGGAATATGGCTCCACGGTGACCTCAACCATCTAGGGTGCTCAAACACCCAAGAGTAACAAGATCCACAAGGGATTAGTGGGGGGAATCAAATTTCTCTTGGTGGAAGTGTAGATCGAGGCCTTCGCAACCAATCCCTAGAAAATCAACAAGTTTGATTGGCTACGGAGAGAGATCGGGCGAAAATGGAGCTTGGAGCAACAATGGAGCTTAGGGTTGGAAAAGGTGGTCAACTTGGAGAAGAAGACACCCCTTATATAGTGGAGAGACAAATTCAATCGTTATCCACTTAACCAGCCCACGACCTGCGGTACTAACGCAACAACCGAGCGGTACTACCGCAAGGGCTCACGGTACTATTGTAGCGAGCCGCGGTACTACCGTGGCCACGGCAGGAGCTAGCCCGGGCCTGTAGCAACGAAGCTGGGGCGATACTGCCACTCGTGCGGTACTACTGCACCCCCTTGTGGTACTACCGCAAGGCAGGATTGGACTAGCCTGGGAAGGGCGCGGACAAACAAAAAAACGTCCGTGGCAACTTCCGATGATTATCAAACAGTGCAAAAATCTGACACGGTACTACCGCTCAAGGCACGCGGTACTACCGCGCAGGGAGCGGATGTAAAAAATTACATCCGCCCCTACTTCCGCTTATGGTGCTGTGCCGGACGAGGACTCATGGTACTACGGCTCCCAAGGAGCGGTACTACCATGACCACCTGCGGTACTACCGCAAGGCATGTAGTACTACTGCAGGGGCCTGCGGTACTGCCGCTCTGAAGAGTAGTACTACCGCATGCCCCAGAACAGCAACACTAGGAATTCTTCTTTTTGCACAAACACGAAGAAATGGAGGATGCTCCATAGTGCTAAGGGAAAGGCGGTGCAAAGAGGAGTAAACGTGTACGTGACAATTCCATCCAAACCTTTCCAAAGCGGACCCCCTCTTAATAGTACGGCTTTCCTATGACTCAAATCCACCGAAAAAGGGACATAGAAAAACGCCGTCTTCAATAATCTTCGAGGGGCACCAAACCGTCTTGTGCCTAGTAATGAAATATCTGAAATACTCAAGGCACACGATTAGTCCGCAAATGCATTGTCATCAATCACCAAAACACCTTAGGGATAAATATGCCCTTACAATGTGTGAATACATAGACAAACAGAGTGTCCCTAGTATGCCTCTAATAGACTAGCTCGTTAATAAAATATGGTTAAGTTTCCTAGCCATAGACATGTGTTGTCATTTGATGAACGGGATCACATCATTAGAGAATGATGTGATGGACAAGACCCATCTGTCAGCTTAGCACTTTGATCGTTTATTTTATTGCTATTGCTTTCTTCATAACTTATACATGTTCCTATGACTATGAGATTATGCAACTCCCGAATACCAGAGGAACACTTAGTGTGCTATCAAACGTCACAACGTAACTGGGGTGATTATAAAGATGCTCTACAGGTGTCTCCCATGGTGTTTGTTGAGTTGGCATAGATCGAGATTAGGATTTGTCACTCCGTGTATCGAAGAGGTATCTCTGGGCCCTCTCGGTAATGCACGTCACTATGAGCCTTGCAAGCAATGTGAGTAATGAGTTAGTCATGGGGTGATGCATTACGGAACGAGTAAAGAGACTTAACAGTAACGAGATTGAACTAGGTATGATGATACCGACGATCGAATCTCGGGCAAGTAACATACTGATGACAAAGGGAACAACGTATGTTGTTATGCGGTTTGACCGATAAATATCTTCGTAGAATATGTAGGAACCAATATGAGCATCCAGGTTCCGCTATTGGTTATTGACCGGAAATGAGTCTCAATCATGTCTACATAGTTCTCGAACCCGTAGGGTCCACACGCTTATCGTTCGATGACGATATGTATTATGAGCTATGTGATTTGATGTACCGAAGGTTGTTCAGAGTCCCAGATGTGATCACGGACATGACGAGGAGTCTCAAAATGGTCAATACATAAAGATTGATATATTAGACCATGTTATTCGGACACCGGAAGTGTTCCGGAGAGTTTAAGATAAAACCGGAGTGCCGGGGGGTTACCAGACCCCCCCTGGGGAAGTTAATGGGCCATCATGGACCTTAGAGGAGAGAGGGCCGGCCAGGAGGTGGCGCCCCCCCCCCCAGTCCAAATTGGACAAGGGGTGGGGGCGGCTCCCCCCTCCTTCCTTCTCTCCCCTTCCTCCTTCCTTCCCCTCCTTGTTGGACTAGGAAAAGGGGGAACCTACTCCTAATAGGAGTAGGATTCCCCCCCACCTTGGGGCGCACCCCTTGAGGCCGGCCAGCCCCTCCTCCCCTCCTTTATATACGGAGGAGGGGGCACCCCATAGGCACACAAGTTGATTTCTTAGCCGTGTGCGGTGCCCCCTCCACAAATTTCCACCTCGGTCATATTGTCGTAGTGCTTAGGCAAAGCCCTGCGTCGGTAACTTCATCATCACCGTCAACACGCCGTCGTGCTAACGAAACTCTCCCTCGGCCTCAGCTAGATCTAGAGTTTGAGGGACGTCACCGAGCTGAACGTGTGCAGATCACGGAGGTGCCGTGCGTTTGGTACTTGATCGGTTGGATCGCGAAGACGTTCGACTACATCAACCGCATGACTCAACGCTTCCGCTTTCGGTCTACGAGGGTATGTAGACACACTCTCCCCTCTCATTGCTATGCATCTCCTAGATAGATCTTGTGTGATCATAGGAAAAAATTCTGAAATACTGTGTTCCCCAACAGTGGCATCCGAGCCAGGTCTATCCATAGATGTTATATGCACGAGTAGAACACAAAGAGTTGTGGGCGATAATAGTTATACTGCTTACCAGCATGTCATACTTTGATTTGGCGGTATTGTTGGATGAAGCGGCCCAGATCGACATTACATGACCGCGTTTAGGAGACTAGTTCTACTGACGCACTTCGCACATAGGTGGCTAGTGGGTGTCTATTTCTCTAGCTTTAGTTGAATCGAGTGTGACTACGCCCGGTCCTTGTTGAAGGTTAAAACAGCACACTTGACGAAAAATCATTGTGATTTTTGATGCGTAGGTAAGAAGGTTCTTGCTAAGCTCGTAGCAGCCACGTAAAACTTGCAACAACAAAGTAGAGGACGTCTAACTTGTTTTTGCAGGGCATGTTGTGATGTGATATGGTCAAGGCATGATGCTAAATTTTATTGTATGAGATGATCATGTTTTGTAACCAAGTTATCGGCAACTGGCAGGAGCCATATGGTTGTCGCTTTATTGTATGAAATGCAATCGCCGTGTAATTGCTTTACTTTATCACTAAGCGGTAGCGATAGTCGTAGAAGCAATAGTTGGCGAGACGACAACGATGCTGCGATGGAGATCAAAGTGTCAAGCCGGTGATGATGGTGATCATGACGGTGCTTTGGAGATGGATATCAAAGGCACAAGATGATGATGGCCATATCATATCACTTATATTGATTGCATGTGATGTTTATCCTTTATGCATCTTATTCTGCTTAGTACAACGGTAGCGTTATAAGATGATCTATCACTAAATTTCAAGGTATAAGTGTCCTCCCTGAGTATGCACCGTTGCTACAGTTTGTCGTGCCGAGAAAACATGTGATGATCGGGTGAGATAAGCTCTACGTTCACATACAACGGGTGCAAGTCAGTTTTGCACAAGCAGAATACTTGGGTTAAACTTGACGAGCCTAGCATATGCAGATGTGGCCTCGGAACACTGAGATTAAAAGGTCGAGCGTGAATCATATAGTAGATATGATCAACATAGTGATGTTCACCATTGAAAGCTACTCCATCTCACGTGATGATCGGACACGGTTTAGTTGATATGGATCACGTAATCACTTAGATGATTAGAGGGATGTCTATCTAAGTGGGAGTTCTTAAGTAATATGATTAATTGAACTTTAATTTATCATGAACTTAGTACTTGATAGTATTTTGCATGTCTATGTTGTTGTAGATAAATGGCACATGATGTTGTTCCGTTGAATTTTAATGTGTTCCTAGAGAAAGCTAAGTTGAAATATGATGGTAGCAACTACACGGACTGGGTCCGTAACTTGAGGATTATCCTCATTGCTGCACAGAAGAATTACGTCCTAGAAGCACCGCTAGGTGCAAAGCCCGCTGCAGGAGCAACACCAGATGTTATGAACGTCTGGCAGAGCAAAGCTGATGACTACTCGATAGTTCAGTGTGCCATGCTTTACAGCTTAGAATCAGGACTTCAACCACGTTTTGAACGTCATGGAGCATATGAGATGTTCCAGGAGTTGAAGTTAATATTTCAAGCAAATGCCCGGATTGAGAGATATGAAGTCTCCAATAAGTTCTACAGCTACAAGATGGCGGAGAATAGTTCTGTCAGTGAACATATACTCAGAATGTCTGGGTACCACAACCACTTGACTCAACTGGGAGTTAATCTTCCTAATGATAGTGTCATTGACAGAGTTCTTCAATCACTGCCACCAAGCTACAAAAGCTTCGTGATGAACTATAACATGCAAGGGATGGATAAGACAATTCCCGAGCTCTTCGTGATGCTAAAAGCTGCGGAGGTAGAAATAAAGAAGGAGCATCAAGTGTTGATGATTAACAAGACCACTAGTTTCAAGAAAAGGGCAAAGGGAAGAAGGGGAACTTCAAGAAGAACGACAAGCAAGTTGCTGCTCAAGTGAAGAAGCTCAAGTCTGGACCTAAGCCTAAGACTGAGTGCTTCTACTGCAAAGGGACTGGTCACTGGAAGCGGAACTGCCCCAAGTATTTGGCGGATAAGAAGGATGGCAAAGTGAAAGGTATATTTGATATACATGTTTTTGATGTATACCTTACTAATGCTCACAGTAGCGCCTGGGTATTTGATACTGGTTCTGTTGCTAATATTTGCAACTCGAAACAGGGGCTACGGATTAAGCTAAGATTGGCTAAGGACGAGGTGACAATGCGCGTGGGAAATGGTTCCAAAGTCGATGTGATCGCGGTCGGCACGCTACCTCTACATCTACCTTCGGGATTAGTATTAGACCTGAATAATTGTTATTTGGTGCCAGCGTTAAGCATGAATATTATATCTGGATCTTATTTGATGCGAGACGGTTATTCATTTAAATCAGAGAATAATGCTTGTTCTATTTATATGAGTAATATCTTTTATGGTCATGCATCCTTGATGAGTGGTCTATTTTTATTGAATCTCGATAGTAGTGATACACATATTCATAGTATTGAAGCCAAAAGATATAAGTTTAGTAATGATAGTGCAACTTATTTGTGGCACTGCCGTTTAGGTCATATTGGTGTAAAGCGTATGAAGAAACTCCATGCTGATGGGCTTTTGGAATCACTTGATTATGAATCACTTGATGCTTGCGAACCATGCCTCATGGGCAAGATGACTAAGACTCTGTTCTCCGGAACAATGGAGCAAGCCACTGACTTATTGGAAATAATACATACCGATGTATGCGGTCCGATGAGTGTTGAGGCTCGCGGTGGGTATCGTTATTTTCTGACCTTCACACATGATTTGAGAAGATATGGGTATGTCTACTTGATGAAACATAAGTCTGAAACATTTGAAAAGTTCAAAGAATTTCAAAGTGAAGTAGAAAATCATCGTAACAAGAAAATTAAGTTTTTACGATCTGATCGCAGGGGCAAATATTTGAGTTATGAGTTTGGCCTTCATTTGAAACAATGTGGAATAGTTTCGCAACTCACGCCACCTGGAACACACAGCGTAATTGTGTGTCCGAACATCGTAACGGTACTTTATTAGATCTGGTGCGATCTATGATGTCTCTTACCGATTTACCACTATCGTTTTGGGGTTATGCATTAGAGACAGCTGCATTCACATTAAATAGGGCACCATCTAAATTCGTTGAGACGATACCATATGAACTGTGGTTTAGCAAGAAACCTAAGCTATCGTTTCTTCAAGTTAGGGGTTGTGATGCTTATGTGAAAAAGTTTCAACCTGATAAGCTCAAATCCAAATCATAGAAATGTGTCTTCATATGATACCCAAAGGAAACTATTGGGTACACCTTCTATCATAAATTCGAAGGCAAGATATTCGTTGCTGACAATGGATCCTTTCTAGAGAAGGAGTTTCTCTCGAAAGAAGTGAGTGGGAGGAAAGTAGAACTTGATGAGGTAACCATACCTTCTCCCTTATTGGAAAAAGTAGTTCATCACAGAAATCAGTTCCAGTGATTCCTGCACCAATTAATGAGGAAGCTAATGATGATGATCATGAAACTTCGATCAAGTTACTACTGAACCTCGTAGGTCAACCAGAGTAAGATCCGCACCAGAGTGGTACGGTAATCCTGTTCTGGAGGTCATGTTACTTGACCATGGCGAACCTACGAACTATGAGGAAGAGATGATGAGCCCAGATTCCGTGAAATGGCTTGAGGCCATGAAATCTAAGATGGGATCCATGTATGAGAACAAAGTGTGGACTTTGGTTGACTTGCTCGATGATCGGCAAGCCATAGAGAATAAATGGATCTTCAAGAGGAAGACATACGCTGATAGTAGTGTCTACAAAGCTCGAATTGTCACGAAAGGTTTTAGACAAGTTCAAGGAGTTGACTACGATGAGACCTTCTCACCCGTAGCGATGTTTAAGTCTGTCCGAATCATGTTAGCAATTGCAACATTTTATGAAATCTGACAAATGGATGTCAGAACTGCATTCCTTAATGGATTTCTTAAAGAAGAGTTGTATATGATGCAACAAGAAAGTTTTGTCAATCCTAAAGGTGCTAACAAAGTGTGCAAGCTCCAGCGATCCATCTATGGACTGTTGCAAACATCTCAGAGTTGGAACGTACGCTTTGATAAAGTGATCAAAGCATATGGTTTTATACAGACTTTTGGTGAAGCCTGTATTGACAAGAAAGTGAGTGGGAGCACTACAACATTTCTGATAAATATATGTGAATGACATATTGTTGATCGGAAATGATGTAGAATTTCTGGAAAGCATAAAGGAGTGTTTGAAAGGATTTTTCCAAAGAAATACCTCAGTGAAGCTACTTACATATTAGGCATCAAGATCTATAAAGATAGATCAAGACGCTTGATAAGACTTTCAATGAGTACATACCTTGATAAGATTTTGAAGAAGTTCAAAATGGACCAGTTAAAGAAGGACTTCTTGCCTGAGTTGTAAGGTGTGAAGTTGAGTAAAGACTCAAAAACCCAACCACAGCAGAAAATAGAAAGAGAATGAAAAGTCATTCCCTATGCCTTAGTCATAGGTTCTATAAAGTCTGTTATGCTATGTACCAGACCTATTGTATACCTTAGCATGATTTTGGCAAGGGAGTACAATAGTGATCTAGGAGTAGATCACTGGACAGTGGTCAAAATTATCCTTAGAGGACTAAGGAAATATTTCTTGGTTATGGAGGTGATAAAAGAGTTCGTCGTAAAGTGTTACGTCGATGCAAGCTTTGACACCAATCTGATGACTTTGAGTCTCGATCTGGATACATATTTAAAATATGAGAAATTAGCTAGAGTAGCTCCATGCAGAGCATTGTAGACATAGAAATTTGCAAAATACATACGGATCTAAGTGTGGCAGACCCATAGACTAAAACTTCTCTCACAAGCAAAACATGATCACACCTTAATACTCTTTGGGTGTTAATCACATAGCGATGTGAACTAGATTATTGACTCTAGTAAAACCCTTTGGGTATTAGTCACATGGCGATGTGAACTAAGCACATGGTGATGTGAACTATTGGTGTTAAATCACATGTCGATCTGAACTAGATTATTGACTCTAGTGCAAGTGGGAAACTGAAGGAAATATGCCCTAGAGGCAATAATAAAGTTGTTATTTATATTTCCTTATATCATGATAAATGTTTATTATTCATGCTAGAATTGTATTAACCTGAAACTTAGTACATGTGTGAATACATAGACAAAACAGAGTGTCCCTAGTATGCCTCTACTTGACTAGCTCGTTAATCAAAGATGGTTATGCTTCCTAACCATATACATGTGTTGTCATTTGATGAACGGGATCACATCATTAGAGAATGATGTGATGGACAAGACCCATCCGTTAGCTTAGCATAATGATCGTTTGGTTTTATTGCTATTGCTTTCATCATGACTTATACATGTTCCTCTGACTATGAGATTATGCAACTCCCGAATACCGGAGGAACACCTTGTGTGCTATCAAACGTCACAACGTAACTGGGTGATTATAAAGATTCTCTACAAATGTCTCCGAAGGTGTTTGTTGGGTTGGCATAGATCGAGATTAGGATTTGTCACTCTGTGTATCAGAGAGGTATCTCTGGGCCCTCCCGGTAATGCACATCACTATAAGCCTTGCAAGAAATGTGACTAATGAGTTAGTCACGGGATGATGCATTACGGAACGAGTAAAGAGACTTGTCGGTAACGAGATTGAACTAGGTATGATGATACGGATGATCAAATCTCGGGCAAGTAACATACCGATGACAAAGGGAACAACGTATGTTGTTATGCGGTTTGAGCGATAAAAATCTTCGTAGAATATGTAGGAGCCAATATGAGCATCCAGGTTCCGCTATTGGTTATTGACCAGAGATGTGTCTCGGTCATGTCTACATAGTTCTCGAACCCGTAGGGTCCGCACGCTTAACGTTCGATGACGATTTGTATTGTGAGTTATGTGATTTGATGACCGAAGTTTGTTCCGAGTCCCGTATGAGATCACGGACATGACGAGGAGTCTCGAAATGGTCGAGAGGTAAAGATTCATATATAGGACGATGGTATTTAGACACCGAAAGTGTTCCGGGTGATATCGGGTCACCGGAAGGGCTTCCGGGCAACCCCCAGCAAAGATATGGGCTTAATGGGCCAAGTAAGGAAACACATCAGCCCACAAGGGGCTGGTGCGCCCCCTATAGGGCCAGCTATGTGGGGAGAAAGGGAAAGGAGAGGAGGAAAAGGAAAGTATGAAGTAGGACTCCTACTTCCTTCCCCTCCCCCTCCTTCCTTTCCCCCTTATCCAAATATAGTAGGGGGGAATTGAACTAGGGGGCCCAAGTAGGATTCCTCCTACTTGGGCGCGCCCTAGGCTGCCTCCCTCCCTCTCCCTCCTTTATATACGTGGGGAGGGCATCCCTAGAAGACACATCAATTGTTCCTAGCCGTGTGCGGTGCCCCCCTCCACAGTTAATACCTCGGTCATATCATTGTAGTGCTTAGGCGAAACCATGCATCGGT
The DNA here is from genome assembly GCF_003073215.2 of Triticum urartu. Classification (NCBI taxonomy): domain Eukaryota; kingdom Viridiplantae; phylum Streptophyta; class Magnoliopsida; order Poales; family Poaceae; genus Triticum; species Triticum urartu. The sequence goes on from NC_053024.1 coordinate 19,258,121, forward strand.
AACTTCATCATCATCATCACCATGCCGTCGTGCTGATGAAACTCTCCCTCGTCCTCAACTGGATCAAGAGCTCGAGGGACGTCATCATGCTGAACATGTGTTGAACACGGAGGTGCCGTACGTTCGGTACTTGGATCGGTTGGATCGTGAAGACATTCGACTACATCAACCGCGTTACTAAACGCTTCCGCTTTCGGTCTACGAGGGTACGTGGACACACTCTCCCCGCTCGTTGCTATGCTTCTCCCAGATAGATCTTGCGTGATCGTAAGAATTTTTTTTGAAATACTACGTTCCCCGACACTATGGAGGATCAAGGGCGACGCCTAGCTCGACGTGTGATGATTTTTTATTTGTTGAACTATATAATTTGTATTGAACTATTTGTTGTTGCACTATTTTGTTGAACTATTTGATTTTCCATGATGAACTATGTGATAAAAATATTTATGTTGAGAATTCAACGCCGGGCCACGACGAACTATGCCGAATATGGGCCAATTCTTGCCCATATGGGGCCTTTATTCGCCAAAAGTGGGCCGAAAACTGGGCCAATATAGATGCCTGGGTCGACCTGGGGGCAACGGCTGAATGTCCAACCGCCCCCAGCACCGATTGTACCGCCGGCTCGCCCCCAGGCGGTGATTTTTATGCCTCATGAGGGGGCCAACTGCTGAAGATGCTCTTAAAGGCCCAATACCTTCCCAGTAGAGAGAAGCAGAGGGCGCGAGGGCCGGAGCACGCTGCCAAGAGATCAGGCACGAGTGCCGCCAAGGCAAGGCCACCAAGCCGGAGCACCGCGATATCTGCGCGGGACAATGCCTCAACACGAGGGAGCATGCCCTGTCGCTGCCAGCCGTCAGCGGCATTTGCCCGGCGAGGTGTGCCGGCAGAGTCGAGGGGAGGAGGGGGTGGCGGCGGCAGTTGCTTGAGGTTCCTGCCCGAGCCACCTCCCTGAGAGACGGTGCGGTTTCATGTGTGCCTCAGGGCATGTACAATGGTTATATCTTAGCTTTATTATTGCTGAGGTGGAGGAGAGAGAAATGAAAAAAGAGTTTTGCCGTATCTTAATCAAGAGATGATCTCTTAACACAGTTTGTCTCACCATAAATTTAGGAACAGAGATAAGACTAAGATATAACCTATTGTACGTCATGTTTTATTGCCATATCTTAATTGCATAGTGGGTGTAAGATAAGACTGTCTTATCAACCATTGTACATGTCCTCAGTGACTGCCAGTGTGTGCCCTCATTGTCTGTGCAATCCTCCATTTCTCTGAGTCACGTGAGAAGTGCGAAGAAGCTCTTTTTGAGAAATCGTTTAACTTGTCTTTCATTTTTCCTTTTAGCCGATTTTTCCAGATTAGTTGGTAGTGTGACACTGCTGGAAGAAACTGATCGAGTAGTACTCTCATATTTCATCAAAGGAAAACCCATGCAGGGCTTTAGGCCGTGTTGCATGCATGTGACTTGTGATGCATGGGGGGCATGAGGCGTCGCTGGAAGATCTGCATCCGTCCCTTCCTAGACAGCAACATGTTCTGCAGCTGGCCTTTACCGCAGCAGGTGTGCCCATAAAGGCCCGTACAACGCAACAAACTCCATAAATTCAGTGCAGCAGCTCCCACCAAATTTTACCAGCCGATCAAACTTGATGCCTTCCTCTGTACGTTGGTTCCTCATTGAAACCGTACCCCCACCCGCCTGCCTTCGGACAAGAAAAGAGAAATAATAGTAGTGTGACAGTGATGAAACGAGCCACCTACTCTTTCCTTGCTACTGGAGTATTTGACAACTTTGATCAGTGATCAGTGCAAACACGGGAAAACAGATGAACTTCTATACTACTACCTGTTCATTACACTCTAACTCTATATTTCTCTCGCGTGTCTGCATACAAACTTCATCATTTACAGTGTCCATTTGCTCATCTTCTCTACATGCCGCTGTGGCCAACGGCTGGTCCTCATTCTTCCCTCCGACCTCCTTGATCCTCGCCGCTGCCAACAGGGCCTGCAATACGTAGCACACGATTCTTGTTGTTTCAGTAACAGGTCATACTAGCAAGTTACATGGGTACATTTAATTCTGCATTTTTTATGCCAAGTTACTATACTACTATGTGGTGTGTAATTATATTAGGTGACTAAGGTTGACAACTGAGGATGAGCAAAATGTACCTGTTTCTCCCACTCTGTTCTCGTAATAATGACAAGAACTATAGCCATCTGTAGCAAGGTGCCTGTTAGCATGCCCGTCCATACCCCCTGCATCCATCATCAGATGAGCAACACATAATTTCTTCAACTTGATCTCGGCGATCCGAACGAAACTATTTTCTGACTGAGTAGCTTACCAGTGCGCCAAGTTTGAGCTTGAATCCAAGAAGGACACCAACCGGAATGCCTACCAAGTAGTAGCAACCGATGTTCACGAATGCCACCTGCAACTGCCACCCTGCCCCTACAGCCACACCTGCAAATTCACAAACCGTCGAGATGAAGTTGATAACCATGTTAAATTGTTGATTAAAGCCATAGACCTTCTGGGTGTTCTACTACCTGAGAGCACTGGCCCAATGCTGCTGAAAAAGACGGTGACGGCGAGCAGGTACCCCAACCTCGCCGCTCCGTCGACCACCTCCTCGTCGTCGCTGAAGAGCCTCGGCAAACCTCTTCTCCAGATGAAGAAGACGGCCATGAAGGCGGCCCCAATGAGCGCGGATGTCATGGCCGCCATGGCCACGGAGAACTTGGCCTCCTTGGGTCTGCTCGCTCCGAGCTCGTTGGACACCCTGACGCTGACTGCTTCGCTGAAGCCCAGCGCCACCATCATGGTCCAGAACTCGTAGTTGATGCTGTCAAATTAATTCTCCATGTTAATATGGTGCTTGTAATTAGAGAATATGTAGAGTGGCGTACAAAAAGTAAACAAGAAGGAACACTCACCAGACTGACATGATATCAAGCTGGAGCTGGCCATTCTTGAGCAGACCCACAAGAATGAGCAATGCGGCGTAGTACCAAAACTCCAAGCTTTTTTCCCAAATTAAGTTACAAAACCTATGAAAACTCAAGTAAAAGTATGGATCTGCTCAACTGGAAAATTAAATTTTATACCAACCAGATCATGGCGGCAGACACGAGGGAGATCTTGACGAAGGCGGCGAGGTTCCTGAACGCGAGAACGGAGAACCCCTTCCACGCGTCGGGGAACCGGCCGCTGACCAGGTAGGCGAACTGCGCGGCGTCGATGAGCCAGTAGGAGACGTTCCCGGCGACGGCCGCGCCGCGGAGGCCGTACCCGAGCCGGTTGACGGCGACGTAGGTGAGCGCGACGTGGACGGCGAGCGCGGCGCCGGTGATGGCCGTCAGGGCCCACACCCTGCTCTGGGTCTGGAAGAACTTCTGCAGCGGGAAGTTGGCGGCGTGCGCGAGCAGCCGCGGGATCGCCCACCGCGCGTACGGCCCGGCGGCCTCCGCCACGGCGGCCGGCTGGCGGAGGAGGGAGCCCAGAATCGGCGTGGCGAAGGCGTACGCCGGCGTGAGCGCCACCGCGGCGGCGCCGCAGACGATCCACGACTGCTGCACATACACGCCCAGAAGGTCCAGCTGCCCGGCGCCCACCGCCTGCCCGCACAGCGTGTCCAGCGCGCAGCCCATGCCGAACTGCGCTGCCGCACCGCACGCACGATTGATTATTAGTAAGATTTCTCGCACAGAGATTGATTGGATCTCTTGGCCTGCGGTGTGCCGCGATCTACCTACCAGGACTCCGTAGGCGAAGCCCTCCAGGATGCTCTCCACGACGGTGACCGCGGCGAGCTCCACGACGCCGATGTGCCCCACGAAGCTGGCCGTGACGAAGCCGATGGAGAACTGGAACACCTCGGTGAGGACCGCCGGGAAGGCCAGACGCCATAGCAGCTTCGACTCCTCCCAGCTCTTCGTCGCCAGCGCCCTCATCACTACCAACCACTCTCTCTCCGAGAGGGGAACAGAAGATGACGTGTTAATATCACAAGCTCAGTACCAAGGGCATCGTCAACGCTGACTCGTAAATTTACACCCCCATCCGTCCGCGGAAGAGGCCACTCCACATACAATTCGAAGATGATTTCAACTAACCGGACGAAATTCATATAAATCGGTTGATTTTCATATAAACTAAAGCACATTCATTACAATTCGGACATATTTTAATTAAACCCGGCTCTAAACCTAATCTAAATGATCGCCATCATCCGTCCGGGTGTGAGCACCACGAAATGAAGCTTCAACTCCGCCTTCACATTCTCCAGCTCCGCCTCGGCAGTCTCCAGCTCTGCCTCCGCAGCCTCCATCTCCGCATCCATGAGCCTCGGGAAGTGAAGCTTACCGCCTTCACGTCGCCGCCAAGCGGCTAATCGGCCGACGATGTTAAGCCCACCAAGTTTGGCTTCAACGGGAGAAGAGGAGCGGTTGCCTTCTTGGGACCCGAGCGCAGGCGACCTTCCATGCTCTATTCTTCCTCGTCGCCGGCGGTGCTTGCGAACGTGCCGACTTCGTGGTCGTGACAGCGGGGCGCGATCGAGGCGGAGTTGGCGATGTCCTCATCCTCATCGCTCTTGCCAAACACCTCATCCGCCACCTCACCCATCTCCTTGTAGCGGCCTGTAAATCTAACTGATACTAGATGTACCGCCAACAGTCGCAACGGATTTCGTGGGCAGTGCGGTAGGAGTCGACCAGCGCCTCCTGCTCGGCCACGTCCACGTCCGACACTATGGTTGTGTCGGAGGTGAGTTGCGCCTCCGCGCGCTGGTGCTCGTCGAGGACGCCAAGGTTGTAGGCCTGATCGGCCTGCGCCTGCCAAAACTTGGCCTCCCGCTCCTTTCGCGGCATATCCGTGTAGTGGGCACAGGCCTCGCCCATGGTGATGCCGACATGCACCGACAAGTATGGTGGCGCCAGCTTGTCCTCGGCCGCGTCCTCCATTGGGACGTGCGCAGCGCCGGCCACCGTCTGCCTGCCGGCTGCAATGGCGGTGATCTTCTTTTTTTGCTGGGATGAGAGGCTGCCCCAGACGGCTTTGGAACTCTAGGAGGCCATGGTGTGCGTGGTGCAGAGAGGAGGAAGAAAGCGGAGGATGATGCATGCGGGGGATGGCAAGGCAACCCACAACGTGAAAAATGATGAGCGGCAGAGGGATGGACGGGTGGCGCCTGCTAGCCGTTCTTCGTCAACTGCACGTGTGTTTAATGTAGGTAGGCGGACGGACGGGCTGTTATTTGAACACGGGGCAGCCACATGCACTCGGAAGCGGCGAGGGCGACACCCTCACCAGCAGGTCGTTTCAATGTCAAAGCGCGATGAGAGGGCACGTCGCTCTAAGCCGGCATGAATACAGCACTGGTACTCTGGAGCGGCGCTAACCGGCTTCGGGCGGAAAAGCATGCGGGTGCGGGACGGCTTTTTGGTGGGCAGGGTAGTCAGGAGTGAACGTGGCAGCGTGTTTGCCTTCGGTTTGCAGGAAAAAGCACATCCAGACCGCCCTGCAGGGTGATACAGACCTGCGTTGGATGACAAAATATGTCCGGACCGAGCGGTCCAGACGGTTGCGGGTAGTTTCAGGATTCGCATTGGAGATGCCCTAAGCTAGTTCATAAGTACTCCCTCTGGCTGAAATTATTTGTCGCTCAAACGGATGTGCTAGATATATCCGTTTGAGCGACAAGTAATTTCGGATGAACAAAGTATGTTATAAATGTGTTTATCAATATTTGAATGATTGTTTTGAACAAGTAGAAGGTGGAAAGTAAATACTGTTTATGTGAAGAAACACGTCACCTATCAAATTTAAATAGTGTTTGTGTATTTAAGAAAACTTCACGAATTTCACTGTTAACTTTTTACAAAATTTAAATGAATTTGAAAAATGTTCGCAGAATTGAAAAATGTTCACGGATTTGAGAAAAAATTAGTGGATTTGAAAAAAGTTCACAAAATGTGGAAAAAGAATAAAAACATTTAAAAAAATCACAAAATTGAAAAATGTATATGAATTTGATGAAATTTCATGAATCTCAAAAAAGTTTTAAAATTTCAAAAAGGTTCACAATTGTTTTTAAGAAGATCATGAATTTGAGAAAAGTTCACAAAACTGAGAAATATACACGAATTTGAGGAAAGTTGATGAATTGGAAATTTTATAAAAGTTCATGCATTTTTAAACATAAAAATGGAAAATGGAAGAAGGGAAAAGAAAAATAAATAGAGAAAAAATAAAATGAAAAGGAAAACAAGAAACAGAACAAAAACCGAGTGAAAACACCAAGCAACACAAAACCAAGAAAAAAAACAACCGGAAGAGAATGGCGCACTAGATGGACCAGCCCATTTAATTCCAACGATCGGCTGCTGTGGGCGCCATGTAGGAAAGGTCAGTACATGATGCCATAAGCGACGAATAGGGATTCGCAACGCTCGGAGGAAGCTACAGTTGATTTTTTTTTCTCAGTTTTTTTTACCTTCCTTTTATCTTTTTAGCTTTTTTTCTCGTGTACAGAATGCATCGGGGTACAGGTTGTACTGCACACGAAGTGCAAGTTGCTTGGAATACTTCATTTTCTATCCAGTGAATCAGTGCACCTTTTGTGGTGTGCATCATCACCCCACCAAAATTGTGACATCACATCTTAGATACCTCTGCAAATTTTTATACAAGTTTTAAAAACGGAGATTGCATAGGTTGGTATTGTTTGTGCTACGGACTTTTATGAAAACTTCCTTGCCTACTGAAGATAGGCATCTTTCTTTTCAACTATTTAACCTCTGGATTAAATGGTCCACAGAATATCAACATCACTTTTTATCGAATCCAAGAAGATTGCCACGTCTTGACTTTCTTCCCTACCCAATCCACTTCGGACAGTTTCTTTTTACAGATAGGGAAGCCAAAGGTAAGAAAATCAAGGCACTCACTTTGAAGTTCAGCTTGCGAGCTACGTTGAGTTGCTCGTCATATAAGCTTGTAAAAGTCAATCGTAGAACATACAACAGAATCATGACTGAACGCAATGATGTGTGCATCTCAAGGAATGGATCATCTGGTAAGAAAGATCCCCAAATAGATAGATTAATCACTTGGGGTCGGATTTAACCGTAGCATATAGTCCGTATGGCCCTACAGATTAATCGGCCGTGTCGATCCATGATTATGATTATATATATGCTGCCGCCGGTCCAACCAGATCAGAGTCAGTCGTCCATCCGTTTTCAGACTTCTTATCATGACCAAGTCGACTAAGAAAAAATAAGACACTTAATCAAGTTGACACGTAACAGTATGACATCAATTAATCTTTTTTTTTTGCGAGGGATCAATTAATTGTTAGTTAACCACACGGTATATGTGGTGAGCAACTTCTGAATGAAAATTATGCGATGATGGTATATATTCTTTTTTCTTTTTTCTTTTTGCAAGGTAACTTGCATGTCCTTCACATTCGTCTATCGCTATATAAACAACGCAACGTCCTTTACCATTTCCACAAGCTGCCATAGAACAAGCCGGCAACAAAGATCAACCCACCCTGCATCTCCAACCGATTGAAGGTAATTGCAGCTCGTTCTATCTCTATGCACTCTTTCTCCCAAATATCAATATCTGATATCTGATCGTCAAGCCTTTTTGTGGTTACTTATATTCTTTTTTGACAAGAGATCAATTCCCTGTTTTTTTTCTTTGCGGAAACCATCGTGGCATTAAGTTAAAATTTGCGGGCATGTTTTTCTTTTTTTTGTCAACCTGAAACATGTTGTCTGTGTTCTTGAACATATCGTCCGCAAATCTAAAATTCTGCAGGCATAGTTTATTTTCTTGTCAATATCTTTGCAGAAAGAAAAGAACTTATAATACAGTATGTTTCTACCTGTGTTCTTGATTGTATTATCTAGTTTTGGAATCGAAGGAGCTTCTTCTTCTTCCTCTTCTTTCCCCTTTCTCCTACCTCCCGTAGCGCGCTCGTCAGTACAACGCTGGCCCTGCTCCTCTTTCGCTTGGTACCTCCGCGCGCAGCGTCCTATGGCCGTACTCCGCAGCACCTGCCCGCCACCGCCTGGCCGCCCCCTGCAACCCCACTCCGCCGCCACCCACGCAACGCCAGCCCGCCGCGGATGTTGCCGGTGTGCTTCTGCACTGCGTCCTCGCCGGACAGCCTCCCGTCCGAGCCCAAGCTAGCCGGCGCGACGGGTCTCCGTTGGGCGGGCACGGCGCGGGTAGGTGCGGCAGGAACACCGGACTGATCCAAGGGTTCGCGTTGCATATCCGCGGCGCGATGCAGCCACGCAGCGCGCCGCCCCGCGGCCACAGCGAGGCGCCTTCAGGATTCTGAATCCTTCACGACGCAAGCCAGGTTCTAGATCTGCACCTTTGACTTCGTTACACCTCACTGTATATGCATTCAAAATTGATTAAAAAAAAGGAACTTTTTATACCACTGTCTCTCAACAATATATGTTCAGATCCCTCAATTTTTTTAATATATGTTCTGATTTATCTGTGCACAAGGTCGTTCATGAATGTTACATACAGGTATATAGCTTTAACCTCCGTATCCGTATTGCGTTTTCTTCTTGGAAATTACCACCTTCGGAGCTTTTGTTGTATTTGGCTGCTGAACCTTTCTACACACACAAGCATCTACTGACTTGGTGTCTATATATAAAAAAGCTTTATATAGAAAGCTAACTGTAATTGTTATTACTTTTTTGTGAATTAAGTTTCCTAGTGGATCCCAGGATTATAATGTTCCCTTTTATCGGGTTAAAATGTTGCCATTTTCAACACGTCAGTAAGCATTGTGTAAGTATGTGAAAGCTTAATGTGCGGCTGCGCTGTATTTGGTGTTCTTTCTTTCAAAACAGAGATTTTTGGTGTTTCTGAAAATTAATCTCAACCTAAGGCCATTCAAATCGGACCTCCTTTTCGAATCTTTTTAACACCGATACGTTTTCAGATATTTCAACACCATCTTGCGTCGAATCATATTAGCTAGCAGCATGGCCTGTAAGACTTGCATATAAATGATTGGTCATGTTTTAAATTTGTAAATTAGATTTATTGGCTCGAAGGCTCGCGTTGAGCAACACACAACTTCCAAATTGTCTCCATCCGTAATATAAACAATGCTACTCCCTCTGGCGCTTCCACACAAGTTACAGTAAGAGCAAGACCAGAGGAGACTTTACCAATCCATCTCTGATCTGTTCCGTTGATTGAAGTTAATTTCGCTAACTTTTTGTAGTTTGTTCCGTGTGCCGAGATCACTCCCTCCTACTCCCTCCATCTCCATCTCGTAATATAAGATGTTATTACAACCAATATATGAGTACATTGGTTGTTATAACATCTTATATTATAGGACAGAGGGAGTAGTATATACCATGCAGAGAATTTATGGGCTTTCTACTCTTTATTTTTCTCTCCTAGTAATGTTGTGCTTGAGTGTAATTCTAGCTCTTTGTCGTTAAAAAATGTCTTCGTGTTCTTTTCTCGGAAATGGGGAACCCTTTGCTTTTGTATATGGCATGCATGTTTGAATTAGCCAGGGATTCAGAAGATAACTGGAATCAGACTACATTTCAGATACATTATTGGTGAACGAACTTATTATCCTTTTTCTCTAATTACTAAATGAGATAATGACATGTCGTTCAGTTTCAAGCATTCATGGGATTGTGTGGTGATCATTATGATAATGAAAGAGTAATTTTCTTTATATGTTCCGTTCTGGCAGCAAAAACAACATCCTTCCTGCTGATGGCAGGAGTTTTGGATGCTTTGGCATCTTACGTCAGCAACATGCTCACTGAGATGGCAATAGAAGAAGTGGCCATGCTGATTGGGGTCTCTAGCGGGATTGATGACCTAAGCGTCAAGCTCAGGGACCTAAAAAATGTTCTTGCGGATGCCGATAAGAGGAATATCACAGACGAGAGTGTGCGGGAGTGGGTGGAGGAACTGAAGCGCGCCATGTATCACGCCACTGACATCCTCGACCTGTGCCAGCTCAGAGTCATGGAGCAAGGTCCATCCAAGGACATGGGGTGCCTTAATCCACTCTTCTGCATGCGAAACCCCCTCCATGCCCATGAGATCGGGAGCCGCATCAAGGCGCTCAACCAAAAGCTAGATGAAATCTCCAAGAGGGGCGGTAGTTTCAATTTTATCAAGCTGGAAGCCTACCAAAACCAAAAGACAACCAACCCTCCTGCTGTCAACCGCAAGACAAATCCATTGCTGGAGCGATCGAGTGTGGTCGGGGAGAAGATTGAAGATGATACAAGGGCACTTGTTCATATGCTCCTGATGGAGTCAGGGGACAAGAGTGATAGCATCATGGTGTTTGCCATAGTTGGTGTTGGTGGAATTGGTAAGACTACCCTCAGCAAGAAGGTCTTTAATGATGAGGCCATCCAAGACAAGTTCACCACAAAGATATGGTTGAGTGTCACACAAGAGTTCAGCGAGGTTGAGCTGTTGCAGACGGCCATCACTTCCGCCAATGGAAACTTGCCAGGGCCAGGTGGTTGGTCTCAAGACAAAGCTTTGCTTGTGCCGGCTCTTGCGAATGCTATCAGAGACAAGAAGATATTTCTTGTGTTGGATGACATGTGGGGCATCAATGAATGGACCAACTTGCTCAAGGCTCCCTTTAGCCACAGCGCTCCTGGTAGCCGAGTCCTCATCACATCAAGACATGAAGCCATTGCTCGAGGCATGAAAGCTGTGCATCCTTACCACCATGTTGACAAATTAGAGCCTGAAGATGCTTGGTCATTGCTCAAGAAGCAGGTGAGTGTATGGCTACTAGCAACCTCTGCTCTGTCTCAAGTAAATAATCAATAGTATATTCATTTATTAGCACAGGTCATAGCCATATTTTCCAGCAGTCTTTGTGCTTCAGTACCTTAAGTGCATCCGCCGTTTATTGCGTCTCTATGTATATATGTTCATTGTTGTTTGATGAATGATGCTGCTAAGATTCGATTAGTATGTTTACCACGGCAAACTTGTTGCACTTTCAATGCATGTAAACCTTATTGTTCTTGTTAGCTCCACAACTAGCTAACTAGACTTCCCTAATTAATTATTCTAGAATTAATTACGCACATTACTTGCTGTTCAAGCGGCATGTTCACGGATTATTATTTTTGTTGAGAGTAACTAGCTCTGTTAGATAATCATTTTGATGTTTCATAACTGTAAGACAAGCAGAGAAAAGGGCACATCTGAGATGTCCCCGTGAGTGGAGCACCCAATCAGTTATTAATCAACGGATAGTTCCATGTTTTTGTTTGGTAACTTATGAGTACATCAGCTAGTCTAGTAGCCACTCCAGTGTGTTTGTGTGTGTGTTTCTTGTTAACTCTACATGCTTAAACTGCTTGCAGGTACTCACAACAGAGAAAACTGAACCTGCAGTTGATATGCTTAAGGATATAGGGTTGCAAATCATAGAAAAATGTGACGGGTTACCGCTTGCCATAAAAGTGATGGGAGGACTCCTATGCCAGAAGGACAAAGAACGACGTGATTGGGAAAAGGTTTTGCATGATTCTATATGGTCAGTAAGTCGTATGCCAGAAGAGCTAAACCATGCAATATATCTTAGGTACGAGGACTTGTCTCCATGTTTAAAACAATGTTTTCTGCATTTCTCCCTTAAGCCTAAAAGGATAAGTTTTACCCACGTACAGTTTGTGGGAATGTGGATTGGTGAAGGATTTGTTCATGGGGACTCTGATAAATTGGAAGAATTAGGAAATGAGTACCATAAGGAGCTAATATTGAGGAACCTTATAGAGCCGGATCCGTTATATTCCAGTCAAACTATTTGCCACATGCATGATGTTGTCCGATCATTTGCTCAATTTTTGACTAGAGATGAAGCACTAGTAGGTCATAGTGGAGAAATTCTTAATAGCAAACTTAGTCTGCCAAAGTTTCTTAGGTTTTCTGTAGAAACCAAAGGCGGGCAATCTGATGAATTTGAGTGGAGATGTTTACAAGAGCAAAAATCGCTAAGATCGATAACAATAATTGGGAATTTCAAGATTCAGTCTGGTGATTCGCTGATGAGCTTTTCAAGTCTTCGAACTCTACATATAGAGTCTGCAAATTTTGCTGCATTGACTGAATCTCTATATCAGCTCAAACACTTGAGGTATCTAACACTACAAAACTGCAATGATATAAACAGCCTGCCAGAGGACATTCACAAGATAAAATTCCTACAACACCTTGGTCTGGAAGGTTGTAGGAGTCTGGTGAAACTTCCTGACAGCATTGTCAAGTTAGAGGAACTGAGATTTCTTGACCTTGACGACACATGTGTAAATAGCATGCCTAGGGGTTTCTGTGCCTTGACAAATCTGAGGGAACTGTATGGGTTCCCAGCCTACGTGGATGGTGATTGGTGTAGTTTGGAAGAGTTGGGACCTCTTTCTCACCTCGTTCATCTTGGATTAAAGGGTTTGGAGAATGTAGCTGTTACCTCGTCTGCCTTGAAGGCCATGCTTGTTGCAAAAGTACATCTTACCTTAATGAAATTACACTGCACCAATACACTTGACAACAATAGAAGAGTACCCTCTGAGAAGGAACAAGGAATAATTGAGGAGGTGTTTGATGAACTCTATCCTCCGTCTTGCATCGAAAATATTAACATCCAAGGATATTTCGGTCACCAGCTCCCAAGATGGATGATGTCAACAGCAACATCGCCTCTCAAGAGCTTGAGGTTTCTAACAATGCATGAACTGGTTTGTTGCACCCAACTCCCTGATGGCTTGTGTCTGCTTCCATGTCTTGAGCTCCTAGCAGTTGACCGAGCGCCAGCTATCAAGCGTGTTGGGCCTGAATTTGTGCAGTCCCCGGATCACCGTCATCATCCTTCATCCCAGATGACAACTTCTTTTCCAAGACTGCATCAGATGAAACTAAATGCATTGGTGCAATGGGAGGACTGGGTGTGGGAGGAGGAAGTGCAAGCTATGCCCCTCTTGGATGAGCTTAGTATCGTAAGATGCAATTTGAGGTGTATCCCCCCGGCCTTGCATCCCATGCAAGGGCTTTGAAAAAAGTATATATGAGCAACATCGAGCGCCTCGACTCTGTTGAAAACTTTGGTTCCGTCACTGAGCTCAGGCTGTCTCACATGCCCGAGATGACTAGGATCACTAATCTTCCCAAATTGCAAAATCTTGAGATCAGCTTCTGCTCAAAGATCGAGTTACTTGAGCAGATGCCTGCACTCAGAAGACTTGCGCTGAATCTAGGGTACAGTGAGAAACAACTACCGTTATACCTACAGGCTGTGAAGCCAAGTCATTTTTTGTTGAACTGCAGCCGAAAGGTACTCACCTCCATGGCTTTGGGAAAATCTGGCTCGGAGTGGTTCAAGTTCAGCCACATCCAGCATGTTGAGGTTTATGCAAACGATGGAGGCAATGAGAAAAAATGGCACCTACTGTACACAAGAGAGCCCTACAAGATCGATACAAATGTTGTGCAGGTGATAGTTCTGTCACTCTTTCCAAACATAATAGCTACTCCTTTTGGTAATTCCATGCATCTGCATTTCATCAGTATATATATGCTAGAGCCTGAATGAACATATTTCATGTTGCTTTTTCTCTCTTAAATTGCAGGATTACTCAGATGAATAATAGGACGTACCATAAGGAGAGGAAGGACTATGGAAGGAAGAATGCAACATCATCCAAGGTTATATGTGATAGAAGCAGAAGGAAATGTATGTCTTCTGCTGCTACTAGTACTTCTACTACTAGCCTTATTTTCATACCCTTAAGTATTTCATAGGAGCACTGCTACATTTGCCGTGAATAGTGGTACTTCTTTTTCATCAAATTGAATTGAATTGACATCTGGATCTGTTGTTAAGGTACAAAATGTTATATATGTCATTACAAGCTTTTCAACTGAAAAGGAGATTTGGTAACTGTCATTATATGTGTTATAATTCAGAACACATATTCAGGCATGAAACTAAACTTCCTATGAAGGGGGTTTATAACTGTTTTGATCAAATGCATGCAGGTGAATCGACGGCAGCCTCCCCCTCTTCCTGAAGCCAGGAGCTGGCGGCGCATACATATCAAGTGGGCGCATCCATGGAAACGACGATACAGTATGAAAGCGAGATGGAGAAAATGATACTGAACTTTATTTTTTGCGAGAAGGTGTAGGCCATGTATTAAAATTATCCAACCCTTGCAAGGCCATCCTTAGAAAACAGAGTACTGTACATTTGTTCCATATATGAGCCCCTGGTCTGTTCCTTTATTCTTATTGCCTGGTTGGACAGACTCAGTTTGATGAGCAGGTGAGGAAGATAATAGTATACATATTACATATATGGTGGCTTTTACTGTTCTGAAATGGAACTTGATAGGCCAAGCAGCTGTATACAGTTTGTGAGCGTAGTGTCATACATATTCAGAGAGGGTGACTGAAGATCAGATGGCACGATGGTCTCTGGAGACAATGGAATTCTTCGCGTAGCGGGGCGTGTCGCCATATCCCAACTTGCTCTCTGGATTCTGGAAGGAAATCAAATGAAGTTGGTCTCTGGATTATTATTTGGAAGGAAACAGGAAACTAGTAATTCAGGTTAGTTGGTGGTTCTGAAACTGCAACTGAATACGCTGTGCTCTGCTTCAGTTCAGTTCAGCAAGATGTTGTTAGTCGACCCGTGTGGATCGAATTGTCATACCTATCCGAGCCAATCTGAGGCGAGTCTGTCACTTACGGATCTGTTTGGAGCAGCCATTTCTTCCGTTTCCGCTCACTCAAAATCTCCTCCGCAACTGATACGTTGTCGTTACCTCAAAAAAAAAAAAACTGATATGTTGCCGAAACTTTCCTGTCGGTTTTGGGAAGCTTCCGGGCTGGTCTTCTTCTTCTTGTTTGCTATTGTTTTTACTGTATTTTTTCTTATCGGTTTTATTTTTAAGTTCTTTCTTATTTTTCTTCTTCTCTTTTTTCCTCAAAAAAACATAGTTTCAAAAATTGTTCCTATTTTTAAAAAGTGTTCATACTTTTAAAATTATTTGTGTTTTTCAGAAAATGTTTGGAATTTCAAATTTTGTTTACAATTTCAGGAAATGTTCACGAATTTCAAGAAGTGTTCAAATTTTTCAAAAATTGTTTGGGATGCTGAAATTTGTTCATGATTTTCGAAAACTAGTTGACCATATATTACAAAAAGTTCATTGTATATAAATATATTGTTCACTGCATATTAAATAATTTGACAGTGTGTATTTTGTAAAAATATTCACCTTATTTTTTTTAAAAAAAATCAGTGTGTAATTGAAAAAATTTCACCGTATATTAAAAAAATCATTGTATACAAATAAAATTTTCACTGCATATTAAATAATTTGACAGTGTGTATTTTGTAAAAATGTTCACCTTATTTAAAAAAATCAGTGTGTAATTTAAATTTTTCATTGTATATTAAAAAAAGTTCATTGTATATAAATAAAATGCTCACCATATGCATGTTAAATAATTGTTTACTGTGTAATTTAGAAAGAAAATCACCTTATTTAAAAAAATGTTCAGTGTGTAATTGGAATTTTTACACCGTATAAGGTAAAAAAAGTTGATTGTATACAAATAAAATGTTCATCATATATTAAATAATTGTTCAACATGATTTTTAAAACTGTTTACCTTATTTTAAAAATATTCAGTGTAATTTTAAAATTGATCAGCGTATATTTGCAAAAATCATTGTATATAAATAAAATGTTCATCGTATATAAATAATTGTTCAGTCTGTATTTTTGTAAAAAATGTTCACCATATTTGAAAAAGTGTCCTTTTTAAAATATTCAAGTTTTAAAAATTGTTCACAAAATGGATTTTGCAAATATTTTTCTCAAATTAAACAAAATATTCATCTTTTTGCAAAATTAAAAAGTAAATTGGCAGGGAAAAGTGAAATGAGAAAAATGAAACCAAAAAAGACGTGCGCCATCTGGCTTGGCTAGGCCCATCTAGGGTGAGAGTAGCGAGTGGACCACCGGAGACTCGGGCGACGCACGCGCATCAACAGTGCCCTTCTCCCCCATATCCGTGAGTCATGAGTGCTCATATTTGCAAAATCACTACTTGAGGGTATCCCTTGCAAAGGTTAGCACAAACTATTCTGGTTGCAAGAAGTGACGTAATGCATGTGCGCCAAGCTTAGCCTCCCACGGGGTTGAAGCACAATTGTTATCTCCACGTGGAGCACACTACATGTTGTTGACGGATGAAAAAGAGAAGCAACACTTAAAAAGAAACAAAACGGGCATGCTCTCGACATGGGACATGTGTCGAGGGAGTTCTTCCTAGTTATGCACATTAGTGCTCTCTTAGAAAACCCACCAGAGCACCACTCAAAAAGGGGAGCAACTAATGAGCAGGTACCCCTTTGGGGGAGAATGTATCTGGTGAAACGAGCGAACTGGTGCGCCGAGTGCACCAGCGACATATGGGCCATTGGATGCAAAAGACAGGGACAGGATCGGTTAGAAGATGGGCCTGCTGGTACATTTTCAAAACAGTCCTTGCAGCATAGGTAAATCAAGCAAATTGACCTCCGCCCGCACTCAAGGTCGTCTCCCTCCCCTTCCATCTCCTGTACCAGCACAGCCGCCGCCGCGAGCTAGGGTTATGGCCCAGCGAGCTCAAGAACCAATCTCCCTCCCTTGAGACAAATTTGTGCGAGTTGCCTCCCTCTCTCCCTCCCCCCTCTCTCTCTGACATCAAGCGCTCAAGCGTGAGCGCCCCAAATCACACGGTCCGTCGGCGGCTCGCCGCGATTGTGGCTACCTAGCGACGCGGCGCTGCAGCTCCGGGGATATCAACGCCACGGTTGATCAGGAGCCAGACATCGTCTTTTTATTGCTAAAGGATCCACGGTATGAGCACCAAATGTTGTTCTTCTGTTATGCACATGCTGTCTATTTTTTCAATCCTCAAGCTTCACCGATTTGTTTGAATCTAGTGGCATTTGGGAAACTGAATATTATGAGCACTAAATTGATGTCTGACGTGTAGTTATAGTGGGGAAAAAATGCCACTAATTAAACCCGACAGTGGAAAAATAGATGAAGGGACCCGTTCTGGTTTGTGTATAATTTTCATGTACGCTTGCTAATTTTATAAAAAGGTTTGTGGATGAAGAGACTTGATATGTGATCAAACTATTACCTAGGAGCCTTCATACATGGCAAGATTGTATTAATTACTAGTTGCTCATGTGATGTTCTAGACATGTATTTCACGAAATCGACGAGGGGATCTGTTCTGAAGCGACTAAAGATGTTCTTGGTATCCATTTAAATTTTTTCATGTTAAATGGAAAGGCCTTAACAATGTTTGATTGAACCTTCTCTGGCATTACTACTTAAAAGTGCTCCCCAATTTGTCTTTCCGCAATCACATTGTTGCTTTTCTCTGACTTAAAATATTGATAAGTGCTGTTTTCTTGTAGGTTACTCCAGTTCTGTACTTTTGGACATGTATGTGATGTTTTGTCATTTTTTTGCATGAAAACAGGTAACCATGGAGTCAATGGCAAGTGCTGCTCTAAGTATTGGGTCAACTACGGCAGTGGGAGTTGAAGATGATGCCAGCAGCTCTGCCGTGGTAATTAACGTGTTGCATTGGTTATGTATGGCACACTATTTTGTGACTTGATTGATTTTTTACCTCAAATTGGTAGGGCATGATCCGGTTGGTGGGAAATGATGAAAATACCTACAACACGCCAAAAAGAACTACCAGTCTTCCGTTTTGTGTAAGTGTTTTTTTCACGTCGATTGCACGAGCTTTAGTTCATGAACTAAACCGCTATTATATTGCATTTTAAGGGGGTCAACATATGAGCCTGAGTGTGATGATAACTTAAAGCCCGTAATTGGCATGAAGTTTGACACCTGGGAAGAGGGCATGGCACTATACAAAATGTATGCTCATGAGGTTGGGTTCTCGGTCCGCACATGGACAACACACAAAGATGATCAGGGTGTACCAGTGTGGAAGAGGTTTGTTTGTGCAAGGGAAGGTTGGCGAAAGGTGGCCACAGATGAGGAAAGGATAAAGCCTAAACGGAACTTCAAGTTAAGCAGGTGTGGTTGTGAGGCTATGATCGGATTCAAGAGGCAAGATGACGGCAAATACGAGGTTGCCCGATTTGTCCAATCGCACACGCACCAACTTATTTCGCCAAGTAAGAGACATCTCATTAAGTCAAAGAGAGAAGTAGTGAGTTGAGGACAAAATTACTTACATGTCATAAGGCATTGGTTGGCACATCTGCAGCATATCGCTTGCTTAGTGTAGAGAAGGGGGGCCAAGCAAATGTAGGTTGCACAAAGCGTGATTTACAAAACTGCCACCGTGATTTTAAAAGAGCAATTAAGGGAGCAGATGGACAGATAATAGTAGATATCATGAAGAATAAGCAAGCTGCCAATCCAGCCTTCTACTTTGATTAGCAACTCGATGAGAATGATAAACTTACAAATATTTTCTGGGCCGATAGTATATGCAGAAAAAACTACTCATTGTTTGGTGAAGTGGTGTCTTTCGACTCCACATACCGCTTTAATAGGTATGGCTTGGTGTGACTCCACATACCGCTTTAATAGGTATGACTTGGTGTTTGCCCCTTTCACCGGAGTTAACAACCACAAATCTTGTGTTACATTTGGTGCTGCTTTTTTATGGAATGAGAAGCAAGAATCTTATATATGGTTGTTCAAGACTTTCTTGAAAGCAATGTGTGGGGTTGCACCTAAGCTAATCATTACCGATGAAGATCAAAGCATGAGAATAGGGATAGAACATGTTTTCCCGAACACTATACATAGACTTTGCATGTGGCACATCCTCATGAAGCTTACGGAAAAAGTTGGTGCGACCCTAAAAAATAGTCCAGATTTCCATGAACAGTTTATGTCATGTGTTTGGGGATCAGAGACACCAAACGAGTTCGAGTCAAAATGGTGTTCAATAATTAATGATTTCGGGCTAGATGATAATACATGGTTGCAGGAGAAGTATGAGTTACGACGATCATGGATTCCGGCATATTTTACTGATTTCCACCTTGGCGGAATCTTGCGTACCACATCAAGATCTGAGAGTGAGAATGCATTCTTCAGACACTTTACTAACCGGAACCTTGCCTTGATTGAATTTTGGGTCAGATTTGAAACAGCTTTAGAGGAACAACGGCAAAAAGAATTACAAGAAGATAATGTCAGCCTTCATACACTGCCTATACTCAAGACTTGTTGGAGTATCGAGAGTCATGGTAGAGAAGTGTATACTCATGAGGTTTTTGCTGAATTTCAGAGTCAGGTGCTAGCAGCGAGGGATTATTGTCATGTCAAAACAATCACGCAGATTGGTGAGCTCCGCACCATCAGCATTAGCAGCAACAGTGGCAAGGTTAGACAAGTTAGTTTCAACACTAGCACTAAGGAAACACACTATTCTTGTAGGATGTTTGAATCCTTGGGTATCATTTGCCGTCACATCATTGTTGTCCTAAAGAATGAGGGCTGTAATGAAATTCCTAGTCAATATGTGCTACATAGGTGGACTAAAATGGCTGCGCGACACCTTGCCTATGATGCCAACGGCCATGAGCTACAAGGGTCATCTACATGTCTTCCACCTGTCATAAAGAAGTTGTACGCGGAAACATGTTCAAATTTCAGCCTGGCACTTCATGTCGCAAAACATAGTGAGGAGAAGATGAGATATCTTCACAAGGCTATTGGTGATGCCTACACACAATTGGGGCAGGAGGGAACAGTTAGTGAGCAAAGTAAAGTTCAAGAATTTGAATCCTTCGTTGGAACATCATTCCCAACTGTGATCAACATTCACCCACCAGATGTAGCAAAAACAAAAGGGAGTGGTAAGAGATTGAAAAGGGGCTCGGAGCAGACCGTGACCCAAAAGAAAAAGAGGTAAAGTGACGAACCATGAAAATTTTGTTCATGCCCTTTCTGAAGTTGTACTAACATGGTTTTGTTACTCTTTACAGGGCCAAAGAGCATCACAAAAATAAGTAGTTGTGGTGGTCTCACTGATGCGATGTTGGAATAATTATTTTTAGTCATTTTGTGTAGACTTGGTATAGTGGAAATCAATCCATTCAAGTCTGTGCTTCTCTGTCATTTATGCACTTTGATTGTTCCAGTGCAAAATGGCCGTATGTAAGAAGTGAATTTGCCATGCCAAATATATGCAACAAGTTATGTAATTCTATTATGGTACCCGTTACCATGATCTGTGTATAAGTGTACAATTTATGTTTGGTGATGCGATGCAAAAATGGAGATGCAATTTGCAAAAGTTGACCGAGATTACCTGTTTTGGCATGGAACGCCTACTTTTTGCCATAATTATACAAGATATGGTCGATAATACCATGTCTTATTTTCAGGAATATTTCTGGATGGCGGTTCTACAACAATGAATTGATCAAAACTCTGACACCAGCCCTAAAGTTTGAGAAATCTCAAAATGTGCAATGCAGTACAATATGTAACATTCTAGATGTATAAAAAGTTGTACTGCTTTCCAAGTAGCAGCATTAATCCGTTGTAGATTGTACATGAAGGCATGTCTCATCTTCATTTATATATTTATTTGACCGAGCTTTTGTTTTAATTAAATTGTGCATAGCACCTGATAAAATTGGTAGATGTGCGTTTGTAGTAGCTTATGTAACTGTTGCGTGATTGCTCATTGCTGACTTTGGCAAAACAATCCAAAATTTCCATGTAATATTTTCTTTGTACAATAAGAAAGCTGAAGCAACTTTATAAATAATTGTTTATGTTGAGTTGTTTCGTAAGTGAACCAAAGAGATTTTATTTTGCAGCATTTTTTACGGAATTCGAGTGATTTTGAGCTTCCTGTGGTGATTCTGGAGAAGCCTGCCTAGGATCAGATTAGTTCATCTCTAAAAGCTACAAGGTGTATTTTCTGGAAGTATACCATCATCTAGTCTAATTATATAATTTTGCTGACCATCTTGGGAATTACTTTTCATCACGTCTTTCATGCAAGAACAATAGCTATCAAGAGATCTCTGAACACATTTTCTTTAGATTCTTCCATGCATCACAAGCATTCACATAAATTGTATGACAACCACACATTTAAGTACAAAAAGCTTGCCATATTTTTTCTAACAAATGTACATTCTCGCTGATTACATGGTGCCAAAGAAAACAAAGCCTGGATAACCAGATCGGGACTAGCACAAGAGGTGAAATTATCAGTTTCATCATCTGTCATCTTGGGAGACATGAAGATGACTCCTATGAAGATTACCCAGCCATAATTCATCAGCATGGGCTGATTCTTTGACCTCCTAGTTCATGCCTCCAGCTAATTGGTTTGAAGCCTGGTGAAGATGCGAAGGAAGGCGATGCTTGCATTTTTTCCATGCTTATCAAAGGCAAAAATATTGTTGGAGCGGGCAAGATGGCCCTGAATCTGAATAGTAGCGAATAGTCTGCTCTGGAACAACCATAAAACCATGATATAGAAAATAACGATGGATTATCCTCTATAAAGGGTTTGCTACATATAAAACACGGATTCCAAAGTATCAGATTTTTAGAATATAAAGGACAGTTCACTACTAGAGAAAAAGTGATGCAACATTGGGGATACATATTTGTTTTGGCTCGGCGGTAGTCAGCTAAAGAAGTTTTTGTTAAGTACTGAACGTGCAATGTTGATCAGTCCTTTTAGAACAACCATCAGTCAGTCGTACAATACAAGAAACAAAATGGCAGCTACTACTTATAGCTAGTGACCAATTATAGGAACATTCAATCTATGAGGTTTTGCAGATATATTATAAGGAACACCGACATTCTGCAAGCCATGGGTTACTAACCTGCATGAAAATAGGGAGTACATCCCTTGTAATTGACATGAAAATTGTACAAATATACTGCTCACAACACACTATTCCAATTCTGAATCAACGAAAATATGCCTTTTCAGTCAACTAGAACAACATTGCTCATGCTTATCTCTCTGCCACTGGTTTAAGCAGAATGGGGGGAAGGCGTGGACGAAATTGTAATAGCAAAAATAACCTTAACAAATGGATAAAGGAAGAAGCAAACATACCAAGATCCTTCAGCTGCTGCAGATGGTTAGTGCTGCTGACGGCGGTGGCGGTGGTAGGTTGAGTCGCCGATGCGCTCACAACGAGCGACCACTGCCAAAGGCGAAATCGGGGCACTCTTCAGATGTTCCGGTGGTAGGCTGTTGCTAGAAATTTCAAAAACGCAGATATTTGAGTGAGACGTCGCTCGATTGGTACAGGATTGAGAGAGATTGAGTGAAATTTACTAACCCAAAATCGCCTGGCAGCTGGCGCATTGGTACAGAAGAGGGAGAGAGCGGCGATTGGATTCAGTGAAGATCTTGAGGGAGGGAGATTGGTTCTTGAGCTCGCTGGGCCGTAACTCTAGCTCGCGGCGGCGGCTGTGCTGGTACAGGAGATGGAAGGAGAGGGAGACGACCTTGAGTGCAGGCGAAGGTCAATTTACTTGATTTACCTATGCTGCAAGGACTGTTTTGAAAATGTACCAGCAGGCCCATCTTCTAACCGATCTGGTCCCTATCTTTTGCATCCAATGGCCCATATGTCGCTGGTGCACTCGGCGCACCAGTTCGCTTGTTTCACTAGATACATTCTCCCCTTTGGGGGGCTTACACAGCGGAAAGCACAAGGGGCACTCCAGACACCACATGGTGAATCCCACATCACCACATGGTGTGCCCCAGCGTCGCCATGTGTTGGGCGTGTTGGGTTTCGTAGTAATTTTAAAAAATTTCCTACGCACACGCAAGATCATGTGATGCATAGCAACGAGGGGAAGAGTGTTGTCTACGTACCCAACGCAGATCGACTGCGGAAGCGATGACACGACGTAGAGGAAGTAGTCGTACGTCTTCACGATCCAACCGATCAAGCACCGAAACTACGGCACCTCCGAGTTCGAGCACACGTTCAGCTCGATGACGATCCCCGGACTCCGATCCAGCAAAGTGTCGGGGAAGAGTTCCGTCAGCACGACGGCGTGGTGACGATCTTGATGTACTACAGCAGCAGGGCTTCGCCTAAACTCCGCTACAGTATTATCGAGGTATATGGTGGCAGGGGGCACCGCACACGGCTAAGGAATAGATCACGTGGATCAACTTGTGTGTCTAGAGGTGTCCCCTGCCTCCGTATATAAAGGAGTAGAGGGGGGGAGGCTGGCCGGCCAAGGAGGGAGGCGCAGGAGGAGTCCTACTCCTTCCGGGAGTAGGACTCCCCTCCAATCCTATTCCAACTAGGATTCCCCAAAGGGGGAAAGAGGGAGAGGGGGGCCGACCACCTTCTCCTAGTCCTATTGTCCTAATAGGAAGGACTAGGGGAGGGGGAAGTGGCGCAGCCACCTTGGTCTGCCCCTTTCTCCTTTCCACTAAGGCCCATGAAGGCCCATATGGCTCCCGGGGGGGTTCCGGCAACCTCCCGGTAACCCGGTAAAATCCCGATTTCACCCGGAATACTTCCGATGTCCAAACATAGGCTTCCAATATATCAATCTTTATGTCTCGACCATTTCGAGACTCCTCGTCATGTCCGTGATCACATCCGGGACTCAAAACAACCTTCGGTACATCAAAATGCATAAACTCATAATATAACTGTCATCGTAACCTTAAGCGTGCGGACCCTACGGGTTCGAGAACAATGTAGACATGACCGAGACATGTCTCCAGTCAATAACCAATAGCGGGACCTGGATGCCCATATTGGCTCCTACATATTCTACGAAGATCTTTATCGGTCAGACCGCATAACAACATACGTTGTTCCCTTTGTCATCGGTATATTACTTGCCCGAGATTCGATCGTCGGTATCCAATACCTAGTTCAATCTCGTTACCGGCAAGTCTCTTTACTCGTTCCGTAATACATCATCTCACAACTAACATATTAGTTGTAATGCTTGCAAGGCTTATGTGATGTGTATTACCGAGAGGGCCCAGAGATACCTCTCCGACAATCGGAGTGACAAATCCTAATCTCGAAATACGCCAACCCAACATCTTTCTTTGGAGACACCTGTAATGCTCCTTTATAATCACCCAGTTACGTTGTGACGTTTGGTAGCACCCAAAGTGTTCCTCCGGCAAACGGGAGTTGCATAATCTCATAGTCATAGGAACATGTATAAGTCATGAAGAAAAGCAATAGCAACACACTAAACGATCGGGTGCTAAGCTAATGGAATGGGTCATGTCAATCAGATCATTCAACTAATGATGTGACCTCGTTAATCAAATAACAACTCATTGTTCATGGTTAGGAAACATAACCATCTTCGATTAACGAGCTAGTTAAGTAGAGGCATACTAGTGACATTTTGTTTGTCTATGTATTCACACATGTATTATGTTTCCGGTTAATACAATTCTAGCATGAATAATAAACATTTATCATGATTATAAGGAAATAAATAATAACTTTATTATTGCCTCTAGGGCATATTTCCTTCAGTGCGCTGGCCGCACCTTGCGGGAATGCGTTTTTTTCTTTTCTGTACACGTCTTGGAGTTTTTACGGGTTTTTGGATTTTGTTTGTTTTTTCTAGGTTTTCTAAAAAGGAATTTTTCTCATGTGAACCACATCGTGCCAAAAAAATCATAGGTGTGCTTCACGGTATAGCACAACTGTGCTTAACAAGAAGCGTAACTTTTCAAAAATGAAAAGCATAGTTATGCTTCGCCGTGAAGCATATATGTACTTCTCAGAAAGTGAAAAGCACAGTTGTGCTTCCTAAAAAGAGAAAAGTACATGTATGCTACACTCTGAAGCACATTTGCGCTTCTGCATGAAACACATATATTCTTCCCCCAAAGGGGAAAGTACATGTGTGCTTCATGCTGAAACACAACAATGCTTTTCGAAAAAAGAAAAAGCACAACTGTGCTTCACAAAAAAGTGAAAAAGCACAACTGTGTTTCCGTTTTTTTCGTGTTTTCAGTCTTTTTTGCTTTTTTTTCAGTTTTTGGTTTGTTAAAACATTAGCTCAAACCTTTTTTTAAGCACAAATCGTAGAACAATAGTTCTACAGTAAATTTCATTAATAGGCAAAATATGCACAAGTGAGGAAAGAAAATACTCCCTCCGTTCCCAAATATTTGTCTTTCTAGAGATTTTAA
The DNA here is from genome assembly GCF_003073215.2 of Triticum urartu. NCBI lineage: Eukaryota > Viridiplantae > Streptophyta > Magnoliopsida > Poales > Poaceae > Triticum > Triticum urartu. The sequence goes on from NC_053024.1 coordinate 19,283,448, forward strand.
CAAGTGACTACATATGAAGCAAAATGAGTGAATCTACACTCTAAAATATGTCTACATATATCTGTATGTTGTATTCCATTTGAATATCTAAAAAGACAAATATTTGGGAACGGAGGGAGTAGAAGAGTACAAGGAGGCTTATCCAATGCCTGTTTTGGGTGTCATAAACATTGTTAGAAAATTCTGTTAGTACAAACATCAAAGATGTGTACTTGCCCGGTCCTTCGAGATCTCCAAAAACTTGTGCTTGATTCTATGTTCCAGAAGAGATAGGTCATGTTTGAGTATATATTTCCAAGTGTTGAGGCAGTGGGCTTCTCTCTTAAAACCTATTGATATAGAATCTAGTTTGTAAGATCTTGATGCTAGAAACACAACTGGGAAAATGGTTCGTGATTTAGGGACGGGACTTGCCTTCTCCCCCGATGTGTGTCCATCCGTGCTCCCATGTACGTGGCTTGATTTGATTGGAACAAAATAAGGCCCGGCCCCACCCCTTAAAATCAGGGGGGGGGAGATGATTAGATTAGAAAGAAAAAAGAAAAAAAGACAACCGTAGGATGAAGTGGGAGCATGGATGAGAGTATGAGGAGGGAGCAGGCAAGCCGGATCCGTATTTTAGACGCATGGTTCAAGAGGTTAAATGTTTCGAAAAATTGAATCTACAAAAAAACACAAAACTCTCAAGCACAAATCATTGCCCAACCTTCATCGGAACTGGTCAAACCTTGTTGTAATAGACAATCGAAAAATCGTCTTGTTAAGGCCTCATAGGACCAGCGCATCAGAATATCAACCACCACCAATGAAGAGAAGCATAAATCAAAAGGATCCAACCTGTGGACACAAAAACATAGACGAACGAATAACGGACCATGTGGATCCATCGAAAACAAACGCCGATCGAATCCCACGAGATCCGCCGAAGACAAATCTCCACACGTCCTCCGACGACACTAGAAGCACCTCCATTCAGACGTCATGATTGGCCATTCGGCATGTCGACCGTGTCAAAACGATTTATTTGACAAGCAAAATAAAAACGATTTGTTGGATCAAAAACCATTCTCTGCCTTGGTTTGCCGACTAATCACGTACTGACGCAGCAGGAACAAGTTGCATTTGCTAGGCTACACAGTGCATGTACTGACACACACAAACTAGCTAGGAATATATGAATCTCTTTTAGGTGGTATATATATTCTAAAGCATATCTTTCCAGCGAAGCTACAAGTCTTTTTTCTTTGCGACGAAAGCTACTACAGCTCTCCTTTTTGTTCAACTAGTTACAAGATTTTGTGTTGTGGAAAGCCCTTTTGGTTCATTTTCATTTCACCTAGCTAAGCTAGCTACTACTACTCTATATATGGCTATATACCTTTAATTCCCGGCTTTATCGTAGTAGCTAATTAATCCAGTTCCGTCTGAATATGTCACGGCATCATTCTCGCAGAATATATGGAAACGTGCCAAATCATGGAGAGAATCAGATAAAAGCAAACTAATAGCAGCAGCCCAAGGCTCTATCGGTTGACTAAGGGCATGTACAATGATGCTATCTTAAAAGTATCATGTAGGATAAATGATGAGGTGTAGGACAGAGAACTCATAAGAAAAGGCTTGTCTTCTCTTATTTAAGAGAAGACAAGAGATGATCTCTTAGCATAATATGTCTCATCACGTTTTCAAAAATTGCTAGTTATTGAAGATAAGACTAAAAGATGACCTATTATAGACTCTTTTTTATTGTCATCTCTAGATTACATGCAAAACTTAAGATAAAACTATCTTATCAATCATTGTACATGTCCTAATTATTTATAGTTTCGCTAAAGCACATTTAGATGTGCTCTAGATAAACCCATTTATTTAAGCCATATTAACATTATTTGTCACGATCGACGCCATATATGATATATATTCTCTTGCGAGAGCTATATATATTCGCAACAGCTAGCTATAGCTGGTGGTGTCCATGGAAGTCAAGGAGGAGTGGCGTGTTCCAGTTACGATCCTCGGACTCGTCACCTCAGTTACAAGAAGCATATATATGGACACGATTTAAATAATCGGTAAATATGGCCAGTAGCTAGATCGGTCGATCGCCGGCAGTCGCCGTCGCCATGGTCGTGGTCGCCGACGGCGTCGTCGCCGCGCCAGAGGGGCACGTCGGCGTCGGCGTCGTAGGCCGGCGACCTACCCCCTAAAAGGGCATAGGCTTAGACGACTCTCGCGCGCGTGCCAAGTCGGATCAGGCTAATCAAGCTGCTGCTAGCTGCACGCTTAGCGAAATGGAAACATGACAAGGACGTCGTTGATCGCCATCGCCATCGCCATCATCCATCTGGCCGTGGATTATGGCGAAAGCAAGCCAGGCGAAGGCGGAAAAGAATGGCGCACGGCGATCATGGATGGATGGACGGATGGATGGATGGTATAGATCATGGTGACGATGAATCCGTGTTGCATGCGCCAGTGGGTGAACGGGAGGAGGAGGAGGTGGTGGATGGGGATCGCCGTCGATGGCGGTCGCTGTCGGACGGACGGAGGGGCTGGAGATGGATGGATGGGACGAGGCGGGAGGCTGCGCGCCATGTGTCGACCGGAGAAGCTACGTGCCCAACCCCGGCCTCAGGTGCGCATGCACACGCTGTGGGACACATATGCTTGCTTGCTTGCCAGCCAGTGACTTGAAGATGTCGCGTTCGTACGTGTACACGTGCGTATTCGTACGTGCCGCAGCTCGACACGTTTGTAAGCTCTGTACCGTGTGGTGGGGGCTGCCGTCTTTTTGGGCGCGTGGGTGTTTACATGTAGGAGTATTGTTAGATGACTACCGAATAAAGTTATACTAAAGCCGATTCTATTAATTTGAATCGGATGGAGCAGAAAAATACAGTCACATGAATAATATTTTTTGCAATAGTAGCTGAAATAAATATTTAAAGTTGGCCATTGGAATTTTAACTTATTCGAATTGTGTGTTCATGAAATTTGAAGTTATGAAATCATATCTTTTTTCTGAAATATAGTTACATCTCTTTTTTGAAAATGTCAAATCTTTTTGGAATACATGAAACGTACTCAACCGGTGCCATTGGTGATGCTAGACCACCAATATATCCACCGTTCATTGTTCCTTTCCATTCGACGGTCAACGAGCGTGACATGTGCTTAAGACCGCAAATCACTTGCACGGACACTCGCATCACAGACACCAGTTTATGTACGCTAGCTGCATTGTCAAGCATTTAATACCATACGAATTTTTAAGGAGAATCTTAGTTTTTCAAGGGTAATTCTATACAACGTCCTTCTTCTCCTCCTTTTCTTCTACCTGCTCTGATCCAAAAGAAGTGTAACTAAAACCACAACACTTATTTTGGATCAGAGGGAGTATCAGTTTTCAAGGGGAACTTTAATTTTTAAGGTGAAGTAATAGCTAGCACTAATAATGGAGTACACTCCAAAAATCTATATGCCCACGTAGAGAATTGTAATATCTAGCACTAACAATCAAGGATAATAGTGCTAGCTAGCATCAAAGTGATGATAGCTAGCACTATTCTCACATTTTAGGAAATGCAAAATCTGTCTGGAATAATTCAGAATCATTTTGAAATAGTTAAACCCATTTTTGAATAAATGAAGTATCTAAAACCAAACTTTTGAATTTTTTTCCGGAAAAGTGTTTTCGAAATTGTTGACTTTTTTGAAATATATATGTTAGATGTTTTTTAAAATACTCATCAATAATTATTTTTAATGGTGGCCAAAATAATTATTTAGGTTTTTTAAGTCTTGAAATTATTTGTGATTCTGTCCAAAATTAATTCATATAATATTATCCAGTATTTCTGATATATGGAATACCCAAAAATATATTTATTACCTAACAAACATACAAACTATTTGGCGGTTACTTGGCGGTCACCCTATAGAAAGCTTTCTAAAGGTACTTTTAGACAATCCCAACTTTCTAGGTTTTTTACTGGTCCTATTCACCTTGCATTCTCTTTTTTATGAATTTCGATTTTTGGACTGGTACCTCAGAAAACACGTTTGGTGCTTGAGCTCGGTTGTTTTGAAAGATTCAAACTTCGTATTTCACAGTCTCCAAAAATTCTGGAAAAAATTACTCACTAACGATAGATGTATACTAGACGTGTGCAAAATTTCATGAAGCTTGAGCACCAAAAGGCTGCATCGCTGGTAGCACTTCCTATTTTATTTCATTTGCAAAAATTAAATATTTTTAACTTTTTGAAGAAAAACAACTTCAAAATAAAGGGGAGAGTGAGGAGCCACATGGTGGGCCTTAGACTTCTCCCATCTTGTTGTTTTGCTTACGGACATATCACACTGTATGCATATCTATAGTGGTGCATGTAATTGACATAAAATTTTGTTACACACTACATCTATTTGTATGCCTTTAACCCGACATGTATATAATGGCTGACATCCACATGGTAGAAACTGGTTAGACATATTGCTTAGAAAGAAAATATAATAACTTTTTGGGCATGTCTAGAAAAGAAAAGGACAAAAAAAATGCTTGCATGAATGTTAGCGTAAAATCAATGACATAGGTTTTAGATGCACAATACTTAGCGCAACTCCAACCAGGCGACCCATTTCGTCCATCCAAGTCCGTTTGGGTCGCCACATACCAAAATGCCGGCCCAACACGCGGACCCAAACCCAAAACGTGTCCGCTTCATGTCCGCGATGACCCATTTCAGGCTCAAATTTGGGTCTGAAATGCGTCGGCGCGGACACGAAACGGACGCGCCACGCGTCTCCTTGATGTCCGCCGTGGTCCCACATGGCGGCCGACCAACGACCGAACACGGTCATATTACTAGCGGCCGCTGACACCGGGCCCACGCATCAACCAATGGAAGCATCGGGAAGGGGCGGGCTCATCTACTTCCATTACCATCCAGATCTAGCCGCCCCCGTGTGCTTCCTCGCCGGCGACAACCAAACCCTAGCCATGGGTTTCGTCAGCGGCTCCGGCAAGAGCGTGGGGAAGTTCACCACCGACGCTTCCTCCTCCCGTGCTCTTCCTCGTTCGCTGCTGCCGATGCCTGCCTGCCCCGCCAGGCAGCGACTGCATATTCCGATGTACCAGACGCGATGGCACTGGCAGTACCAGCAGCCGCTGCCATACCCAGACATCACCCTACCGCACGACTGGCATTTGGATCCACATCGGATCCCGGTGTCAGCGGCTCCGCGATCGCGACGAGTGCACGCCGAGGAGGTGCACAGGCGGCGGGCGCTCTTGACGCCGGAGCAGCGCGCACATCTGATGTACGCGTTGGACCCTCCCGATTGGGAGATGTGGTTTGCCCTCGAGCACGAGAAGCAACGCCGCCTCGGCGTCCAGCAGCACCACACCCACCCTTCGTCTCCCCTTGTGGTCCAGCCGGAGGACGAGGAGGAGGAGGAGGCTACGTACCAGGCCGCACCAGCGGCGGCAGAGGAGGAGGCGGCCTATGAGGCTATTCTGGCAGAGGCCCTTGCCCTCTCCGCGGCCGGCGACTGCATGGTTCTGCTATCGCTGACGCGGAGGCTCCCGGAGCCCAAGGCTGAGCTGGAGCCTGCGGAGCGCTACGTCTGGACCGGCGAGCTGCGCGAGTGGGTCAATGCCCCCCCCCTCCTGTGTACCTCGGCGCGACGCCGGTGCAGGAGCAAGCCTACCATCAGCATTGGAAGGCCCAAGCGCTGCGGACGGAGCGGGAAGAGGGCGAGTGGTTGATGTAGCTCGAGCGCGAGGAGGAGGAGCGACATGCTCGGGAGCAGGCAGTCCAACCGGCGGTGTAGGCGGCGCGGCACGTCGACATGGCCAGGGCCTGGGAGGTGGCATTCCCCTAGGCTAGGCCGGTGCCAGAGCTGGTCGACCTCACCGGGTCGGACAACGAGGACGCCTAGGGCAGCGCAAAGTTTTTTTGTTTAATTAATCTTTAATGTTTTGAGTGGGCTTTGGCCGGCATTTGACCGGTTTTAATGTATAATTATGTTAAATTAGAACATGATTACTCTTTTTTTATTCAAAAAGTTCATGTCCCAGAAATATGGGTCGAGCCAGCGTTGGCGCACGCGCAGACCCAAATGGAAAAGCAGACACCGACGTCCGTACAGCTGACCCAAACGGACAAAAAACGGACAAAGCGTGCGTCCATTTGGGTCGGTCCATTGAAATTGCTCTTACATCACATCTAGACGTATTTTAACAAAACTATAACTTTTTCATGCGTAACACATTTTGTGGGTGCGTGCATATCACTAGGTGCAGTGTCCGGGGACACCCCCTCCCTTTCAGGAAAATAGTTTACTCATTGGCATCGATAGTTCAGTTATCTTATATGAAACTTCATAAAGTATAATACTGAGTTACCGACGTCCAAAAGCACACATATCTTTGAATCAATGTTTGTGGTAGTTAAGGACCTAATGCAATGATTATTACGTGGCCTAGTGTCACTTGTTAGCCACGGCAGTGCATACGTGGTCCATATGAAAAGCTTACCGGCCAACAATACTCACATGTGTAATGCAGCACCGAGTGTTGTTGTTTAATTATTACAAGTGTAAGAATTTTCTGAGGATTCGACAATAGTATTTGATCAATTGGCAATCTTGTTTTGCCCATTTGAAGGAATATACACAACATATCCATGTTATCATATATAACTACTACCCTAACTTATTTTTCTCACTATGTAATGCAAATATGTATGGGAAAAGGCTCCTCTGTTCTCATTATATTATGCTACTTACATTAATAGGTATTTTACAACTATATAATAGTCCTGCAATAAGCTATGTATTTTTAATTTCAGTTCTCGTATTATTAATACGAATATACATGGTCTATATAATTAATTTCATCAAAATATACTAAAATAAATTTACGCAGCAACGCACGGGTATCTTCTCGTATATTATATGTATAGTTTCATTAACCATAAACTTGTTCGACATAAACAGGGATCAATGACAAGGGGGCCTGTATGCGTATAACACATGATTAATAAGTATATATGATGTTACAACAACCCTAGTAGCTAGCTAGCTATCATCAGTTTTGTTTGAATGATTGATCTTTCAATTGACCAGGATATTTTAGCTACGAGAACCGATTAATAACTACAACTAGTTCCTCACTTGTAACATAATTAACAGTGACTGTACTACTGAGAATTAATCCGGTCAAGGTAGCTGCAAACTGCAAGCTAGCCGCAAAGCAACCATTCTTGTCGCTTAATCTAGAATCTAGATGCAGCACAAGGATTAATCAGCTGCAAGTATTTGACCACATGTCATGCATGCAACTGTGGCATCATCATGCAAGGCGGTCTAAGCTAAGACACCTAGGCCTCTTTGGGTTGAAAATTTTCACCGCCAAAGCAAGGCGGCCGTGAGTGTTAGGTCAAGAATCATTAGGTTCTACGAATATTTAACATGATTATCCATCCCTAGGGAGCTACACAAGCAAGCACGCCCACCTAATGTTTGCTTACTTCTCAGGGCGCTGTCTCCAAAGTTTGGTGTTTCACTGGCTTTTTGGGGGAGAGAAAGTACACAAAGCTATGTGTATGCTTGGTGAGCTGAAGTCTCCTTGATTGATTGCTTATTCTTTGCTTCAAGTAGACTTGGTGTGGCCACATAACTCCAGCCCAAATCGGCACAAAAGGTAGTACAAGTTGTTTTTTGTTTCTTTCCTTTTCTTTTCTGCAAGCAAGGACAACAAAAGAATTATCCTGATGGAATAAAAAGGCTAGCTAGGTGTGCATATACTTATTGATTACTGAGGTGTTCTATCAGGAGAAGGATAAAGAGGCATCAATGTACATATGGTGTACATGTCTATAATTTGGGTTTGATCTTATCACAAAAGGCTAGCTATTCCTTCTAGAATTTATATTCTGCTTTATTTATTTTTGTTTCCTAGTGCAAAAGGAGGTGGTGGTTCACAATGCATATATGCATGTGTACATCCAACAATTTGCCCATCCCCTCCCTCTCTCGTCTAATCCTAATAGTGCAAGGGTGACAAATTGTTCAGTCAAACACGCTTCATGTAGGAAAGAATCTAAACATCAGTAGGCCACTATTTCTTCCCACGAAGCCTCTCTCTCTCTCTCTCTCTCTCTCTCTCTCTCTCTCTCTCATCCCCATTAAAAACGAAAGAAGCTTTGAAACATCTCACCAGCTTTTGATTTCCAACTACACACTTGCCCTGCTTCTATCTTCCTCCCAGGAACCAGACTGCCAAAGTCCTTGAGCCTTTGGAGGAGCATGCATGCAGTTACCCTAAAAAAACAGATCATGCTCCATATGATTGCCACAAGTCCTTATAAAAGGGTAGCTAGCCACCAATAACTTGTCTCTGCAGCTAGGCCCTCTTCTCATCTCATCTCTCCCACTTCTCCTTCCTCCTAAATCCTAATCCCCTACACACACAGTACACTCCAGCACTCTGAGCTACTAGTAGTAGTACTTGTGCATGGTCATATCCAAATCCATCTATCTATAAGGGAGCTAGCTAGCTGTGCCCTCCGAGGGGTTCATCGATCATACTCATATATAGTAGCTACGAGGTAACCAACAATGTCACGGAGGAAAGGAGCAGCAGCAGCAGGAGGAGGAGGAGCTGGGCCCATGGAGATGGCGGCCATGGAGGAGGAAGCTGCCGAGCTGAGGAGAGGCCCCTGGACGCTGGAGGAGGATAACCTCCTCATGAGCTACATTGCTTGCCACGGCGAGGGCCGCTGGAACCTCCTCGCCCGCTGCTCTGGTGAGTTGATCTCCCGCCATAGCTCTCTCGCCTTGCATCATGCATGTCGATCGCCATGAATATTTTCTTACTGCTGTCTATCTCTGTCATGCCAGGGTTGAAGAGGACGGGGAAGAGCTGCCGCCTCCGGTGGCTGAACTACCTGAAGCCTGACATAAAGCGGGGGAACCTGACGGCGGAGGAGCAGCTGGTCATCCTGGAGCTCCACGCCAAGTGGGGCAACCGGTGGTCGCGGATCGCGCAGCACCTCCCCGGCCGCACCGACAACGAGATCAAGAACTACTGGCGGACCAGGGTGCAGAAGCAGGCGAGGCAGCTCAAGGTGGACGCCAACTCCGCCGTCTTCCGCGACGCCGTCCGCTGCTACTGGATGCCGCGCCTCCTCGACAAGATGTCCATGGCCGCTGCTTCCACGGCCGCGCCGCCGCCGTTGATGGAGCAGCACGGCCACGGCGTCGTGACCTCCTCGCAGTCGGCCGCAATCGGCAGCGACCAGCTCTGCTGCTACCCTCCCGCCGGCTTCGACCCGAGCCCGAGCGCGTCCACGTCGGGATCGACGGCGGCAGCCGCGCTGCAACCGGCGCCGGTGCCCTGCTTCTCCGAACTCAACTGGGAGGACCAGTACTGCTACCCGAGCGGAGGCGACCTCGACGGTGGCGCCGGTGGGATGGAGCTGGACTCGGCGGCGCTGCTGGGAAGCCTCGGCCTCGACGGGCTGGACCTAGGGCCGGCAGAGTCGTACCTCCCGGACGCTACGCTCCTCGACTACCTCAACTACTCGAGCTGCACCGCCAACGCCATGAACATGATGGTGATGAACGGCGGCAACTACAACAACAGCTACTGTGGCGGTGACGCCATGGTGGACGGCGATCACCACGACCCGACGACGGCGACGACGTGCCACGCGGCGAGGAAGCTGGCAGGCGAGTGGGGAGGAGGAATCTAGAAAATTCTAGCTAGCTAGCTAGTGATTAATTAAGCTAAAATTAAACCCAGCCAAGTGGATGGATGGGTGGCACTCTCCTACTCCTAGCTAGCTACGTTGCTTCTTGCAACGTCTCTCTAGCTATATTAAAGCCAGATGTCACATTGGCTAATGGAGCTCATCATCATCGTCGTCGACCATGTAGCTAGTAGTGATCAAAGTGACCAATTGATCGAGATTGCTAGCTCTAGCTCTCTTTTACTTGTTGATTCTAGTGTAGTCGATGTGGTGCATGCATGATCAATGAGGTGTAACCTTTTGGATCTAGTAACTGCGTACGTGTGTGCTCTTTCTTACTTCCATCTTTCTCATGCTACTTGTTTGTTGGTGTGTGTGAGCGGTCGTTGTCTCCAAGTGATATCGTTTGTGTTGGTGAGGTGGTGGTGCACTTACATGCGTGGATGTGTGAGACAGATGGTTGATCAGCTTGGCAATGACATATTGACAAGTCGCTCTAAGAGAGGGCTTCTCAGGGCTTTTGAAACTATTGCATGATCATAACAAGAGAAGATCGAGGGAATGATGCCTTCATCGTCATAAGTCGCCACGGGTTCTGGCTAGGTATGGACATTCCCTCCAACAAATCTCTAAAAGTTGTCACTTTGAACAATACTTGGTCATCAAACCCAACTTTTGTGTCCCTCTCTCTCGGGGGCAACTGGAACCCTAGCCACCCACCCCTATCTTCCTATTGCCACCTCCGAGAGGGTTGTCGGGCAAGCATGTGTTTTTTTTGGGGGGGGGGGGGGGCTCCTTGGTTGAAGGCAGCTAGGTGGGTGTGGTCCAGTCATCAGCCAAATCCAGATCTAGAGGGAGGGCTCTAATCCTATCATGGAGGCACACTTCGTCGGCGATGCCCATGGATGCCCTTCTGAAAGGACATCTTTACCCAAGTGGATTTTGCTGTGAGTAGCAACTGATTAGGGGACTAACAATATACATGATTTGGAAAGTGGCCCTGGATCACTTATTTTGGGGCTGGATATACAAATTCTGGCACATAGGTTCAACTTTCATCAAGAAAGCATTTTGGGTTCCAATTTATAGTGTAAGGGTACCCCTTATAACTTTGTGTAAAGAAATGTTATACATGAATTGTCTGAGCAGGTTTTAGTCTCATGGCAAAGCAAGAAAACTAGTAGGATCCCCCCTATCAAAAAAATAGGGAAAAGAAGAAGGTTTATTTAAATTTATGCAATGTTTTCCTCTCTATGCTTTGTTAGGACTATATTGTGTTTCCAAAAAGATATCTGGTGAACATTCGCTGGGGGTGGGATCCCAGTGAACACCCTCAGAGCCATCTGATCTAGATCAAACGGTGGCAGATTTCTTCCCCAAACTCCCACAATTTAAACAAACTGTCATGACCGTTTTTCAAAAATGCCAACCCCTCCTTCACAAACTGCCAGCAGCATTGTTCCCAAATGCCATCCTAGCTGGTGAACGGTCACTAGCTATTGGCATCCATTGTGTTTATGTTTGAGATAAGGAGGTAGAGTTAGAATATGTTAAAACCACATGTAACTTGTACTCCAAGCCTACATCCCAGAGTGTACTCTATATATATTACATATGAGGGTTAGATCAATACAACAAAAATATTAGCCTATCAATAATTTTCGCATGCTTATGCATACAAATGTTCTACTACCAACAGAGTTTGGATGAAGGCCGATGAGTTGGATTAGTGCCTAATCATGTCTCATGACACTCAAAATTCTTAAAGAAACATCCATTGAATTGTAACTCAAAGAACAGTTGATTGTGTTGTGTTTTAGTAGTGGAGGAAGCCCGAAGGCTTCGGGCCATACTCCATACTATCCAACTTGGCTACTAAATAGCTTAAAATATTAGTCGGATGATCCCAAAATGCCAGACCCCTAAGTGACCCCTTAGGCTCCAGACTTATTTTGGGACATCTAGTTTCGGTACCAGTGAGGACGAAATAATGCATGTAACACTCTGCTTCACTTGGAGATTCCGGGATAGGCGATTATGAGATATCCAAATAGGAAAATAAATTTTGTGTGTGTGTGTGTAGGGGGGGAGGGGGCATATATAGCCGCCTTTTTCTCCATAAGAACAAACTTCTGGATGTGAGATCTCGACCATTAAAAGAGCTTGAAGCTTCTCTCCCCGGCTCTCATTCTTCCATCTAAATGATGGAAAGTGGGCCTTGTACCTAGATCAAAGATCCAATGTAGCAAAACACGAATGCCCCTTGCATTTATCCATCAAGCTTCTAACTCGTGGGGTTTTTGGGACTCCTAGACTGATGGAGTCACCCGAGAGCATCCTAGATTTAGGATTCGTCCCAAGAAGTTTGTGAATGCGTGAGAACGCCTCAACATCTACCCTTAGTGGTTGTGATCATTGAGAGAAAGTATCCAAACCTCTCGAACAAAGACGTAGAATTCAACAAGGATTTGAAAACCGGGCATAACCTTATCGTCATTGTGATTCCCTTTGTTTATTTCTACACCCGTGCTTACTTACTTGTCTAGTGGTAAGCCTTTCTTGTTTATCTTGTTAATCACTTTGCTATATCATATAGGGCTGTTTCATATAGAGTTGTCTTTAGTGAACACTTTATATATTAGTGTCACTAACATTAGTAAATTAATAACAATTTGTAGTTCTTATGCACACCTAGCCCTCTTTTCCCGACCCTTTAATTTTCCCTTTTGATGTTCAAGTGGCTCCACCTCTTTCCCCATTCAAGCTATGGGTGAAAACCCTATAGTTCAATCTACGAGATCACATGGTGGTGGTGGTGGTGGTGATGGTGGTGGTGGTGGTGTTGCACATCATGAACTCCTTTGATGCCCCCACGTTCTTGGGAACTATGATCCAACATGGGCTTTTTTCATGACATAATCGGCAAGGTGGATGATGATTTATGCCACGGTCCGTGATATGGAGTCGAAGCTACTTGGTTTATGTGTTACCATGGGCAAGCGTCTTGGTCTTGGACATTCCGTTTACCGACAGGTTCAACGCTCCTCGGCTGGGAGCAAGATGGTTGGGGAGCCTCTCCAACAAGGTCCTTGTTGAGCAATACCATGGCATGATCTTGCGGGCTGGGAGTCTTTTTTTTAGGATTGGGAGTCTCTTCTTTTTGCGGGTTGGGAGTCGTGGGCATGCTTCTCTTTGTTTGCTTCAAGGTCTAGTTCTTTTTCGTATGTTGTCATCAATGGCATCAAAGCTAGTTTCACACATGTTCTCTAAAACCTACACACTAGTACTTTCTAACTAACTAATGAATATGGCATTGGTCAGTTTAATTCAAATACAAGCTCTATCTTTAATTATGTGTGTGAATGTATACTATATATAGACATATATATACTAGCTAGATAGAGTTATTTGCCTTTGTGTTTTTAGTTGTGCATGCAAGACACTCCCTCCACATCACAAAAAAACCGAAGTTTTGGGCAAATACCATTTTAGTTATTCAAATTTGATATTTGAAAATCACATGTAAATATCTCTATCAATTGTTTTTTCTTTGCCAAAATCTTACTCCCTCCACTCCACAATGTAGTGCTTCCTCTATCCCCGTGCTTCAACTTTGACCGTAAATTTAACTACCAAGACCGATTGCGGCAGGAGCAAAAATTATATCAGTGAATTCGTATTCGAAAGAAGTTTTCAATTATATAATTTTTTCTCCCGCCATAGTTGGTCTCGTTGGTTAAATTTATGGTCAAAGTTGGACCTCGGGAAGCGCGGGCGCACTATATTTTAGAATGGAGGGAGTATGATTTTTTTGGTTTATGACAATTGAGATTAGTGGTTAAAGCTACATCTTGAAGACCATGTCAATGATGCCACTTACTTGTAATATGGATGTAGTAGCCAGGACCTTACCAAAGGTGGCTGAGAAAATGACAAAACGATAGTGCAAATCGTACTTCTGGAGGCAAATGCCGAACGTAGTCTGAACGGGGAAATGGGGGAAAATGATGGGTCATGTCATCGCATCAAATCTGATGGGAGAGAGAACAATCTTTGCATTCATAACCATCCATTTGTCCTTTATTATTAATCGTGTTCTCTATGGATGGAGAAGGAAATCCTGCATGGCTAGCAATATACAGAAAAGATGACTTGATAACACTCATGCAGCTTTCAAGGACACTGTACCAGTGGACTTCCTCTTAAAGAAAGTGGGGTATGGCATATCTGATAGTGAATGACAAGAAGTAAAGTTCTCCCTTCAAAAGAGAAGAGTGTTGTGATCGAATGGGAAACGTTCCTTACAACAAAGAAGTAGTCTTAAGGGCATTATTCCTTTTTTTCGATGGAACTGCAGCAAAAGTTATGTAGAAATAGAGATACCGAGGAAATGGCATCTTCCTTATTGTGAAGGCTAGAGATAACCCCCATGTGAATAGATTGAAGTAATATAAATATTGGCTCGTTGATTTATCAATAGGGGAATATCTACCTCTCTATCAATAGGCAAAGAGTTTCCTAGGAGTTTTGAAGAGTTATGTACCTTAGAAAAAAAAATCCTTTATGGTCTGTTGTTGGACTAAAACCATATGATTGTTTCCCATGGTTTAAGTTGTAGCAAAGTTTTACAAAGGAGAAAACTCTAAAGTCGATCTAACCTAAAGGAATAAGCAGGAACAGAATCCTTCAATGGAGCAACGACTAAATCAAGGATTCTTGTACAGTGAGTTTTATGGGCTACACTGGCTGTATGGTCTACGTTTCAAATACATAAACACGCCGTGTACTACCATTCTGCACAGTTCGTGGCTGTGTGGTCGTCCATCGGATTCCCAGCATGCACAGTGCCGGCTTTGCATTGCATGCATGCATTGCCCCTAGCTACTCTCTCGTAGGACGTGGGTGAATGAATGCATGCGTGCGTGCGCGCGTGCTCCCGTCCATGGAGCAACACGATCGAGAGAGAGAGAGAGAGACCGCAACAGAACCTGGCCAGCTGCTGCTGCTGCAAGCTGCATGGGAGGAGCTGACCTGATGATGATCTGACAAGCGCAGAAATGTTCCTGGACTGGACGTCTGGGCTGCAATAACTTTGGGGCACTTGATGGATGCATCGGCCACTGTTGGCAGAATGGACGGAGGTAGACCTGCTGCTGGAGGCTTCAAAGCCCGGCCATGTCCCCCTGCTTGTTCCGGTTGACCGCCACGGACAAGCACACACGTCCAAAATTTTGTATGCTTGGCCATACCTGGCAGATGAAAGTAATAAGCACTAGAAGAAGATGAAAGTTCAGCTCATCATAAGCACTAGAAGAAGGGAAAAAAAATCAAGAAGTGCACGCTTTTGGTTAGCATACGTTAGCTTCATTGCACTGTGGGCGAAGCCGATGTTGTACAGTAGAATGTGTGTATGTGTATGCACCACGACAAGGAGACACGTACGTACATGGCGCCCAAATCCAAAGTAGAAAAGGTAGGTTTTTCTTTTTGGTTCATCGTGTGGAGGAGAGTTATCTTGGAGTCCTTGTCGACGAAAACCCCTAACGTTCTATATAGTCGGGATTTCCACTTGCACACATGCCTCCCAGCATTTAAAGCCTAGACTGTGCTCCTCTAGGTATAGTCAGTGGTGGAGCTAGCAGCGAGTTACGCCAAGTGCTGAAGTAGTTTGAACAATGAACTCTTAAAATTTTCAGTAGTTTGTAGAAACGAATTGCAAGGGATGTTGACACTACGCCTACGGCTGTAGCCATAGCTGCCCTGGGCATGTCTCCGCCACTGGGTGCAGTTTTGATAGGTCTCGATTGGCCGAGGTTTTGTTAAGGCTCAACCCATTCAGAATAGTGCAACTTTGGGTTTTTTTTCCTCGAAATAGGAGCCCTGTCTAATTTAATTCATATAGAAGACATCACCAAACTCACTGACGTTTCAACTATGTGTGTGTGTGTGTGTGTTTGGGGGGGGGGGGGGTGCACCACACCGCAAACACACCACCACTGATGAAGGAGAGAGAAGCCAGGCTGATATGGGAGAAGCTGGACTAGGTCGCCCCGACATCGGTGGTGAAGAGAGCGCGCATGAGGAACCATGTTTCGTCTACAATACCCGACACATAAAACAGCCTGGGGCCACCTCTCGAGCATCAATGTAGCTATCTTGCCCTACATGAATCTATGTATGCACCATGAGGAAGGAGATCCAACAGCCAAATCAAAAGTAGAAAAGGGGAGTTTTTCTCTTCGGTTCATCGTGTGGTGGAGAGTTGTTTTAAAGTCTTTGTCGACAATAGCCATCAAGTTCAATAAAGTCGTGTTTTCCACTTACACACATGCCTTTAGCACTTAAAGTCAATTAGCCTACTGCAGCGGTGTGCTCCCTGAACCTTTAGGGCCTCTTTGATTCACAGGATTGTAAAAACATGGGAATAGGAAAAACATAGGATTGAAATGTCATGCTCATCTCAATCCTATAGGAGTTTAGGTTGTTTGATTGCATCATAGGAAAAACGAAGGATTCTTTCAAAGAGGTTTGACTGGATGCTAGAAATCCTATGGGAAGTAGTACAAAAAATTCCTTAGAAAAAAATCCTATAGGATTCAATCCTATGAATCAAACAACCAATATAGGAAAAAATCCTAAGGATTCTAATCCTCCAAAATTCCTATGCAAATCCTTTGAATCAAAGGAACCCTTAATTGTATGGCGTTTTGGAAACCCACTATACATATCGTCCCCGAAGAGAAGGGTTAGATCTATAGGAATCACAACACTGTTCATGCCATCATCCAAAACAACAAGAGTTAGATCTATTTTTTGCATCCTGATAGGCTGATATCGAGTATTGTTGCTCTCCTTTTTAAAAGGAGGATAGCCCCCGGTCTCTGCATCAGAGTGATGCATGCAGCCTATTTATTAAATTAAAGTACGGAAACAAGAACTCAGGTCCAGTACTGGCTCACAAACAAATCCTAGAAAAACAAAAAAATTATAAAAAGATGCCACAACTGGCGAAAAAATAGGCTACAATGACTAAACACCTATCCTATTATTAGCTCGCCATCCAAATCGGTTGAAGATAACTCGTGCTACCGACTCCCAACGGTTGCACCTAGTAATCAAAAGCTCCCTGGAGTCCGCATGAGTGAATAACGACCACGTACGGATCCAAGCAGTGGTTCTGAAGATAACCTGCAAAAAGTTGTTAAAAAAATTCCGGTTAAAGATTATATCATTTCTGCAGTTCCATATAGCCAAAGTAGTGCACATATCCCTATCCGAATATGTCCCGCAATATTTAAGTCCACTCCATGTAGTCACATCCCTAATAACGTGTTCATACTAATAGGAGGATTCACGTTGAAGGCCATATGAAGAGTATGTCAAATAAATTTGGCTAACGGACAATCTAGGAAGAGGTGTTGAATCGTCTCATCATGGTCACAAATACAGCTTCGGGAACTACCGACACATCTTCGCTTTACCAAGTTATATTTTGTTAATATCACTTCCTTATGCACAAACCACATGAAGATTTTAATTCTAAGCGGTACTTTAATCTTCTAGATTTGGAGAGACCTTGAGATTGGCCCGCAATCAATTAGGCCCAAGTACATAGATTTCACCGGGAAGCTACCGTTCCTAGATAGTTTCCAATGAATGGTATCTGGTTGGTCCGAAAGCTGAACCAAATGCAGCCAAGAGTTCCATCACTCCCCCACCAGAGACCTCCTTAATTGGATATTAAGGGGGTCCGATTGTAATACTGTAGCAATATAGGCTTCCTTGCGTTGTACAATATTATACAAAGTGAAGTATTGAATGGCTAAGGGCGTGTCTCCTAACCATGCATCTTCCTAGAATCTAGTCGTGTTACCATTGCCATAATGAATTTCACCCTATGCAGAAAGGTTTCTTTCATCCTCATTAACCCCTATAGGCTAGTCGGCCGCGGCCCTACCAACATATGATGCATAGCTTTGTCATTGGTGGCACGGAAGCTGGGGTGACTACCTAGGTTGCTGGTTGCGATGGCACTTGAGCCATGAGGCTGGTGCGGTACCCACCTAGGGGCACTCTTGCCATTTTCATGCACTCAGTTGAAGTGCAACAGTAGTGAGAATTTGTGTGTCTACTCTTCGCCGACCCAACTTCTAAAGTTGGAAAATCATATGGTTGCTGATCTTACATGCATTCATTGGGTCAAGTGATTTCAAACTTCGGGCTTCGGCCAAAGGCCTTCATATGCTCTTCATTGGTTGCATCCGAAAACAACAACTCTCATGTGATACTTCCTCCGTTTTTATTTAGTTCACGTATTAGCTTTGGTCAAAGTCAAACTTTGTAAACTTTGACCAAATTTATAGACAAAAATATTGGCATATATAGTAACAAATCAGTACTACTAGATTCATTGTTGAATGTACTTTCACATCATATAGATTTTGTTATGGTAAATATTTATATTTTTTTCTATAAACTTGGTCAAACATTAGGAAGTTTGACTTCGGTCAACTCTAATATGCAAAGTAAATAAAAACAGAGGGAGTATTTCCTTCCTAGATGTATTGTCTTGGAGTACCGTGATGCCTTGAATGACATAGCCTTCACTAGCTAGGTTAGCCCAGCAGTAGAAGAGTGATCTAGGGTGAAAACGTTTGCATGGCCTAGATTCCTTCTCAAAAATGTTTCCATGCCATGATGCTATGTGAATTGCTTGTGTTGTTTAGTGTCTATATTTCTGTGATTGGTTGTAAGCAGCGGCGAATCCAAGGGGTAGGCTTGGATTGGCTCAAGCCTGCCCTCCGAAATTAAAATCCAGCCTATCCCGGCCCATCTCAGCCCAGTTTCAGCCCATCATAATCCAGTTTCAGCCTGTGTACTGAAGTTGAGCCTGCCCTTCAAATTCATCCTAGATTCGCTACTGATTGTAAGAGTAGTGGGTAGTTGCGCCACTGGTGGCGGGATTCCCTAATGTTAATCTTTCCTAGCCGTAGGAGCAAGCACGTCATGGGTAAGGTCGTCCCACTTGGTTAAAAGGAATTTCATATGAATTTCAAATGATTCCATTCTTTAAGAATTTCTCCTATCAAGCTTGTTTGGTTTGTGGGAACTTTGCATATGATTCCAGAGGATATTTTCCATTGAATGCGACCTCATGGAAATAATACTTTTCCTCACTGATAACAATGAAATATATTAGA
Organism: Triticum urartu; assembly: GCF_003073215.2. Lineage (NCBI taxonomy): Eukaryota > Viridiplantae > Streptophyta > Magnoliopsida > Poales > Poaceae > Triticum > Triticum urartu. The sequence continues at coordinate 19,302,403 of NC_053024.1, forward strand.
TGCTTCAGAAAAAAAAATCTAGTGTTTTTCGTGCAGTGCATCCAAACAACATCTATTTGTTTTCTTCTCTCTTTTTTTTGCGGGGAAACAACATCTATTTCTACGTTGCAATTTCATGTGTTTTTATTTCTCGTAGCCTTGTAGGATTCATTGGCCATGCCATCTACTCCCTCCGTCTCATAATGTAAGACGTTTTTTTGACACTACACTAGTGTCAAAAAAGTCTTACATTATGGGACGGAGGGAGTAATTCCTACGTTGTCATATCCCTAGGCTTTTGAATTCGAGCTTAACCAAAGCGGCCCTTGAGATTGAGTCATATTCTCCACCTTAAACCATCGAAGAAATATGCAATCTATCACCCGATTTATTTCTAGAGTGAAACACATCAACTCCCACAATTAGGACAGGGTAAGAGATTGGCACCATATGCCGACAAGTGGGGGCCAGCGTTCACCTCAGTACTACAACGTCCACATGTGTGCTCCATTTGCAATAGACTCACTTAATTTATTAGGAATTCTAATTGTTCCCTCAAATGGATCTTCGCTGGGGACAGACCAGACCAGACGGGGGCTTCCCAATTATTCTCTGCTCCACCGATAAACATTAGACGCATCCCGTCCAACAGGGAACCCATCCCGTCCAATCAGGTCGGTCAGGACCCATCGTATCCGGCAAATCGACCATTCCTTGTCATGTTGCTGATCGTGCCCCTATGATTTGAAACGACTTGGCTCCGCTCCAAGGAGAGAAAAAACCCCAATGGAATGGGCCACACACATCAAGTCTTCTTGGTGCCGATGGATGGATGGAGCCAGGCAATCAGGCCAAGCTAACGACTTGACGTGTTGCTAGGAAGCTTTGTATCCATGTGGCTACGAGTACTACTGGGAGACTGTTGGAGAGCAACCATGACAGCACTGCACGTACGTACGTACATGTTTTCTCATGGTGAAGCATGTCGACGGGAGGTCTGGAGCTGTGCCGAATTGAGATGTGTATGGAATACTGTACTGAATGCAGTAGTACCTTCTTTTTTTAAGAACTGTACTGTACATGCCGTATATCTTTGTCCTTGTTCTTATTTTGGCCATATATACATGGTTTTCGCATTTGGTATTCTTCCAGCAAGGGCTTCTTTGATTCGCGGGATTCTAAAAATATAGGAATGGGAAAAGCATAGGATTAAAATGCCATGGTCATCTCAACCCTACAGGATTTTGGATTGCTTGATTGCATCATAGGAAAAATAAAGGATTCTCTCAAAGAGGTTTGAGTGGATGCTAGCAACCGTATTTGAAGTAGTACAAAGAAATCCTTGGGAAAAATTTCTATAGGATTCAATCCTATGAATAAAACAACCAAAAAAAGAAAAAAAATCCTAAGGCCTCTTTTGGTTCATAGGATAGGATTATTATAGGAATAAGAATCTTGTAGAAAATGAGATGACATGTATCTCAAATCCTATGAGTAGGAATAGGAAACAAGATGTCATTTGGTTGACATCAAAGGAATTTTTCCATTGAGTCTATGCTCTTTTTTATTTTCTTATGAAATGTGGAGGATAGGAACCAATCCTATGTAGGAATAGGAATCCATTCCTATGAACCAAAGGGCTCTAAAGGAAAAAATCCTATAAGAATCCTATCCTCTAGAATTCCTATGAAATTCCTCTAAACCAAAGGAGGCCTAAGAATTCTAATCCTCTAAAATTCATATGCAAATACTTTGAATCAAAGGAGCCATAATTGTATTTTTATTTCAACTCCGTTGATTCTATGGTAGGCGCTAGAGACAACTCTGTGGGTGGTGAGGAACGGGGGTTGCCGGGACCAGAAAAGAAGAGGGGGTTAGAGGGATGGCCGAGGCGTTGATGGAGGTGTCGATCGACTTGGGTAGGACCGAGTGGCGTGGTGGTTCAACAGCAATGCCGGCAACGGATGATGGGTGACAGAGCACGGTGGCGGCGGGTAGGTTAACGGCAACGAGGAAAATAGATTGGAAATTAGTATATTTTTTCCATTCAACCGATGAATAGTTGGTCCGGGTGGTTTAAGAAGAGAAGTCGAACAAAAGACTTGCACTCCAACCTCAGGGACAAGAGTCAAGGCAGGGAAGATGTGAGTCGTCTGGTGCGTGGCCATGGTTGGGTCAAATCGAATGGTGTAACGATCATAAACAGGTGTGTGCAATGAATCTGAAGAGGCATGCACTACGCTACTTATGGCGTCGTACCCATAACATGGAAACATCAAACATGCTACTTATACCAGACAGACGATGTGTACTTGTTTCCCGTACCCTTTTGAAGTATGCTCTCTTGGCTGCCGGCCTAACTATTGAATGTTCCATATGATGTGTATGGCACAACTTAAGCTTCTATGGTGTAATATTGCACTGTTCAACAAGACCTGGATTTTAATTAGTTGGTAGATGCTACCACATCCTAGAGCTTAGGAATTCATTGTATAATCTTCAGACCTTAGTCCATATTATATGTTTGTTATTGTTAGGTGGGTGTGTCTAGGGCACATCTAGATGTGCTTTAGTTATTGCACATCTAAGTGAGTGAATCAAGTATAAAGAAAAAAAGAAAAAAAAGAAAGAAAATATTCACACGAATCTCAATGTAAGATCAATGACATATGACTTAGATGTGCAATACTTATGGCACATCTAGATATGCTTTAGCAAAACTGATTGTTATTGTCTACCAGGATATATACCAAAAGCTCCAATGATTTCTAGGATGTCTGCTGGGCCACACACATCAAGTCTTGGTGCCCATGGATGGAGCAACCTGATCAGGCTAAGCCGACGACTTGACGTGTTGGTAGGAAGCTTTCTATCCATATGGCTACTACCACTGGCAACTGTTTTGGAGAGCAACCATGAGCCCATGACAACACTGCACATACCTACATGCTTTTTCATGGTGATGAAGCATGTCGACTCCAGCTGTGCCGGATCGTGATGTGTATGTATGGATTGCTGTACCATGAATCATTACACACACAAAAATCATCGTGATCCGTGCGAGTTTGAGCGGATCGAACGGACAAAAAATCTGGACGAAAACCAGCTAGTAGAAAGATCGCCAGGCCGGCCAGATGGAAAATTTCATCAACTCACACACTGATTACAGATTTTTTTATTTATTGTTTTTACCTTTTTACCATATACTATATATGTACAACTCCCTCCAATCCAAATTAATTTACGCTAACATTGCACAAATTTATACTTACTAAGTTGGCATCAATTAATATGGATCAGAGGGAGTACTACATGGTTTTGGAAGACAAGTTGTACTCCAGCAAGAGACTTGTACTCCAACCATAGGGACAAGAGTCAAGGCAGGGAAGATGGAGTCGTCTGGTCGTATAAATGACTGCCAAGTGCGTGGCCATGGTCGAGTCAAATCGAGTGGCACAACGATCATGTGCAATGAACCTGAAGAAGCATGCACTGCGCTATTCATGCCATCGTGCCTGTAACATGGAAACATGCTACTTATACCAGCATACGATGTCTGTTCATATACAACTGTAAAGTATATACTCTTTTGCTGCTGGCCTAACTTTGAATGTTCATATGCTTCACAGCACCAGTTAAGCTTCTCTGCATATCACTGGGTCCGAATGAACCGGAATTAGTTAGTAGAGCAGACTCTTGGAAGTCGTTCGTTCTCCTCGACCGATCTCTAAGTCATCAGTCATCACCATACCCTAGAGGCTAGGAATCCATTATGTAATCCTCACCAGACCTTGTTGTATACTCTCTCCGTTTCAAAATAAGTGACTCAACTTTATGCTAATTTTAAGGATGAATGGAATAACATATAATTCTATTTGCCTGCCTGGATAACAAAAGCCTGAATGATTTCAGAGATATCTGAAGCTACATCCCTCAGGCTTTTGTCATCTAACAGGTGGCAGTGATACTGATTGCTCTAGCAGTCCAATTAAAGAACAGTCCAAACATATGGCCATGTCTTTTAGTGGCCAACTACATATGGTCCTCCAATTTTCAAACATAAATTGTTTTGTCCATATCTTGTACTGACCTGCTAGTATAATCATCCAATTTCCAAAAGAAAACTGTTTTATTTTTTGCACAGATGCCGGAAGAAACTGGGAGATCCAGCGACAGGAAGACAATAGCCGGAAAATAATAATCAAGAACCAGCGAGAAACTGGGAGGTCCGGTGTGACATGACCATACATCATTTGTATACATGGAACGTAAGTCGCCTCAAAGATTATTTTGGAATCGTCAATTTTTTGGGCCATTAAATTAAGATCCAACGGCCGCCCTTCTTTTTTTGTCCAGCATTTTTTCTTTCTCCAACCGTTCATGCTCCCACAAAATCGACTTACCCAGATTACAAATAGCTGTCGTGTACATGTTATCAGACCAAGTTCGAAGCTTCCCTCTTTGATGTGCCAGGTAACTAATCTTATCCCAAGAGGAGGGAGAAGATTATATCACTAGTACCTAGCCCTAGTCCAGGGATCAACGATAGCACCCCCACTGACAACTCACTTGGAAGCACTGGGCACCCATGGGCGTCAAGTTCCTCCTTTGGCTTGTCGGGATCGACCGGCGCTGGACCACGGCGCACCTTGCCCGTTGAGGACTGCCGCATGCATCGGCTTGTGTTCTCTACGACCAAAAGACCGAAACGATGCACCACCTCCTGGTCGACTGCGTTGTATCACGCATTGTCTGGCACAACGTTCTCTCTTGGTGTCGCCTAACCATTCAACCACCAGAAGGCCCCAGACGCTTCTTCGAATGGTGGTCCTCGGCCATGCAAGACTCTCCGGCTAGTCACCGCAAGGGTCTCGATTCGCTCATTTCGCTCTCCGCATGGACAATTAAATTCCTATATCTTCGCAGGTGCTAATCCATCGCAAACCCACTTGGTTCACACCATCCAGAAGGAAGCTAGGGGCTGAGGAGCTCCCCCCCCCCCCCCCCCCCTTGCATACACAGTACGAGGAACATGCCTCTGTACTTTCTATCCTCTATCAACGCAATGATACACACCACATGTATTCACAAAAAATAATTATACCACAAGCACCAGTAAACATCGACAGCCTTCGGCACAATACATTCATTCCTACTCCCGACCCCCGCATCGCTCCTAGGGCAACACAGGGAAGCCTCGTCGTCAGCCCTAATCACCCTCGCCTCCCCTCCATTGCCTTCCCTCGTCGCCGACAGATGAGGCGGCCGGGCAAAGCCCTAGCCACGAACGGTGGCGACGGGCAGTGCCCTCTCACGTGATTCCTTTTTGCCTATGATCCATGGTGTGCGGGCACCCTCGTCGGTGTTTCTCCTCGTGCGGCAGTTCCAAGCGGTGCAGTGACGCGTTTTCCACTCCCCGTCCATGGATCATCGCGACGCGTGCGAATTGGAGTGGTTCGAGAATGGACAAAAAATCTTTATCTCAAAAAAGAAAAGAATGGACAAAAAAATCTGGATGGTGTGCCGAATCAAAAATCAGCAAGCTAAAAGATAGGGAAGTTGCTCTTTCAACCGAGCAACGTTGGGGGAGCTCCCCACCTGAATGAAAACTAAATTTTGTTTTGTTGTTGTTTAGGTATATGGAACGTCTCCTCCCACTGAAAGCGCACCTGGTGGGTTGGAAATACCACTGTCCACCTAACCAACTCAACCACAGGTTGATTCGCATATGTAGTCTATATTGAAATCTCTAAAAAGACTTATATTGGAATGGATGGAGTACTACTTACACGGTTTTAGTAGAAAAGTTGCACTCCAATAGCTCCAACCATAGTGCCAAGGTCACAAGGGTCAAAGGCAAGACAGATGGAGTCGTCTGGCCGTATAAACGACAGTAGGGTGTGTGGCCATGGTCGAGTCAAATCAAATGGTGTAGCCATCTGGTGTGTGCAACGAATCTGAAGAAGCACGCAGCAGGCTACTCATGCCATCGTACCGGCAATATGGAATCACTGCTACTTATACCAGACATACGAGGTCGGCTCGTACCCCCTTTGAAGTATACACTCTTTGCTGCTTGCCTAACTTTGAACCTCGTCCATATGCTGTACACAGTTTAGGCGTCTCTGGTGTTATGTTAACTACATATATGGAGTTCAACAGAAGCAGAATTAGTTAGAAGATGAAGGCTCCGGGTATGGGCTACCTACCCTCCCAAGTCATCGCCATACCCTAGAGGCTAGAAATCCTTTATATATGATCCTCACTGCAACTGTCTACCGGCATAGCAAAAGCCTGAATGATTTCTGGTCTATCTGAAGCTGCGTGCATTCCTCAGGCTTTTGTCATCAGAGAGGTGGCAATGACACCGACTGCTCCAGCGCTCTAAGAACAGTCCAAACATACGGCCATGTCTTCTAGTGACCGGCTGCATATAATCCTCCGATTTTCAAACGAAAACTGTTTTGTCCATGTCTTGTAGCGACCGGCTAGATACAATCCCTCCGATTTTCAAAACGAAAACTGCTTTGTCCATGTCTTGTAGCGAGCGACCCGCTAGTATGAGTATGACCTTCCGATTTCCAAACGACATCCGGTTTCTCCGCACATGCCGGAGGATAATAGGCCGCTTGGCCCGAGTTTTCCTGCCATTAATTAAATACATGTGGCCATCGACAGGAAGACGAGAAGAAGTGAGAAGTCCGGTGTGACATGACCATACATCTTACTACCAGACCAAAGCTCCAAGCTTCCCTCCTTGATGTGCCAGATAACTAATGTGACCACAAGAACAGGGAGAAGATTATTCTACTACTACTAACAGTGAGCACTGGCGGCCTTCTGCACCATCCACTCGTTCCTACTCCCGGTTCATGTTAACAACTGTTAACTGTTAAGTAGTACTCCATTCATCCCATAATATAAAAGCGGCTTTCATACTACACAGTGTAGTATAAAAGCGCTCTTATATTATGGAACAGAGGGAGTAGTAAAAAAGAGAGCAATTCAGCAGACCCGTTGCTTCAGCCGGCGGAACTCTCTGAAAGTCTTGATGGCCGAAACACAGCACGTTTGCTTTAATAAAGCCAGGCAGCGGCGGCGGCGGCAAAGGCAGGGTTCCCTGAGACCATGGCATAGCAAGAGAGAGCGCGACGTGTTCAGTTGTTTACCTCTCTTACCGTTGACGGCGACCGGTGCGTGCATCAGCAATTCAGCACGCGGACGGCCGACGACGGCGACGGTGACGAGTCGCGGTTTCTGACCGGTTCTCCGACGCTGCTTGAATTAAACTAGGCGTGCAGCCGGCCACTGGGACTAAGGTTTGACGAGTGGAGCAGGGACAAATTCAGAGGGGTTTTGGGAGTACTTGATGTGTGTGCGCCCAAGTGGCCAGGGTCCACGCCATGGAAGAGGGCGTGCCCATTAGCCAAATCGGGCCAAGGAAGAAGGAAGAGACTTGAGAAGTTCCAAGAGTTGCTTGCTCTTGGTGACACAGCCCAGACGGCAAACCCACTCAAAATAAGAAAAGAAAAAACAGACGTCAAGCAAGTGGTGGAGCATCTGAAACCCAAAACTTCAGTGAAGGAAGCAAGAGCAGAAATATTCAGTATGTAGACACGGAGAATCACGGCATCGACAGCAGCCGTGGCGCCAACAGAGTTCTTTCGCCCAGGCCAAGTGACCAAGAGGAACAACCAAAAACAATACGAATATACTGGTACTGGTATCTCGGCATCTCCAACCATCCTCTGAAACTGGAGTGCTGCACCATCTACATTTGGTTACTCAACTACTACAAAGAAACAGAATGACTGAAACTTATTACTATTATTAACAAAAGGACTGAAACTTAGCATTCAGTAAAAACTCCATCAGTTAGTTCTATAACAGAAGAGAGCATGCACAAGACCTATATGCGTGGGTGGGACCTTGTTCTAAAGGCATCAAGGAACTTATTACTCGTCCATTGGAAAACTATAGGATTTAATACAATGATCTTCGACCAGCCTAATCTTCCCTAGTTACTCGATATCATTCCAACCAATAGTTCTTGGCAATTTAATCTAGTAATCTAAAAGTTGAAACACAAATTTTACCCTTTTTGGCAGTAAACACGATACAGTGTTCTGTAATCTGTAACTTCTGCATCTACCTATTATTAGTACTGAAGACTCACAGTTTCCAATGTTCCTAGTCAAAATGTAGTATATCCAACATGAATTGAGGGCTTTCAGGCCTTGGGAGCAACACCCTCAGTTTGTCTGCTGTACTAACCATGTGTAAAATGTACTCCCTCCCTCTGTAAACTAATATAAGAACGTTTACGGAGGGAGTATCATGTTAACATCTTCCATCTTACATATAACATCATAAATGCAGATAGTAAATAGCTTTTTTTTTTTAACTTTTGCCCATGTCTTCTAGTAACCCACTTCTCTATGATCTTCCAATTTCCAAACGAAAACTGTTTTTCCACACATGCTGGAGAACAACAATAGGTTGCTTCGCCCAAGTTTTCCTGCTAATAAACACATAGCCGCCGACATGAAGACAATAGCCGGAAGAAAGAAGAACCAGCGAGAACTGACAAGTTCAGTGTGGAAAACAACAATAGGTTGCTTCGCCCGAGTTTTCCTGCTAATAAACACATAGCCATCGACAATGAAGACAATAGCCGGAAGAAAGAAGAACCAGCGAGAAGAACTGACAACAGGCCAAGTTCCAAGCTTCCCTCCTTGATGTGCCAGGTAACTAATGTAAACCCTGGCGGCCGTCAGTACCATCCATTCATTCCTGCTCTCAGTGTTAACAGCTGTTCAGAGCTACAGCTTGCTTCAACCGGCAAAACTCTCTGAAGTCTCTGAAAGTCTTGACGGCCGAAATACAACACGTTTGCTTTAATAAAGCTGGGCAGCAGCAGCAGCAAAGGCCGGGGTTCCCTGAGACCACGGCAAGAGAAAGAGAGAGTGCGACATGTTCAGTTGTTTACCTCTCTTACCGTTGACGGAGACCGGCGAGTGCATCAGCAATTCAGCACGCGGACACGGGCGACGACGACGACGAGGAGTCCCAGTTTCTGACTGGTTCTGCGAAGCTGCTTGAATTAAACTGGCTGTGCGTGCAGCCGGCCACTGGGACTAAGGTTTGACGAGTGGAGCTGGGACAAATTCAGAGGTGTTTCGGAGCGAGGGGTGGAGCATCTGAAATCCAAAACTTCAGTGAAGAAGTCAAGAACAGAACCTTCAGCATGTTGAGACAGAGAACCACGTCGCGGACGGATCATATCCGTCGTCCCGACAGTGATCTTCCACCCGGACCTGGCAACCAAGAGGAACAAGCAGAACGCTGAAATGCACAGGCACTGGTATATCAGCATCTCCAATTATCCTCTGAACTGGAGAACTGCACGATTTACATCTGGTCACTGAACTTTTACAGGTTAGCAGAAGGACTGAAACTTCTTATTCACTGACCCCATTAGTTATCTAACAGCAGAGAGCATGCCATGCCAGGGTACCTATATGCAAGGGACCTTGTTCTAAAGGCATCAAGGAACTTATTACTCGTCCATTGGACTATACATATTACATTAGCACTTGCATCCATCGGCCTATACTGTATGTATATCAGCGCCCCAGCTAACTCGCCATTTCGCATATGTTCTGCAGCTGGGACCTCTTCCCTGCAGCAGCAGCGTTGCAGGCGTGCAAGGCTCTGCTGTTCACCCCAGCTCTGTACAGCTGCATCGACACATGGCCAGAAGCGGAGAGCCTAACCTCGGTATGCGCGGGCACAAAGAAGACGTCGCCTTCCTTCGCCTTCTCGCCGTCAGACATGGAGTCTGCCTGAACCTCGCCCTCCCCGGTCATGACAAGGAAGATGGATGGACCTGGTACCGGTGGCATGACAACCACTTCACCTGGAGGCAGCAAGCAGCAGTCAACCTCGAACTCGTCAGTCGGAGGGGTGTAGCGTCGTACGTATGGCTGCACGGGTACCCCTCCCAGTATTTCAGGGAAGATCTGCATACAGAAAATATACTGTTTAAACATCAAGGAGAACATTAACCTAGCAGATGCAAACTCAAATCTCTCAGCACAATTTCAAGCTAAACTCACCTGTTTGTATGTTAGCATGGAGCAGAGGGTCTGCACATCTCTGTATTTAGGTGTCAAACCAGCACGAACCACATTGTCCGAAGTAGCCATGCACTCAATGCATTCCCCGGACAGGTATGCGTGTGGTTCATTGGCACCGATATAAATTGCTTCACCGGGACTGAGCTTGACATAGTTGAAGAGAAGCGCGGCTAGAACACCGACATCTTCTGGATACTGTCTCTCCAGAGACAAAACAAGTTCTTCCTTCTCTGTTAAGGTCCGAATCTGAACATCATCATCGTCGGTAAAAACAGAATCTCAGGCTTGTCAAATGGCATTAATATTCTTTTCTTAAATACGAAAAGTACATTGCTGAATAGTGATGCACCCTATCGCTGAACACCACCTTCTGTCAAGGATCATTTCATATACTAAGGAAATACAGCAGAAATTTTATCCAAGTAATGTAAATCTTAAGACAAAACTATGATTTGGTATTATGATCTTCTACCAGCTTTATCTTCCCTAGTAACTCGATATCATTCCAACCAATAGTTCTTAGCAATTTAATCTAGTAATCTGCCAGGTCAACCACAACTTTTACCCTTATCTGACAGTAAAGACGACACACTGTTCTTATAGCTTTTGTGTCTACCTATCAGTACCGAGGACTCACAGTTTCCAATGTTCCTAGTCCAAATGTAATATATCCAACATGAATATAGGGCTTTCAGGCTTTGGGAGCAACACCTTCAGTTTGTCATCTATACTAACCATGTGTAAAACATCATGTTAACATCTTCAGTATTACATATAACATCTTAAATGCAGCGTAGTAAACAACATAGTTTTTTACTTTTGCTTCGGAGGCAACAATGTCAATTAGCAGGTTACATTCAGTACTATGTGCTGTGTGGTTTAACAGATTGCTATCATAAGAAAATATAAATGACCACATACACTCTAGATTAAGAAAGTTTTTACCTTGCTTTCATCATTCAGGCGACCCTTCAATTTATTAACTGCTTCGGAAACTGCTTCTTTACTTGCTGTCATTAGCTTAGCGAATGCTGATTGCAGACTGGACTTTACATCATTACCCCCATGATACTCTTTTACAGTCATAAGCTTGTCAGCATCTTCATGTCCGATCAGCCCTCCGACTTCAGGTACGGTCCTTATAACATCCTTGAGCTCCTTTACCATGGTATAAACAGCATATTACTTTACAAGTAAAACTAGTAGAAGGCATCTAAAAGAACATTGCTGCCAATAAAACTGTGCCTGTTCTTGAAACAAATGGTTCCTTTTTGTATTAAAAAAATGATAACGTTTATGCAACAAAATGTGTGATCTGCTCCCGATCTCATTGAACATATATGTGTGGCTAAGTAAAAGACAACAGCCAAAAACAAAAGAAAATGTAAAATGAAAGTATAAAGTTGTACAATTTGGTCTTCTATAGATCTAGGAACAGTTTGTAAGCTACTTGTTTAGACAGGCGAAAAAGCAAATATGTGTACTACTTCCGTGGCCATATCAAAGAACTACTACTTCCAAGTATTATTTCTGGTGGGTGTTCTTCATCAAACGCAACACAGGTTTTGTGAAGGCTTTCGCTTAATAGCTGTACTTACTATTTCCAATTTCATTTCAGTTGTCCTACTATAAACTACATTTGTATTTACCGCCTTCCAATAACCAATCGGTTACACATGCCCTTGTACAGAATTCAACTTTACTACTACAATATTTTACCATAGAAATCAACGAGATAGGAATGAACAAGTACTAGATCCCGAGTTTGATCCAATCGGTCCCACGCCATGTGTCAGTCTTATTATAAAACAACCCCTGTAATTTTTTAGAAAGCAATCAGGTCCCTACAAATATTTTTTAGAAAAGCAATCGAGTCCCTGCAATATTTTAAAAAAAGAAATCTAAACATGTGCCATGTTGTCTTAGAAGAAACTGGGGAAGATAGCAATTTTGGCTTGCATTATTACTTGACTTGAAGAAGTCAAGGCGTGACTGTTCCTACCGAGATTCAGCTGTGAGCCAAAAATAGCCTGACAGTCCAAGCGCACACGTTTGGCTTGGCGCATATACTCCATGGTGTTACTTATATACGTGGATTTATATGCAGAGGCGCAACAGAAGCGGACTTGTATACGCGGTGGCGAAAGGGGACAAAGCAATGCGCACACGGTGAGCGGTGAACTGTACTTACTGTTTCGAATTTCATTTCAGTTGTCCTCCTATAAACTACTACCTCTGTAAACTTCTATAAAACGATTTAGATCACCTAAAACGTCTTATAAAAGTTTACCGAGGGAGTACATTTGTATTTACCGCCTACCAATAGCCAATCGGCTACATATGCCCTTGTACAGAATTCAACCTTACTACTACAATACATTTACCATAGAATTCAACTTGATAGGAATGAACAAGTACTAGATCCTGAGTTTGATCCCCACACACACATCGGGGTGAAAAACACCTTCTGCGAAGAACAAAAGGGTTTAGATTTGAAAAGCCGGATATGGTTGTCCAATTTTGTTGCTGAAACACTAACCCCAAATCTGTCTCCTGTTCTGGCACTAGTGTCTATCTCCAAGCATCACCGGCGCATGACGACAATTTCTTGGATGGGCGATCGGTGGGACAGCCGGCTGGCCCGCGTGTCGCATTTATGTATTTAGAGATAGATCATCGTATTTACATGTCAGCAAAATTGGTTGTGGGACACCATTATTTCGTGCCTGATATGCAGTTTTTCTTTCAAATAAATATGTGATTTTCTAGATGTAGAGCTTGGTGAGTATATCGACTAGCCAAGCAGGAATTAACGGACATGTAAATGTGCATCAACTAGGAAAGAGCTAAACAAACCATTTGCCTGGTAAAAAAATTTATGGCAAACCTATCTGGCGAACGTTCGCTTGGGGTGAGACCCAGCGAACGCCCCCAGAGGCACACGATCTAGATCCAGGGGGTGGCAGTTTTCGACGATTTTTGCACTAAAAATAAACAATTGCTTGGCATATTCTAAAACTCCCACACGATACACCCACCTTCCAAAATTAAGGTGCAATATTGCGAGGAATCAGTATGGCATTTTCTTCTGGAACACGCATCTAAACATGTGCCTCTCGCATCCTGAAGAAGTCAAGGCGTGCTTGTTCGTAGCGAGATTCAGTTGAGCCTAAAATAGTCTGACAGTCCAAGCGCACACGTCGTATACTCTTATAGATAAGAAATATGTGCAGAGGCGCAGCGGAACAGGACTTATCTACGGGGTGGTGACAGGGGGCGCAACAGCACTGCACACGCGGTGGCGGTTGGGACGCACGCACCTGGATGCCGGCGAAGCCGAAGAGCGCACGGAAGTCGGTGACGGCGATGGCCATCTCCGGCTTGTGGTTGGCGTCCCGGTACGTGGCCGGCCGCATGGCGTGCAGCAGCTCCGCCAGCCCCTTGTCCGGGTGCGCCTGGATCGACAGCGGCTTCGCCACCGACAGCACCTGCACGCGGGAAAATCGCACGCCGGTGACAGAGTCAGCTTCGCGAGCACGTCATGGTTGAGGAACAGAACTGCAGAGCAGAGGAAGGAGGCGGCGGGCACCTTGAAGAGGAACGGGAGGTCGCCGGCCCAGCGCGCGGCGACGGCGGGGCCGAGCGCGGCCGGGTTACGCGCGAGCCAGGCGCCGAGGGGCTCGCCGCCGGGGAGCACGGCGGAGGGCGCGGCCGGGTGCGTGCCCATCCAGAGCTCCGCGTAGGGGCGGGCCTCGTCGATTTCGGCGGCGGAGTCCGCGGTTGAGAGGCGCGCGACGAGGGAGGCGGCGCCGCGCCGGCCCCACTCGTACTGCTGCACGCCGCAGCGCAGCCGCAGCGGCGGCGGCAGCTCCGGCGCGGCGGGCTCGGGCGGCGCACGGTCGTCCGGCGCGGAGGCCTCGGGCAGCGCCGGCGGGGAGGGCGCGGGCGCGGTGGAGGGAGCGCCCATTCTTTCTCTCTCGGGGGTGAGGGAGCAGGGCGGGGAGCAGTTCGTCTGGGCGTGGCGTGGTGCGGGCGGGTGTTTTCTCGGGAGATCGGTGCGGGAACGGGGCGCGGAGGAGGAATTTTAAGGGGAGGGAAGAAGATCGGCGCGGTGTGGCGTGGCGGGCGAACCGGCCGCGTCGGTCGCATGGGTACCCGGGGCGCCACGCGTTGGAGTTGCCGCGCCGCTTCCACGTAGTGGTGTATGCCGGTTTGGCTCGTTGGAAGGCGTTGGATCAGAGATGGAGTACGTATTTATTACCCCTAATTGCGACCCAAATTTGACAAAACCAAATCAGATTAACTGTGTGTGTTTTCGTAGGATCCGGTTTACCTGCTCCCTCCCCGTGCTCCCATGCGTGCTCTCACGTCATCCTACGGTTGTCTTTTTTCTTTTTTATTTCTAATCTAATCATCTCTTCTTGATTTTAAGAGGATGGGGCCGGGTCTTATCAGTTTGTCTAATTCACATCTAGATGTTTTTTAAGGATGCCACATCTAACCTCCCACAAGTATATAATGCATCAACAAGAAACAAAAAAACTAGGACAAAAAAAATAGACCACAAACAGAGTGAAAATCAGTTTAGATATGACATAACTATGTCACATCTAAATGTGTCCTAGACAGACCCGGGTCTTATTTTGTTCCAATTAAATCAAGCCACGTAGACAGGAGCATGAATGGGCACACGACGGGAAAGTAGACAAGTCTCGTCCGTTTTTGTAAGGGATGAACGCTGATATATAACACGTCAGTTTCCTTGTTACCAGGTACAGTGGTTTTTATTTTATTCTGGGAAGGTCGTTATGGCTAGAGTATTTAACTTTAGAAGGCATTTACACCGTCCACAAGTCCCTTGAGGATATAGCATGAAGGCTCGTCAAGCCAATTATTACGGCTTTTATATTACTACCTTTATTTCAGTTTACAAGTCCTACACGTATACCTACGTTGCCAATTTTATCATTCTAATATAAACTATATAACACAAAAATTATATCTTTTGAAAATAGAAACTTTGAAGTTTATGTTGGTATATTTTTTGTAATATATGACTTGTATTAGGTTGGTCAAATTGACAATCTAGAGGTACGCGCACGCCTTGTAAACTGAGAGAG
Organism: Triticum urartu; assembly: GCF_003073215.2. NCBI lineage: Eukaryota > Viridiplantae > Streptophyta > Magnoliopsida > Poales > Poaceae > Triticum > Triticum urartu. The sequence goes on from NC_053024.1 coordinate 19,317,641, forward strand.
AGGCAGTACAAAAATTTTAGAAAAAGCTAAACTTAGCTAGTAGCTCATGGGCCACGACATTATCTGCACGCGGTACAATGCAGAAGTGCATGCTCTAACTAATGTAATCGAAACACTGATCTAATGGAAGAGACTAGACAAGATATTTATACGTCAACACTTAATGTTGCGTGTTTATTTGCATCATACGGAAGTCATGCTTCAAACACCGTAAATGCTTCAGAATTTTGTATTTCTTTCAATCGTATACGAAAGTCATGCTTGCAACGCTACAAATCATGCTTCATAAAACCCAACTCAATTTCTCTCTAACGTCGGCTCGTCGACGATTTGGTGGACAACAACGTGCGCGTGCGCTAGATCGAAAGCATATCAGAGACGATGGGCGACATGCCTGGAGGAAGAGGATGCAAGGATAGCAGGCATTGAAAGGGTAGCTTGAACAGGCCTCGATAAGGATGACAATACATGTTTTCGTCAGTATTTTTTGTCATGAATGTGCCACTTTCATGACATAAAATGTTTTCGTTTGGGTCAAAATGTCACATATGTGTATTTTTCTCTTGTAGTGTTGAGTGCCATAATTTAACATGCTTTTCAACATGCGTATAGACGAGGCATGTTATAGGCAGAAGAAGACCTCCTGCATTGGCTGTTGTGCCTTGTAGGTTTGAATGTGGGAACAGATCCCTGCTGGCCGTCCACTGAAAAAGGACCCGCCTGATCAATGGAAGTGGTCTTATGATGAGGATCCTCGAGCGCTTCCCCGTAGTCAGGGAACTATGGGTTAGTGTGGAAGTGTGCATGTCACGCTTTATAGGGTGATAAAAATCATACATCAACGAGCTCGATACATGGATAATTTGCCTCATTGTGGTCAAATGCTTTCTACAGAGTTACATGATGTGATGTAGGTCAAATGAAGGCCGTACATGGTCATGGGATAATTCCCTTTGAACGTGATGTATCATGGTCCGGTTGATTTTGTTCAAGCGTCACATGAACGGGCGGTTGACAGAGGCCACACATGCAGAAATTAGATCCTTCCAGAGATCCTTGTTCTTACATGTCCTGTAAAAAATTGCCATGAAATGTCCCATGCACCATCGGTGATGCATCCTCGCATGCCCTGGAATGTCAATATTCACAACCTTCAATATGATACCTCCCTATCTGGAGCAATGCTCATTCTCCTCACATGAGCCATGACCATTCTGAATTGACTCGGTTCTCGACTGATGCCAAAGCAAATGCCATGGGCAACACTTATTAGCGTCGTGTGCCAATGCTATTATGAGTTTGCCCTTGTATTTGCATGTACAGAATGTTTCATCTATAAACAAAACGATTGATGGTGTGTTGAAAAGTCGTGATGCATGGGTCGAAAGTCTAGAAGGCAGAATGGAACACTCAATCATCATCCTCGGCCATATGATACATGCATGGGTTCCTGTAGGTCATCGCTCCCAATAACCTAGGGAGGAAGTTGTATGCTTCTATCCATCTACTATAGAACATTTTAAGAGCGACTTGTTTGGCCTTTCATGTCTTAACATACTTCACTCTGTGTCTGAACATATCATCTTCCAAACTCATCATCAACTTCACCTTAGTGGTCGAGGTTCTTGGTTACATGTTTCATGAATTTATCCCCGATGAGTTTAGAGGTCAGCCGATGATTGGCGCATTACCTTGACGGCATGCACTTCCACCCTTTCATCAACAATCGACACAGTTCTAATCGAGCTCATATCATCTAATGATGTTTGGTTCAAGTCAAGATGAAAGAGAGGACCTTTCACTTTGCTGGCAAATAATTCAAGTGATTTGAATTTCCAGGGCGCAATACCTCCTTTTTTGCACACCATTGCAAATCCGACTTGATAGACATCTTCTTCATTAGATATTTATGCCCAGTCCAACACCAAACCTTCTTAACAGTTCCACTTGGTCACTTGGATTCATCCTATTTAACACAATCTTTATTTGTTCCACAACCTCCTCATAACTAGGATTTTTAACAAATGCGAACACTTCCTCCTCGTTCTCAACAATCTCGGCATTCATAAATGCCGCCTTCTGAATGTAATGAACATTCACGATTCTCACCATCTAAAAAACAATGGCAATGCAAAATAATTAAAAGTATCGACGACAATGACAAATCTACCATGTGGCATCGAAAACACATCACAACAATATCTAATACAAACCCTAGACCTAAACATAGTCCATCCACATTCGAAATCACTATATTTGGCAAACCCTAATGGTTACTGTTGGGGAACGTAGCATGCAATTTCAAAAAAAAAATCCTACGATCAGGCATGATCTATCTAGGAGATGCATAGCAACGAGAGGGAGAGTGTGTCTGCGTACCCTCGTAGACCGAAAGCGGAAGTGTTAGGTTAACACGGTTGATGTAGTCGAACGTCTTCGCGATCCAACCGATCAAGTACCGAACGTATGGTACCTCCGAGTTCAGCACACGTTCAGCTCAATGACGTCCCTCGAACTCTTGATCCAGCATAGGGTCGAGGGAGAGTTTCTTCGGCACGACGGCGTGGTGATGTGATCCGCGCAGGGCTTCGCCTAAGCACTATAACGCTATGACCGGAGGAGTAAACTGTGGAGGGGGGCACCGCACACGGCTAAGAGAATAACTATTGTGCTTTGGGGTGCCCTTGCCCCCGTATATAAAGGGGGGGAGGAGGAGGCCGGCCACCAGGGGCGCGCCAAGGAGAGGGGAGTCCTAGTAGGATTCCCCCCCGGTAATTTTTTCCTTCTCATGAAGGGGGAAAGAGGGAAGGGAGAGGGAAGAGGAAAAGGAAAGGGGTGTTGGGGAACGTAGTAATTTCAAAATTTTCCTACGCACACGCAAGGATCATGGTGATGCATAACAACGAGAGGGGAGAGTGTGTCCACGTACCCTCGTAGACCGAAAGCGGAAGCGTTAGCACAACGCGGTTGATGTAGTCGTACATCTTCACGATCCGACCGATCAAGCACCGAACGCACGGCACCTCCGAGTTCTGCACACGTTCAACTCGATGATGTTCCTCGAACTCCGATCCAACCGAGCTTTGAGGGAGAGTTCCGTCAGCACGACGGTGTGGTGACGATGATGATGTTCTACCGACGCAGGGCTTCGCCTAAGCACCGCTACGATATGACCGAGGTGGATTATGGTGGAGGGGGGCACCGCACACGGCTAAAAGATCCAAGAGATCAATTGTTGTGTCTATGGGGTGCCCCGCTCCTCCGTATATAAAGGGGAGAGGAGGAGGGGGCCGGCCAAGAGGAGGAGGCGCGCCCAAGGGGGGGAAATCCTACTCCAAGTAGGTTTTGCCCCCCTTTCCTATTCCAACTAGGAGAAGGGGAAGGAGGAGGTGGAGAGAAGGAAGGAGAAGGGGGGCCGCCGCCCCCTTCCCTTTCCCAATTCGGATTGGGGCAAGGGGGGCCGCGCGCCACCTCCTGCCACCTCTCCTCTTCCACCACTTGGGCCCATGAGGCCCAATAACCCCCGGAGGGTTCCGGTAACCCCCCGGTACTCTGGTATATATCCGATAACCCCCGGAACCATTCCGGTGTTCGAATATGGTCGTCCAATATATCAATCTTCATGTCTTGACCATTTTGAGACTCCTCGTCATGTCCATGATCATATCCGGGACTCCGAACTACCTTCGGTACATCAAAACACATAAACTCATAATATAATCATCATTGAACTTTAAGCGTGCGGACCCTACAGGTTCGAGAACTATGTAGACATGACCGAGACACGTCTCCGGTCAATAACCAATAGCAGAACCTGGATGCTCATATTGGTTCCTACATATTCTACGAAGATCTTTATCGGTCAAACCGCATAACAACATACGTTGTTCCCTTTGTCATCGGTATGTTACTTGTCCGAGATTCGATCGTCGGTATCTCAATACCTAGTTCAATCTCGTTACCGGCAGGTCTCTTTACTCGTTCCGTAATACATCATCCCGCAACTAACTCATTAGTTACAATGCTTGCAAGGCTTGAGTGATGTGTATTACCGAGTGGGCCCAGAGATACCTCTCCGACAATCGGAGTGACAAATCCTAATCTTGAAATACGCCAACCCAACAAGTACCTTTGGAGACACTGTAGAGCACCTTTATAATCACCCAGTTACATTGTGACATTTGGTAGAACACAAAGTGTTCCTCCGGTAAATGGGAGTTGCATAATCTCATAGTCACAGGAACATGTATAAGTCATGAAGAAAGCAATAGCAACAAACTAAACGATCAAGTGCTAAGCTAACGGAATGGGTCAATTCAATCACATCATTCTCTAATGATGTGATCCCGTTAATCAAATGACAACTCTTTGTCTATGGTTATAAAACATAACCATATTTGATTCAACGAGTTAGTCAAGTAGAGGCATACTAGTGACACATTGTTTTGTCTATGTATTCACACATGTATCATGTTTCCTGTTAGTACAATTCTAGCATGAATAATAAACATTTATCATGATATAAGGAAATAAATAATAAATTTATTATTGCCTCTAGGGCATATTTTCAGTCTCTCACTTGCACTAGAGTCAATAATCTAGATTACACAGTAATGATTCTAACACCCATGGAGCTTTGGTGCTGATCATGTTTTGCTCGTGGAAGAGGCTTAGTCAACGGGTCTGCAACATTCAGATCCGTATGTATCTTGCAAATCTCTATGTCTCCCACCTGGACATGATCCCGGATGGAGTTGAAGTGTCTCTTGATGTGCTTGGTTCTCTTGTGAAATCTGGACTCCTTTGCTAAAGCAATTGCACCAGTATTGTCACAAAAGATTTTCATTGGACCCGATGCACTAGGTGTCGACTCCTTCATTTGCTGCTTCTGAAGCAGCTATGTACTCCGCTTCACATGTAGATCCCGCTACGACGCATTGTTTAGAACTGCACCAACTGACAGCTCCGCCGTTTAATAAAAATATGTATCTAGTTTGCGATTTAGAATCGTCCGGATCAGTGTCAAAGCTTGCATCGACGTAACCATTTACGACGAGCTCTCTGTCACCTGCATAAATGAGAAACATATCCTTCATCCTTTTCAGGTATTTCAGGATGTTCTTGACCGCTGTCCAGTGATCCACTCCTAGATTACTTTGGTACCTCCCCGCTAAACTAATAGCAAGGCACACATCAGGTCTGGTACACAACATTGCATACATGATAGAGCCTATGGCTGAAGTATAGGGAACATCTTTCATTTTCTCTCTATCTTCTGTAGTTGTCGGGCATTGAGTCTTACTCAACTTCACACCTTGTAACACAGGCAAGAACCCTTTCTTTGCTTGATCCATTTTGAACTTCTTCAAAACTTTGTCAAGGTATGTGCTTTGTGAAAGTCCAATTAAGCGTCTCGATCTATCTCTATAGATCTTGATGCCCAATATATAAGTAGCTTCACCGAGGTCTTTCATTGAAAAACTCTTATTCAAATATCCTTTTATGCTATCCAGAAATTCTATATCATTTCCAATCAACAATATGTCATCCACATATAATATCAGAAATGCTACAGAGCTCCCACTCACTTTCTTGTAAATGCAGGCTTCTCCAAAAGTCTGTATAAAACCATATGCTTTGATCACACTATCAAAACGTTTATTCCAACTCCGAGAGTCTTGCACTAGTCTATAAATGGATTGTTGGAGCTTGCACACTTTGTTAGCTCCCTTTGGATCGACAAAACCTCCCGGTTGCATCATATACAACTCTTCTTCCAGAAATCCATTCAGTAATGCAGTTTTGACATCCATTTGCCAAATTTCATAATCATAAAATGCAGAAATTGCTAACATGATTCGGACAGACTTAAGCATCACTACGGGTGAGAAAGTCTCATCGTAGTCAATCCCTTGAACTTGTCGAAAACCTTTTGCAACAAGTCGAGCTTTATAGACAGTAACATTAGCATCAGCGTCACTCCTCTTCTTGGGGATCCATTTATTTTCAATGGCTTGCCGATCATCGGGCAAGTCAACCAAAGTCCACACTTTGTTCTCATACATGGATCCCATCTCAGATTTCATGGCCTCAAGCCATTTTGCGGAATCTGGGCTCACCATCACTTCTTCATAGTTCGTAGGTTCGTCATGGTCTAGCAACATAACCTCCAGAACAGGATTACCGTACCACTCTGGTGCAGATCTCACTCTGGTTGACCTATGAGGTTCAGTAACAAGTTGATCTGAAGTTTCATGATCATCATCATTAACTTCCTCACTAATTGGTGTAGGTGTCACAGGAACCGGTTTTCGTGATGAACTACTTTCCAATAAGGGAGCAGGTACAATTACCTCATCAAGTTCTACTTTCCTCCCACTCACTTCTTTCGAGAGAAACTCCTTCTTTAGAAAGGATCCAAATTTAGCAACAAATGTTTTGCCTTCAGATCTGTGATAGAAGGTGTACCTAACAGTTTCCTTTGGGTATCCTATGAAGACACATTTCTCCGATTTGGGTTTGAGCTTATCAGGTTGAAGTTTTTTCACATAAGCATCACAACCCCAAACTTTAAGAAACGACAACTTTGGTTTCTTGCCAAACCACAGTTCATAAGGCGTCGTCTCAACATATTTCGATGGTGCCCTATTTAATGTGAATGCAGTCGTCTCTAAAGCATAACCCCAAAATGATAGCGGTAAATCAGTAAGAGACATCATAGATCCCACCATATCTAGTAAAGTACGATTACGACATTCGGACACACCATTACGCTGTGGTGTTCTAGGTGGCATGAGTTGCGAAACTATTCCGCATTGTTTCAAATGAAGACTAAACTCGTAACTCACATATTCTCCTCCACGATCAGATCGTAGAAACTTTATTTTCTTGTTACGATGATTTTCAACTTCACTCTCAAATTCTTTGAACTTTTCAAATGTGTCAGATTTATGTTTTATTAAGTAGATATACCCATATCTGCTTAAATCATCTGTGAAGGTGAGAAAATAATGATACCTGCCGCGAGCCTCAATATTCATCGGACCACATACATCTGTATGTATGATTTCCAACAAATCTGTTGCTCGCTCCATAGTTCCGGAGAACGGCGTTTTAGTCATCTTGCCCATGAGGCACGGTTCGCAAGTACCAAGTGATTCATAATCAAGTGGTTCCAAAAGTCCATCTGTATGGAGTTTCTTCATGTGCTTTACACCAATATGACCTAAACGACAGTGCCACAAATAAGTTACACTATCATTATCAACTCTGCATCTTTTGGCTTCAATATTATGAATATGTGTATCACTACTATCGAGATTCAATAAGAATAGACCATTCTTCAAGGGTGCATGACCATAAAAGATATTACTCATATAAATAGAACAACCATTATTCTCTGATTTAAATGAATAACTGTCTCACATCAAACAAGATCCAGATATAATGTTCATGCTCAACGCTGGCACCAAATAACAATTATTTAGGTCTAATACTAATCCCGAAGGTAGATGTAGAGGTAGCGTGCCGATGGCGATCACATCGACTTTGGAACCGTTTCCCACGCGCATCATCACCTCGTCCTTGGACAGTGTTCACTTAATTCGTAGTCCCTGTTTTGAGTTGCAAATATTAGCAACAGAACCAGTATCAAATACCCAGGTGCTACTGCGAGCTCTGGTAAGGTACACATCAATAACATGTATATCACATATACCTTTGTTCACCTTGCCATCCTTCTTATCCGCCAAATACTTGGGGCAGTTCCGCTTCCAGTGACCAGTCTGCTTGTAGTAGAAGCACTCAGTCTCAGGCTTAGGTCCAGACTTGGGTTTCTTCTCTTGAGCAGCAACTTGCTTGCTATTCTTCTTGAAGTTCCCCTTCTTCTTCCCTTTGCCCTTTTTCTTGAAACTGGTGGTCTTATTGACCATCAACACTTGATGCTCCTTCTTGATTTCTACCTCCGCAGCCTTTAGCATTGCGAAGAGCTCGGGAATCGTCTTATCCATCCCTTGCATGTTATAGTTCATCACGAAGCTTTTGTAGCTTGGTGGTAGTGATTGAAGAATTCTGTCAATGACGCTATCATCCGGAAGATTAACTCCCAGTTGAATCAAGTGATTGTAGTACCCAAACATCTTGAGTATATGCTCACTGACAGAACTATTCTCCTCCATCTTGCAGCTATAGAACTTATTGGAGATTTCATATCTCTCAATCCAGGCATTTGCTTGAAATATTAACTTCAACTCCTGGAACATCTCATATGCTCCATGACGTTCAAAACATCGTTGAAGTCCCGGTTCTAAGCTGTAAAGCATGGCACACTGAACTATCGAGTAGTCATCAACTTTACTCTTCCAAATGTTCTTAACATTGTCAGCAGCATCTGCAGTAGGCCTGGCACCCAGCGGTGCTTCCAGGACGTAATTCTTCTATGCAGCAATGAGGATAATCCTCAAGTTACGGACCCAGTCCGTGGAATTGCTACCATCATCTTTCAACTTTGCTTTCTCAAGGAACGCATTAAAGTTCAATGGAAGAACAACACGAGCCATCTATCTATGATAACCCACAAGTATAGGGGATCACAACAGTTTTCGAGGGTAGAGTATTCAACCCAAATTTATTGATTCGACACAAGGGGAGCCAAAGAACATTCCCAAGTATTAACAGCTAAGTTGTCAATTCAACCACACCTGGAAACTTAGTATCTGCAGAAAAGTGTTTAGTAGCAAAGTAATATGATAGTAGTGGTAACGGTAGCAAAAGGTAATGATAACAAAAGTAATGTTTTTGGTATTTTGTAGTCATTGTAACAATAGCAACAAAAAAATAAATAAGCGAAGAACAATATATGGAAAGCTCATAGGCAATGGATCGGTGATAGAGAATTATGCCGGATGCGGTTCATCATGTAACAGTCATAACCTAGGGTGACACAGAACTAGCTCCAATTCATCAATGTAATGTAGGCATGTATTCTGAATATAGTCATACGTGCTTATGGAAAAGAACTTGCATGACATCTTTTGTCCTACCCTCCCGTGGTAGCAGGGTCCTAGCGGAAACTAAGGGATCTTAAGGCCTCCTTTTAATAGAGTACCGGACCAAAGCATTAACACATAGTGAATACATGAACTCCTCAAACTACGGTCATCACCGGTAAGTATCCCAATTATTGTCACTTCAGGGTTAACGGATCATAACACATAATAGGTGACTATAGACTTGCAAGATAGGATCAAGAACACTCATATATTGATGAAAACATAATAGGTTCAGATCTGAAATCATGGCACTCGGGCCCTAGTGATAAGCATTAAGCATAGCAAAGTCATAGCAACATCAATCTCACAACATAGTGGATACTAGGGATCAAACCCTAACAAAACTAACTCGATTACATGGAAATCTCATCCAACCCATCACCGTCCAGCAAGCCTACGATGGAATTACTCACGCACGGCGGTGAGCATCATGAAATTGGTGATGGAGGAAGGTTGATGATGACGATGGCGACGGATTCCCCTCTCCGGAGCCTCGAACGGACTCCAGATCAGCCCTCCCGGGAGGTTTTAGGGCTTGGCAGCGGCTCCGTATCGTACAACATGATGAATCCTTCTCTCCTATTTTTTCTCCCCGAAAGCAAATATATAGAGTTGGAGTTGAGGTCGGAGGAGCTCCAGGGGGCCCACGAGGTAGGGGGCGCTCCCAGGGGGCAGGCGCGCCCCCACCCTTGTGGCTAGGATGTGGGCCCCTGGTCTTCATCTTTTGCAAGGATTTTTACTATTTCCAAAAGGATGTCCCATGAAGTTTCAGGTCATTCCGAGAACTTTTGTTTCTGCACATTAATAACACCATGCCAATTCTGCTGAAAACAGCGTCAGTCCGGGTTAGTTCCATTCAGATTATGCAAGTTAGAGTCCAAAACAAGGGAAAAAGTGTTTGGAAAAGTAGATACGACGGAGACGTATCAACTCCCCCAAGCTTAAAACTTTTCTTGTCCTCAAGCAATTCAGTTGATAAACTGAAAGTGATAAAGAAAAACTTGTACAAACTCTGGTTGCTCTTGTTGTTGTAAATATGTAAAGCCAACATTCAAGTTTTCAGCAAAGATTATGAACTAACCATATTCGCAATAACGCATAGGTCTCATGTTTACTCATATCAATGGCATAATCAACTAGCGAGCAATAATAATAAATCTCGGATGACAACACTTTCTCAAAACAATCATAATATGATATAACAAGATGGTATCTCGCTAGCCCTTTCCGAGACCGCAAAACATAAATGCAGAGCACCTTTAAAGATCAAGGACTGACTAGACATTGTAATTCATGGTAAAAGAGATCCAGTCAAGTCATACTCAATGTAAACTAACAGTAATGAATGCAAATGACAGTGGTGCTCTCCAACTGGTGCTTTTTAATAAGAGGATGATGACTCAACATGAAAGTAAATAGATAGGCCCTTCGCAGAGGGAAGTAGGGATTTGTAGAGGTGCCAGAGCTCGGTTTTGAAATAGAGGTGAATAATATTTTGAGCGGTATACTTTCATTGTCAACATAACAACCAAGAGATGGCGATATCTTCCATGCTACACACATTATAGGCGGTTCCCAAACAGAATGGTAAAGTTTATACTCCCCCTCCACCAACAAGCATCAATCCATGGCTTGCTCGAAACAACGAGTGCCTCCAACTAACAAGAGTCCCAGGGGGAGTTTTTGTTTGCAATTATTTTGATTTGATTTGCATAAAGCATGGGACTGGGCATCCCGGTGACCAGCCACTTTCTCATGAATGAGGAGCGGAGTCCACTCCTCTTGAGAATAACCCGCCTAACATGGAAGATACGTACAACCCTAGTTGATACATGAGCTATTCGAGCATACAAAACAGTTTATTATTTGAAGGTTTAGAGTTTGGCACATACAAATTTACTTGGAACGGCAGGTAGATACCGTATATAGGTAGGTATGGTGGACTCATATGGAATAACTTTGGGGTTTATGGAGTTGGATGCACAAGCAGTATTCCCGCTTAGTACAGGTGAAGGCTAGAAAAAGACTGGGAAGCGACCAGCTAGAGAGCGACAATAGTCATGAACATGCATTAAAATTAATCAACACCGAATGCAAGCATGAGTAGGATATAATTCACCATGAACATAAATATCGTAGAGGCTATGTTGATTTTGTTTCAACTACATGCGTGAACATGTGCCAAGTCAGGCCACTCGAATCGTTCAAAAGGGGATACCACCCTATCATACCACATCACAACCATTTTAATAACATGTTGGCACGCAAGGTAAACCATTATAAGCACCTAGCTAATTAAGCATGACATAAGCAACTATAATCTCTAATTGTCATTGCAAACATGTTTATTCATAATAGGTTGAATCAGGAACGATGAACTAATCATATTTACAAAAACAAGAGAGGTCGAGTTCATACCAGCTTTTCTCATCTTAGTCAGTCCATCATATATCGTCATAATTGCCTTTCACTTGCACGACTGAATGATGTGGATAATAATAATAGTGCACGTGCATTGGACTAAGCTGGAATCTGCAAGTATTCAATAAACAGGAGAAGACAAGGCAGTATGGGTTCTTTTGTCAGATCAACAATAATGCATATAAGAGCCACTTCAACAATTTAATCATGGTCTTCTCCTATCGACCCCCAAAGAAAAGAAAAGAAATAAAACTATTTACACGGGAAAACTCCCAACAAGCAAAAGAAGAACAGGAAATCTTTTTGGGTTTTATTTTTAATTACTACTACAAGCATGGAAATTAAAACTAGCTAAAAGCTACAACTATTTTTTGTTTTTCTTAAGGTTTATTAAACACACAAGAAGAAAGCTTAAAAAGGAAAGTAAACTAGCATGGATGATACAATGAAAAAGTATGAGCACCGACATCTAGCAATGAGTGTGTGAACATGAATGTAATGTCGATGAGAAATACGTACTCCCCCAAGCTTAGGCTTTTGGCCTAAGTTGGTCTATGGCCACGGATGGCCTGGCGGATATCCAAAGTTGTAGTTGGGGTCGTACTGAGATGCATCAGTCATTGCATCGTGGGCTGCAGCTTGGAGGCGAGCTATCTCAGCCCTCCTCTTATACTCTTCCGCCTCCTCTCTGGTTATAAAATATCTCCCTTTTTCCTGAAAGTCAAAGAAAGTAGAAGTAGGGAGAGCGACGTGATAGGTGTGTTGTGTGTCAAAGATTAGTCGGTACTGGAGGAACTGATCGTTCCTCTCAACAAACGGATGACGAACCATAGCCTCATAATCCAAATAAGTAGGAGGCAACTCAATATCATCCTCACGTATGGTTATACCAAGAAAATCAGCTAAGCGGGTTGCATAAATTCCACCAAAGAAATCTCCATTAAATCTATTAAGATGCAACCTACGTGCAACAATGGCTCCCCAATTATAAGATTTATCTCGTAACACAACACTCCTAAGAATACTGAGGTCAGGGACACACATGTGACATGCCTCATCTTTACCATTAATGCATCTACCTATGAAGAGGGCAAAATAATGTATAGCAGGAAAGTGAATGCTCTATGGTAGCTTGTGTTATATCTCTAGATTTCCCCACAGTTATACTAGCAAGAAAATCTCTAAATTTAGATTTGTGAGGTTCCCTTATACTACCCCATTGTGGAAGTTTGCAAGCAGTGGTAAAATCCTCTAAGTCCATAGTGTAAGAATTTTCATAAAGATCAAACAGGACAGTTGGAGAATTATGTGAAGATGAAAATTCAAACCTCCTCACAAAGGAACTAGTGACATTTTTCTTCCTCGAAGCTCACAAGATCAGCGTTACACAAATATGCGTTAAATTCTTCCTTAATCCCCGCTCGATCCGTGAAGTCCTCTGAAGGCCATTCACAGGGCCGCACTGGAGTGTCCCTTGGTGGCTCATCATCAGCATCACGAATTGCAAACCTGGGCTCTTGTTTCCTTGAAGAGCCACCTTGGTATATTTTCCTAAACATATTTCTTCCTCTGAAAGATTTCTGAAATCTTTAGTAACTTCAAAATAAAAGTGAACCAAACTCAACAAAATTGATAGCAACTACTCCTACAAGTGCCTAGAGCCTATATCATGCATCAAAACTACTTGGAACCATATAAATTTGACATGAAAACTCAAGAACATGGTCACCTAGGCAGCATAAATTTGCAATGAATAGAGCACTAGAAAAAAACTAATTGGACCAATGGAGGAGTCACATACCATGGAACAATCTCCCCAAGCAGTTTTGTGAGAGGTGCTTTGAACAAGGAGATCGAAAATCGTAGCAAAATGATCTAGAACTCGTGCTTGAGCTGGATATTCGTGTTTGTGGGAGGAAGAAGAAGTGTGTGGGTGCAGGAATAAGTGGAGGAGGGCCACTGTTGGGGATATGATTACTGGAGGTAAACCTGCTAGGAGTGGTCGGGTTAGCTCCATGAAGATAGAAGCCCATGAAGACATGAGGATGGTGGCGCTTCACGAAGGTCCGAGGCCCATAGGCGGGTTAAGGCCTGTAGATGTAAACCGACTCTTTAATGTAACTTGTATTGTAAGTTAAAGGAATAGAGACCGAGCCGGACACGTTTATGATCCGGCCTCGGGACTCTATAAACCGGCGAGCGTCAACCTATGTATATAAAGGGACGACCCGACCGCGGTTTAGGGACAACAGACAACTACTCGAGAGCCAGGCAAAGCGGATCCGCTCCCTGGTCATCGAAACCCTAGCAATCCCAATCACAACTATGCATAGGCTTTTACCTTCAACGAAGGGGCTGAACTAGTATAAAATCCCTCGTGTCCCCTTGTCTGGTTTAACCCCTTTAAGCTAACCCATAGCGATGGCTCCACGACTAAGTCCTTTCGCGAGGACATCTGCCGTGACAAACCCACGACAGTTGGCGCCCACCGTGGGGCTATCGCACGATGGTTTCGAGTTCTTGAAGGGCAGCTTTGATGGACTCAAGGGATACGTTGTTGGTCAGATGACGAAGAGTCGTCGCGGCAAGCTCTACATCGACGACGCAGGATGGGGTCCCGAGGCCGGTTCGATCGAATACGGGTACCGGGTCCCCTTTGGTGGGATTCATGTCTTCATCGGCAAGATTGGCGAACCGGGCCCTGAGCCGCACACCTGCACCGACATCATCGAGACGGCTCAGCGTGCAAACCCTTCCCCGGTTCAGCCCGCAGCGAGGCATGTTTTCGTAGGTGTCATCCATGGGGCGGAATATGAGGATGGACCGGCATCTGATGGAGAAACCGTTGTTTGTTCTGATGAAGAGTCTTCAACTGGAGAGACCAAATCGCTGTATCAGTTGCAGGACGGTCGGATTAGCGGAGGTTTCGATGGCAACAGTATTCCGGACCCCCTCGATCTGCCAAACCGGGTCTCAATCTTTACGGCCGGTACACAATCAGCGCACCACTCATCAACCTCCGCGGCAATGCTCTCCGGTTCAGCGACAGCAACGCCAGCAGGAGCAGGGGGCTCTACGCCGCCTCCGGCTCAAGTGCTATCTGATTTGTTCGACGCTTTGGCAACATTGATGGCCGCAGAGGTGGACGCAGCAGCCCGAGATTAGCACAATGCGGAGATTGCAAAGGTGAAAGATCAGATAACTCAGGCTAAAGCGGACCTAATGACAGAGAACGCTAGGATGGCTACAGAACGGGCCGAGTTGGAAGCTCAAGCCTACTGGCTTAGGCTGGATCAGAATGCCTCAGATGAAGTCATGAGAAGAAGATACCGGTCGCACCTCCCGCCGGGTTATGAGCCAAGAAATCTCTTCAATACGCCGGGAGCAGGAACCAGTAACCATCCAGTGTTAAACCGGACAGAGGCGCAGGGAACAGTGGCACCAGTTCAGCCGCGCGTGATGGACCCACCTCGTCAAAATAACATTGTGCCGCAGTATGTTCCGACGTCCCCGGGGCATTACTCCAACCCGTTGGACAACATTGTGGCTGCCGCTTCACGATTGGCAGCCCTCCCAGCCGATGACAAGTTACCAGTTGCGACTGAGGCACGACGGGCCATAGAGCTCCTTCAAACAGCTTTAAACCAGCAGCAGGCTTATTCGCATAGTCGCGAGAGGATTCATTCCACCCCCCGCCCGAGCCGGAGCTACAGCAGGCACGTTGAGGATGAACCAGCCATATCAAGCAGTGCACGTCGCCGTAACTCACCGCGAGGGCACAACCCGGCAGGTGGAGGTGCTAATGCTCAAGCTGTGGTGGATCATGGTCGTGCGCGTCGAGAGGCCGAGTTAGCAGCTCTGCATGCAGCTCGTCAACCTACTCCGGTTCACTCTACCACTTCAGTGGAGCCAGGTGTGGTCTTCAGTTCCTTAGGGGTGCCGTGTCTCACCCTCGCTTTACGTAATGTGCGACTGCCCAAGGATTTTAAAGGCCCTCGTAAGGTGCCCAATTACACCGCCGATTTGCATCCAGAGTCATGGGTTGAAAGTTATGAGATGGCAATGGAGATGTTGGATGTGGATGAAGCGGTGTGTGCTAAATACTTCACCATGATGTTGGAGGGGACAGCTCGTACTTGGTTAAAGAGCTTACCAGTTAACTCTGTCGGATCATGGGCCGAGTTAAAATACCGGTTTATCCAGAATTTTAAGGATACTTGTAAGCAACCTATGTCAATTGTGGACCTGGCCGCTTGTGTCCAAGAGGATGGGGAGTCCACAACCTATTGGGTGAAGCGGGTCTCAGCTATTCTGCATTCGTCAGATCACATCAATGCGGACACAACAATGTTAACGTTGGAGGGCAATTGCCGGTTTCTACCGTTAAAACAGAAGTTAGGAAGGCTCAAATGTCACTGCAATGATATGGCAACGCTTATGGCCGCTTTGGTTAAATATGCCGATTCAGATAATACCAAAGACCCTGAGTCAGAGGAGGACAAACTGGGGAAAGGGAAGAAGAACGGCAACACCAAGGAACAGCAGCATAACCCGACAGGTCATGGGAACAATGGTAAGCGCAAGGCAGACAATAGTTTGGACATTGTGGCTAACACCAATGCTCAGGATAACGGTCAGCGTCATAAGGGTAAACAGCCCCAGAGGGGCGGAGGTTCAGGCCCCAATCTAGAGCGCCTGTTAAATCAACCTTGTCCAAAGCATGGATCAAAGGAGAGGTCAGCTTCACATCTTTGGAAGGATTGTTATATAATGCGAGAATTCAAGAACTCCAATATGTTTCAGTACGACAATGGCCCGCCCGGCGGTTCAGGAGGTGGTTTTCATGGGCCGGGTTATGGAGGCGTCAGCTCCGGTTCAGGATTTCAGGGCAATCAAACCGGACATAGCAATTAAGGGAACCAGGGCAACCAGGGAGGTTATAACCATCAGGAGAATCAGCAGCAGCAGTCAGGTTATCAGAGCAATCCAAGGCAGTTAAATAGTGGGCAGTATCATGTCTTCACCACTAGCTTGTGCAAGCGTGATCAGAAGCTTCACAAGAGGGCCGTGAACTCTGTTGAACCGGCTGTGCCTCAGTATTTGCGCTGGTCTGACCAACCCATTTTATGGAGTAGAGAGGATCACCCACCCCGGGTTGACAATCCGGGTCATCTGGCCTTAGTGGTGGCACCTCAACTTGGGGGGTATAAGTTCACCAAGGTGTTCATGGATGGAGGAAGCAGTATCAATATTCTATATTATGATACCTTTCGCCGCATGGGGTTGACAGATAAGAATCTTAAACCATCGAACACTGTTTTTCATGGTGCGGTGCCCGGTAAATTTGCATATCCAGTGGGCAAGATAGCCCTAAAGGTGGCCTTTGGAGATGATCATGATTCAAGGTCAGAAACATTGACTTTTGAGGTGGTGAAAATCAAGAGTCCGTATCACGCTCTGTTTGGGCGACCGGCTTATGCCAAGTTCATGGCGAGGCCGTGTTATGTTTATCTGCAGCTTAAGATGCCAGGTCATAAGGGGACCATCACAGTACATGGGAGCAGGAAGATTGCTTTGGAATGTGAGGAAGGTGATGCGGCTTACGCTGAGTCGGTCTGTGCCACGGAAGAGCTGAAGTTTTACAAAGACAAGGTTGATCCGGCAGATATGACTTCTTTGAAAAAGCCAACTACGGAGCACGGTCCGGCGTTGAAGTTTAAATCGGCCACAGACACTAAGATGGTTGATTTTGTTCCTGGCGATTCATCCAAGCAGTTCAGCATCAGCGCTAACCTGGATCCCAAATAGGAAAGCGCGCTCATCGAGTTCATCCGTGAGAACCGGGGCATCTTTGCATGGAAGCCTTCTGACATGCTAGGTGTATCGAGAGAACTCGCTGAGCAGACACTTAATATTGATCCTAAGTTTAAACCGGCCAGACAGTTTCTCCGCCGCTTCAACGAAGAAAGGCGCAAGGCTATTGGTGAAGAGGTAGCTCGGTTGTTGGCCGCAGGGTTTATCGTGGAGGTCTTTCATCCAGAGTGGTTGGCTATCTGGTGCTGGTTCTCAAGAAAAACGGCACTTGGCGTATGTGTGTGGACTACACAGACTTGAACAAGGCTTGCCCAGCAGATCCCTTTGCCCTCCCTCGTATTGATCAGATTATTGATGCTACGGCGGGTTGTGACCGCTTGTGTTTTTTGGATGCTTATTCTGGTTATCATCAGATCAAAATGGCAGTTAAGGACCAGGAGAAGACAGCTTTTATAACTCCCTTTGGAGCCTTCTGCTATGTCTCCATGCCCTTTGGGCTCAAGAGTGCCCAGGCGACTTATCAACGCTGTGTTCAGAATTGTCTTCATAAGCAGATTGGGCGCAATATTCATGCATATGTGGATGATATTGTGATAAAGTCCAGGAAAGAGGAAACATTGATAGAGGACTTGAGAGAAACCTTTGACAATCTCCGGGTTTACAAGATGATGCTTAATCCGGACAAATGTGTCTTCGGTGTCCCGGCAGGCAAACTCTTGGGCTTTCTGGTATCAAACAGGGGCATTGAGGCTAATCCGGAAAAAATTCAGCAATCACGTCTTTGGCTAAACCGGCGTGTATCAATGACGTTCAACGTTTAGCCGGCCGGATTACGGCTTTGAGCCGGTTTATCAGTCGTCTCGGGGAGGTAGGGGGCGCACCCTGGGGGGCAGGCACGCCCTCCACCCTCGTGGCCAGGTGGATGACCCCCCTGCTGTGTTCTCAGTGCCAAATATTCTCGAATATTCCAGAAAAAATCATATTTAAATTTCAGGGCATTTGGAGAACTTTTATTTTTGGGGCATTTTTATATTGCACGGATAAATTAGATAACAAACGGAAAATACTTATTTTTATTTTATTTAATGTAAATAACAGAAAGTAAAAGGAGGGTACAGAAGGTTGTGCCTTCTAGTTTCATCCATCTCATGCTCATCAAAAGGAATCCACTAACAAGGTTGATCAAGTCTTGTTAAAGAACTCATTCCGAATAACATGGAACCGGAGAAATTTCGAATAACACTATGTTACCTCAATGGGGATATGCTCATCGCCAATAATAAGAATATCATATTTCTTCTTGACAGTAGGAAGAGGAAATTCAAAACCTCCAAATATAATCGATGGAATTTTTCCAATAGAGTTGATACTATGAACTTGAGGTTGTTTCCTCGGAAAGTGTACCGTATGCTCATTACAATTAACATGAAAAGTGACATTGCCTTTAGTGCAATCAATAACAACCCCTGCAGTATTCAAAAAGGGTCTTCCAAGAATAATAGACATACTATCGTCCTCGGGAATATCAAGAATAACAAAGTCCGTTAAAATAGTAACATTTGCAACCACAACATGCACATCCTCACAAATACCGACAGGTATAGCAGTTGATTTATCAGCCATTTGCAAAGATATTTCAGTAGGTGTCAACTTATTCAAATCAAGTCTACGATATAAAGAGAGAGGCATAACACTAACACCGGCTCCAAGATCACATAAAGCAATTTTAACATAGTTTCTTTTAATGGAGCATGGTTTAGTGGGTACTCCTAGATCTCCAAGTTTCTTAGGTATTCCACCTTTAAAAGTATAATTAGTAAGCATGGTGGAAATTTCAGCTTCCAGTATCTTTCTTTTATTTGTAACAATATCTTTCATGTACTTAGCATAAGGATTCATTTTAAGCATATCAGTTAATCACATACGCAAAAAATAGGTCTAATCATTTTAGCAAAGCGCTCAAAATCCTCATCACCCAAAATCCTAATCATTTCTTGGATGGTTTGGGAGGAAAGGGCATGGGTTTCTGAACCCAAGGCTCTCTTTCCTTACCCTGTTTCCTAGCAACAAAGTCTTTCTTATCATAACGTTGATTCTTTGATTGTGGGTTATCAAGATCAACAGCAGGTTCAATTTCTATATCATTATCATTACTAGGTTGAGCATCATCATGAACATTATCATTAACATTATCACTAGTTTTAGGTTCATTACCAGATTGTGTTTCAGCATCAGAAATAGAAATATCATTTGGATTCTCAAGTGTTTCAGCAATAGGTTCACTAGAAGCATGCAAAGTCCTATCATTTTTCTTTTTCTTCCTTTTAGAAGGACTAGGTGCATCTATATTATTTCTCTGAGAATCTTGCTCAATTCTCTTAGGATGGCCTTCAGGATACAAAGGTTCCCAAGTCATTTTACGACCTCTAGTCATAACTCTAACAACATTATCATTATTCTTACTATTCAATTCATTGAGCAAATCATTCTGAGCTTGAAGTACTTGTTCTACTTGAGTGGTAACCATAGAAGCATGTTTACTAATAAGTTTAAGTTCACCATTGACATTAGCCATATAATCACCCAAGTGTTCAAGCATATCAGCACTGTGTTTTAATTCTCTACCAAAATAAGCATTGAAGTCTTCTTGCTTAACCATAAATTTATCAAACTCATCTAAGCATGGGCTAGCAAACTTAGTAAATGGGATTTCAGCTTTATCATATATATAGAGAGAATTTACCTTTACTACATGTGTTGGGTTATCAAGACCATGTGTTTCTTCAATAGGATATGGATTAAGATCATATGTTTCTTCAACAGGCGGTAAATTAAGACCATGTATTTCTTCAATAGGACGTAAATTCTTAACATCTTCAGCTTTAATACCTTTTTCTTTCATAGATTTCTTTGCCTCTTGCATATCTTCAGGACTGGGAAATAGAATACCCCTGTTCTTCAGAGTTGGTTTAGAAATAGGCTCAGGAGCTGGCTCAGGAAGTGTCCAATTATTTTCATTTGTCAACATATTATTCAATAGAATTTCAGCATCATCCGGTGTTCTTTCCCTGAAAACAGAACCAGCACAACTATCTAATCTCTGGAAGTATCTGTTAGTCCATTATAAAAGATATCAAGTATTTCATTTTTCTTAAGAGGATGATCAGACAAAGAATTAAGTAACTTGAGAAGCCTCCCCCAAGCTTGTGGGAGACTCTCTTCTTCAATTTGCACAAAATTATATATCTCCCTCAAATCAGCTTGTTTCTTATGAGCAGGGAAATATTTAGCAGAGAAGTAATAAATCATATCCTGGGGACTACACACACAACCAGGATCAAGAGAATTAAACCATATCTTAGCATCACCCTTTAATGAGAACGGGAACATTTTAAGGATATAAAAGTAACGAGTTCTCTCATCATTAGTGAACAGGGTGGCTATATCATTTAATTTAGTAAGATGTGCCACAACAGTTCCAGATTCATAGCCATGAGATTCATAGCCATGAAAAGGATCAGATTCAACCAAAGTAATTATATCAGGATCAACAGAGAATTC
>NC_053024.1:19339486-19502835 GCF_003073215.2 Triticum urartu
AAAGGGAAACAGAGAGTTTGCAACCCCATCTTGGTGAGACCGAGATCCCTATCGGTAGGACCGAATTGCTAGGGTTTGGCAGTGGCTTATGACAAATGAAAACTCGGTGGCGCCAGATAGGAAGAATCGGTAGGACCGAGTTTGGCTTAGGGTTTAGGTCAAATGTGGATATGGGAAAGTAGTTGAGGGTTTTTGGAGCATATTACTAAGCACATGAAGCAAGAGGCTCATTAAGCAACACCTCATCCCTCCTTGATAGTATTGGCTTTTCCTAAAGACTCAATGTGATCTTGGATCACTAAAATATAAAATGAAGAGTCTTGAGCTTTTGAGCTTGAGCCAATCCTTTGTCCTTAGCATTTTGAGGGTTCCACTTTCACATCCATGCCATGCCAATCATTGAGCTTTCCTGAAATAATCATCTTGGAATAGCATTAGCTCAATGAGCTATATGTTGTTATGAATTACCAAAACCACCTAGGGATAGTTGCACTTTCAATCTCCCCCTTTTTGGTAATTGATGACAACATATAGATCAAAGCTTCGACAAATGATAATAAGCATGAAATATATCGTCGCTTTGAGAAGTATGTGATAAGTAAGAGCTCCCCCTAAATTTGTGCATATTTAAAATTTGCTTTGGACTGCAAATGCACAAGGAGTTAGAGTCATGGGTTACTCTTCCATGTCACATACATCTTGGTGGAGTGCTTAAAATGATAAGAATGAAATACATGCACTCATCACCAAGAATAGTGAATGATCACATAAGATAGATAAGATAATAGCATTAAGCAGACATTAAGTGTAGCTTATGATCAAACACATGATCATCAATGTCTCACAAATAATGACGTAGTATCTCAAGCACTCAAAAGCAAACAAGTTCGAAAAACCACAAAATAAAGCAAGAGAGAAAAGCAACACTCTCTCTCTCGAAGCCTATGATCTATACATCTTCTCCCCCTTTGGCAACAAGTTACCAAAAAGTTCCTAGAAAATGCATAGTGCTAGATCGACGCTCAGGCTTGATCTTCTGGTGGTGGTGGAGTCCGGATCACTCCAAGGACGAAGGCTTTGGTAGACGCTGAAGTAGACGCTGGAGTTGGAGCTGAAGTAGATGTTGGAGCTGGTGGAACTGAGGCTTTGGCTGGTGCTGAGGTGGTGGCTCTTGTGTCAGCAACTGGCACGGCAGACGACCTCGGACCTCTTGGCACTCTGGCAAAGGCATGAGTGGTAGTCCTGCCTCTCCTCTCCTGCATGTCCTCCTGGAGCTGCTCCACTGCAGACTAAACTTCCGTTACTTTGACATCCAAGTCGTAGAACTTCTGTTCCATGATTCTCTCTAGGCTCTGCTGATTCTGAGTGAGGGTGGCTAGACTTTGCTCAATCCTTAGCGTGGATGCAATTTAGTAACCAAGCTGCTCTTGTTTAGTCTTCAAGAAATACTCAGATGCCTCCTCTTGAGTAGGCATCTTGGCAGCTTTCTCCTTCCTCGCCTTCTCCTTCTTTGCATATGCTTGGGCAGATGATGGCTCGTTCTCAGTCATGACAACTTGATTGTCCTCAAAATCTGGACGGATGGGCAAATGTTCCTTGTCCAATAAGTATATGCCCGTGCCGATCTTGGAGTTGATGAGCTCCTGAATTTGGGGGGCATATCCGCAACTCCTCTTCTGATCTTCTGCAGTCCTCTTGATTGTTTCCACTATGAGGCTCATCACCTTGAACTTCTGAGGCACATCAAATACATGTAGCAAGTTGATCACATGGCCTCTGATCATCTTGTGATCACCTGACTTGGGCAACAAGGTGTGCCTCAAGATCCAATTGATGGTTGGCAGTCCTGGCAGAAGATAGTGCACTGAGCCAAATTTGAAAGTGTCAAGTGCCTCATTTGGAATTTACTTATACATATTGGACATGGAATTGTGGTCCATCTTCTTCTTGGCATATATGTCCATGTCATCATCATGCTCCTCTGGGGCATTAATGAGCTGTGCCCATTCCTCAACAGTGGATTGGTACCTCGTACCCTCAGACATCCATGTGATCCTCCCATCTGGATAAAAGTGAGCTGTGGAGTAGAACTGCATGATGAGTTCCTCGTTCCACTTTGTGAGCTTCTGCCCAACAAAGTCCTCTACTCCACACGCCTTGAAGCTGTCCTGAACTCCTGGGTAGTACTCTTCATTGTCCTTAATGTATTGCCAATCAACCCATCTCATATCACAGACTATTGGCTTCTTATCAAGCAAAACAGTCTCATAGAAATCCTGCTGCTCCTTGGTGTGAAACCTGTAGTCAACTGCTGTCCTTCTCCTTGAAGCATATGGGTCTGCTTCTCTCCACTTCCTCAGCCCTGAATCTCTCCTGAGCTTCATGTCCTCAGCCACAGGATGAGCATCGTTGTGGTCTCGGATCTTGGGCTTTAGCTTTCTCAGAATTTGCTCTTCATCCTCTTCTTCAGCAACAGTCTCAGGCACTGGGGCCTTGTTCTTCTCAGCTGCAGGAATGCATCTTGTGTTCCTCTTTGGCTTTGGCTTTGGAGCTAGCTTGGCCTTGGAAGCAGCTCCCCCTGATTTTATGGCATCTCCCATTAGCTTGGGTGCCTTGGGCGCTGGTGCAGCCACCTCTTCTTCTTCTTCCTCTTCCATGATGGAAGCTTTGCCAAGCACTCTAGCCACAGTCTTCTTCACCCTTTCCTTTCTTTTCTTGCCTTCAGCTGCAACTGGCTCTATGGGCTTCTCAGTTGACATTCTGGCCTTTAACATTGGCTGCCTGCCTGCTGGCCTTTTGATTTTCAGCCCTGGCTTTGTGCCTTGAGCTGGCTCAACTCTCTTGGAAGTGGCCTCTTCCTCTGCCACATAATCTTCATCTTCAGAGTCTGAAGTTCTCTTCTTCCTCTGTCTCGTGGCAGCCTTTGGCAAGTTGCTAGGGGTGCTCCTGCTGCCCTCATCTGAAGAGCTGGAGGGACTAGTGCCCTCACTCATGTGCACCTGCTGCTCTGACATGTTCTGGCTATCACTTTGATCAGACATGCTGCACTCTGACTGCTGACCCTGTGAATAGGTTATAGATGAGATAGAGTGGATGAGCATCACAAAATGCAGAGATTTTTGCAAAAGAATGATCCAAAAACTTAGTTTTAGTTTCTCACTGAAATCATCTCGGATCTACCGATTTTTAAACCCGGTGATACCGAAGCAGTTTTGGCACCTAAACTAGTGAACTCGGTCAGACCGAGTCACAGTTCGGTGGCACCGAGACTGCTAGGGTTTCACTGAGTTCCATAATCGGTCACACCAATAAGTAATTCTCGGTCAGACCGAGTCTCACTTGTGCAATGGCATAAGCCAAATCGGTGGGACCGAGTTTTTCAACTCGGTGGGTCCAAGATGGTTTCGGCGGAAACCTAACCCTAAAATTTTCGAATCAAAGCTAATCTACGGGCGCATTGACTGGATAGGAGTGTTTCAATCGTGGCAAGAATCATGAAGAACACAATGTGCTAGGAATCGGACGGGGAATAGCACTGTGATCAAGTCCATACCCTAGTTCGGCGGAGACTTGCTACGGCGGCAACGGTGGGGCAGAATTCCCGTTGACGGCGACGGAGACCAGCGACTGGAGGCGGCTGGCGGCGAGAAGACGATCCGGAGACCACGAGGGCAGAGCAGGCTATTGCGCGGGCGAGGGGTTCGGAGAAATTTCCAAAATTTTGCCCGTGACTATATATAGCCCGACCCTGTCGGTGTGACCGAGTGGAACAACTCGGTGGCACCGAGATTCATAACTGCAGGCAGTTACTGAAACTCGGTGTGACCGAAAGGTTCAAATCGGTTGCACCGAGATCGAAAACCTAGATCAACTTAATGATCTCAGTAGGACCGAAAGTGGGGTATCGTTCAGACCGAGAATCATAAAGAGGTTTGGAAGTTTAAGTCTATGACGAATCGGGGACTCCGAGCGCTCCTCACACAGAGTGGTTCGAATCTGACTTGATCAAATTTTGTGATGCAGCATGAATAGAGTTTGAGACGAGAAAAGCATAGATAGCTAGAGGAGGTTCTTAGGCATTCTTGTCCATCCACTTGGCAAAAGAAAATAAAACCAAACAATCAAAACAACAAGTGGATGTCCTCGAACGAGTAAAAGATGCAACCAGCATGCTCACACAATAAGATGGCAAATGAAATATGTGACAAGGCATGCACAACCAATTATAGCATCTATCAAGCAATTTGCGATGACTAGGTCATCTATATATGAGTATATTGACTTAGGAGTCAAGTGAGAACACTTGATCATAGGTCATACTCATCGTTTAAGCTCAAGTGGGGTTACCACTTTTACATAAAGCATTGTTGTGTTCACATCTTTAGAGTTGCTTTAGATCAAGTCTTAGAGTAAAGCTCCCCCTAGATGTGATATCCCCCCTAAGAGGGATGAACTAACCTTGGGTTTTGTCGATGATGACTTCATGTAGATGTTGAAGATGTGGATGCTCAATGTTGATGTAGATCACTTGGAGCTATCCATTTGAGTGAATTGCACTTTCAATACCTACATGGGTTAGTCCCACAAGGAACAAACAAGGATATCCATAGACATAGAGTGATGCACACACAAGATGATGTCCATGAAAACTTTTAGGTTACCTTGTCCCTTGTCTTACCAACAAGAGGGTTTGTGACTCCTTGAACTAGTGCAAGATGTGGAAGTTGATTGCACTTGTTCTTGCCAAAATGATAAGAGTGAAGTATGTTGGCGGAGTCACCCTCAAGAACTCTCTAGTTCTTCTTCTTTTGGATCCACATCATCTTGATGGGAATCCTTGGAGTTGTAGTCATACTTGATGAAGTGGAACTTGAAGTAGTCTTGGGAATCCACTTGACTAAGGTCTTAGGAGTTTCTTCAAATGCGTCAATTTCCTCTTGAAGCTTGTCCTTGCCTTTTTGCTTGTAGTCTTGTGGTGGAAGATCATCTTGAGCTTGTGTCCCCTTGAAAGAAGTATCATACTTCTCTTGTTGAGGAATAAACTTTGTCTTGGGGTATTGATCTTCTTCCCACTCAACTCCATTGGCATTGAACTTTCGTTCAAAACCAACACCTTGATTCTTCTGGTGCATTCCTTGCTTGCGCACAATTTCCTCGAATTGCTTACTCCCGGCAAGGCTTTTGTACACTCCTTTCTCTATAATTCCGTTCAATAAGATATTTTCTTGCTCAAGTGTAACTTGGCTAAGAGAATCATTAGTGGAATCAAGAGAACTACTAGAAGCAACAATATTTGATTTAGCATGATCATTGTTACTACTAGAGGAAGAATCTTTCTTGTTCTTGTTACTAGACTTGACTTGAGGCATGTAAGTGGATAAGAGTAAACGCTTGGCAATGTAAGAAGAACTTTTCTTGCGGAGATCATCATTGATTGCTTTTAAGAACTCATGCTCTTGCTCAAGATTGAGCTTTTCAAAGCGTAATTTCTCATGAGCTCTTAAAAGTTCTTGATGAACTTCGAAGATAGTTTCATGAGCTAACTTAAGAGTGTTTAGTTATTTAGTTAGAGCCTCAATCTTCTCCTTATCATTGTCATTCGTTTTATCTTGATTAGCATGATTAATTGACGTTTCATCGTAGTATTCATCACTAGAGTTGTCAACAAGCAAATCATCACCTAACAAGTCATCTTCATCACTATTGAAATCAACATACTCGGGTGTGTTACCTTAGGACCTTTGGCCATGAAGCATCTTCCAATTCCTTCATTTGGTGAGTCAAATATGTCGTAGGAGTTGGTTGACACAAGTGCTAGACCGGCAACACCTTCATCTTGAGTATCTTCGGAGTCGGAGTGATAACTTCTCTCGGAGTGGCTGTCGGAGTCGGAGCCGGATACCCATTCACCAACATGAGCTTGATGTCTTCGTCTTGTGTAGCTCCTTGATGATTTTTCCTTCCTTTCCGAATCCTTGCTTCTCCGTGAGTATCTTCGTTCATAACGATCATCTCTACTCCTTCTCTCTCTTGGTGGTGATTCTTTGCTTCTTCTTCTTGGAGAATCTTCTCTTCTCTTGTAGGGAGCCGTACACTCATTGGAATAGTGTCCGGGTCTTCCACAATTGTAGCAGTTTCGCTCTCGACTAGAAGATCTTTTGTCATTGTAGGACCTTGACTTGAAGCTTCTATCTTTGCTTCTACTCTTGTAGAACTTGTTGAAGTTCTTCACCATTAAGCTCAATTCTTCATTGAAGTCTTGTTTCTCACTTGATGATGTAGGGGCTTCACATGAGGCTTTATAGGCACCACTTGATTTGTTGTGAAGTTCCTCTTTATCCTTAAGTTACATCTCATGAGCAACAATTCTTCCAATCACCTCCGTTGGCTTGAGATCTTTGTAATTTGGCATCATTTGGATCAATGTGCACACGGTATCATATTTTCCATCCAAGGCTCTTAGAATCTTCTTGATGATGAATCTATCGGTCATCTCTTCACTTCCTAAGCCGGCAATCTCATTTGTGATGAGAGCAAGCCTAGAGTACATTTCAGCGACACCTTCACCATCCTTCATCTTGAACTTGTCAAGTTGGCTTTGAAGCACATCCAACTTGGATTCCTTGACGGAGTCGGTACCTTCGTGCATATCAATCAAAGTGTCCCAAATTTCCTTTGCATTCTCAAGACGGCTGATTTTGTTGAATTCTTCGGGGCACAATCCGTTGAAGAGAATATCACAAGCTTGAGCATTGTATTGCAACATCTTCAACTCATCCGCGGTAGCTTCACGGTTTGGTTCTCTCCCATCAAAGAAGTCACCTTGCA
Organism: Triticum urartu; assembly: GCF_003073215.2. NCBI lineage: Eukaryota > Viridiplantae > Streptophyta > Magnoliopsida > Poales > Poaceae > Triticum > Triticum urartu. Next base: position 19,346,315 of record NC_053024.1, read on the forward strand.
AACCAACACACACAATAGCCCAAACGGCGGGGTTATGTCCAAGAATATGCATTTTCATTTTATGCTTCCAACTAGCAAAATTAGTACCATCAAAGTAGTGACCTCTACGGTGGTAATTTCCCTCGCTAGACGCCATACTCTCCTAGGTTGTGAAACCAAGGCTATGACCACCAAAAGCTATGGAGATCAAAGCAAATGGAGACCAAAGCTCTGATACCACTTGTAGGAAATCGAAAGTATGTCTAGAGGGGGGTGATTAGACTACTTGACCAAATAAAAACTTAACCTTTTCCCAATTTTAGTTCTTGGCAGATTTTAGCTATTAGGACAAGTCAAGCAATCATCACACAATTCAAGCAAGCATGCAAAGAGTATATGGCAGCGGAAAGTAAAGCATGCAACTTGCAAGAATGTAAAGGGAAGGGTTTGGAGAATTATTCAAACGCAATTGGAGACACGGATGTTTTTCCCGTGGTTCGGATAGGTGGTGCTATCCTACATCCACGTTGATGGAGACTTCAGCCCACGAAGGGTAACGGTTGCGCGAGTCCACACAGGGCTCCACCCAAGGGTAACGGTTGCGCAAGTCCACACAGGGCTCCACCCACGAAGGGTCCACAAAGAAGCAACCACCCACAAAGGGTCCACGAAGAAGCAACCTTGTCTATCCCACCATGGCCATCGCCCACACAGGACTTGCCTCACTAGCGGTAGATCTTCACGAAGTAGGCGATCTCCTTGCCCTTACAAACTCCTTGGTTCAACTCCACAATCTTGTCAGAGGCTCCCAAGTGACACCTAGCCAATCTAGGAGACACCACTCTCCAAGAAGTAACAAATGGTGTGTAGGTAATGAACTCCTTGCTCTTGTGCTTCAAATGATAGTCTCCCCAACACTCAACTCTCTCTCATAGGATTTGGATTTGGTGGAAAGAAGATTTGAGTGGAAAGCAACTTGGAGAGGCTAGAGATCAAGATTCATATGGTAGGAATGGAATATCTTGGTCTCAACACATGAGTAGGTGGTTCTCTCTCAGAACATATGAGTTGGAATGGTGTGTGTGTTCTGATGGCTCTCTCCATGAATGAAGAGGAGGTGGAGGGGTATATATAGCCTCCACACAAAATCCAACCGTTACACACAGTTTCCCAATCTCGGTGGGACCGAATCAACAAACTCGGTCGGACCGAAAATGTAAACCTAGTGACCGTTAGAGATTTTCGGTGGGACTGACATGCAACTCGGTAGGACCGATATGGTTAGGGTTTGGGCATAACGTAATCTCGGTGAGACCGATTACACAAACTCGGTGAGACCGATATTGGTAATTAGCTAACCAGAGAGTTGGTCAGGCAAACTCGGTGGGACCGATTTGCTCTTTCGGTGAGACCGAAAAGTTACAAAGGGGAAACACTGAATTTACATGCAATCTCGGTGGGACCGATTCGCTCTTTCGGTGAGACCGAAAAGTTACGAAAGGGAAACAGAGAGTTTGCAACCCCATCTTGGTGAGACCGAGATCCCTATCGGTAGGACCGAATTGCTAGGGTTTGGCAGTGGCTTATGACAAATGAAAACTCGGTGGCGCCGGATAGGAAGAATCGGTAGGACCGAGTTTGGCTTAGGGTTTAGGTCAAATGTGGATATGGGAAAGTAGTTGAGGGTTTTTGGAGCATATTACTAAGCACATGAAGCAAGAGGCTCATTAAGCAACACCTCATCCCTCCTTGATAGTATTGGCTTTTCCTAAAGACTCAATGTGATCTTGGATCACTAAAATATAAAATGAAGAGTCTTGAGCTTTTGAGCTTGAGCCAATCCTTTGTCCTTAGCATTTTGAGGGTTCCACTTTCACATCCATGCCATGCCAATCATTGAGCTTTCCTGAAATAATCATCTTGGAATAGCATTAGCTCAATAAGCTATATGTTGTTATGAATTACCAAAACCACCTAGGGATAGTTGCACTTTCACTCTCATAGGATTTTTTGTGGAGGTAGCCCAAGATCGGGGGCGTCCCATGGAAGGATCGGTAGTCACGAAAAAAAAGTGGGGTCGGAGATGATCTCAAGCTAGGTGGTGCAGACGGCGGAGGTGTGTACGGGTCTCGTTGGGTCATCTGACGGGATGCGGAACAAAATCTCATGGATAGCATCATCGATCAGCAGGTGGAGGCTGAGTTGCGGTGGAGGGGGATACATTGCGGGTTGTTGGGGGCGAGTCCACCTATCGCTCTATCAGCATAAGCGGCAGAGGCTGGAAGTAGTGTGGCACCACGGCAGCATGGGGGGAGCCGTGCACCGTCTGTCGAGCCGTAAGGGGAGCCACCCCCACCACGTGCCGTCAAACGAACAGGCAACCAAAGGGGATCACACTTAAAGTTGTGTAAAAATAGACATGTGTGGGAAACACACACAAAGAAACTGGTGAAGAAATACCGACACCCAACAAAGAACAACCAAAGAAACCCATGAAAAATAAGCAAAGAAAATCATGAAAACCACGGAAAACCGGTAAAGAAATGAACTAAAACAGTAAGTTGAAAAACTAGTAATGAAACGAAGTAAAAAAAGGAAAAACCAAAGAAAACACAGGAAACCATGGTCCTACAAATGAATTAGTGAAAGCCCACATCATACATCACTATTTTCATGTCGCGGTTGCCCTACTTGATCAGGAAATAGACTTTCTTCTCCCCAACCATGGTGTGCCCCCGTCTCCTTAGTGACATACAGATGCAAGATGGTGCCAAACAAATATGTAACAACGACACTCTGATTCTCAACTGAGATCATTTCGCTCCACTCGGTAGTCTCGGATGAGTAAACGGAGGTGAACATGGTCTTTTCTACCACGTTGGAGCAAATGAAAGGCACGAGGAAGGGACCGTCAGCCCAAGTGGTCGCAATAGTCCGTGGCGCAGAGCTCCGCGACCATCCAGGTTATCTCCTCACAAGCACAAAGAATCTTCAATAGCTTGGAGCCAGTGGAAATCACTTGCAAGTGGTTAGTGATGGGGTCCAAATGATGAAACCAGTATCCTTCTCCCCAGGCCCATAGAAGAGAATGGGTACATGGCGGGAGTCAACCACATCCAATTCTCGGTGCTCGCAAACGAGTGGGTAGAAGGCTCCAGTGGTAAAGAATTGAGCGACGTCGTTGCTCTCGTAGGATTTGTTATTGAGGCGGCCCAAGTTCATGGGTGTCCCATGGAAGGCCATGTAGTCGCGAAAAAAGGTGGGGTCAAAGATTATCTCCAGCAAGGTGGTGCGGAAGACGAAGGTGTGGATGAGGATCGTCGGGCCATCCGACAGGATGCAGGACAAAATCTCGCGGATAACGTTGTCGATCAGCGAGTGGAGGCTGAGTTGCAGTGGAGGTGGATTCATTCTTGGTGGTTGGGGGAAATTCGCCCTATCACTCTATAAGCATGAGCGACGGCGGCTGAAAGTAGTGCGGCACCGCAGCAACAGGGGGGAGTCATTCGCCAGCCGTTGAGCCAAGAGTGGCGCCGCTGCCGCTACATGTCGTCGAACAAACAGACTGTGAGTGTGGACTTCACATAAAAATGTACATTCTGTAAAGGTAGACATGTGTAGAAACACACACACAAAGATACCGGTGAAGAAACGCCAAAAACCAACCAACAAAAACTGTAAAGAACCATAAAAAAACACGAAGAAGCGAAGATAACCATGAAGACCATGGAAACCCGGTGAATAAGTGAACTAAAACAGAAAGACGAAAATCGGTAAACAAACAAAGTAAACTAGGAAAAAAAAGAAAGCATGAAAAATTGTAATCCTGCAAATTAACGAGTGAAAGTTCTTGCTCGCCCACATTATACATCACTATTTTCATGCTCTAGTAGCCACACTTCATGGCAAAGAGAATTTTCTTTTTCTTGCAACCGCGGTGTGCCCCGTCTACTCAATGGCACACGGATGCAAAATGTTGTCAAACCGATAAGTAACAATGGCATTCGGGTTCTCAACCAAGATCATTTTGCTCCACCCGGTAGTCTCGGATGAGTACACGGAGGTGAACACGGTCTTTTTCTACCACGTTGGAGCATACGAAAGATAAGAGGAAGGGATCATCATGGTAGCACAAGTGGTCTCAACAATCCCTGGCACAGAGGACCGCAACCATCCAGGTTATCACCTCTCCACCACAAACTATCTTAAATAGATAGGAGTCAGTGGAAATCACCCACCAGTTTCCGTTGATGGGGTCCCAAACAATGAAATCTGTATCCTTCTCCCGGGGTGTGTAGAAGAGGAGGCGACCATGGCAGGAGTCGACCGCATCCTAGTCTTCGAGCTCGCAAATGAGTGGGCAGAACGCTCCGGTGGGTACAAATTGAGCAACGTCGTGGCACTCGTAGGAATTGTTGTGGAGGTATCCCAAGATCGGGGGCGTCCCGTGGAAGGCCCGGTAGTCGTGAAAAAAAGTGGGGTAAGAGATGATCTCAAGCAAGGTGGCAGACAACAGAGGCATGGATGGGGCTCATCGGGTCATCCGACGGGATGCAGAACAAAATCTCATGGATAGCGTCATTAATCAGCAAGTGGAGGCTGAGTTGCGGTGGAGGCGGATTCATGGCGGGGGGTTGTGGCCGAGTTTCCCTATCGCTCTATCAACATTAGCGGCAAAGGGGCGGAGGTTGGAAGGAGTGTGGCGTCGCGACGGCATGGACTAGCGGTGCGCCACCCGTTGAGCCCAAAGGGGCGCCATGCCGCTGCATGTCATCGAACGAACATGCTACCAGTGGGGATTACACTTAAAAATGTACATTGTGTAAAAGTAGACATACGTGGGAAACACACACACAAAACTGATGAAGAAACGCCAAAACACAACAAATAAAAACACAAAGAAACCCATAAAAAGTCACTGAAGAAGAAAAGAAAACCATGAAAACCACAGAAAACCGGTGAAGAAATGACCTAATACAGAAAGATGGAAAATTGTAATGAAACAAAGTAAAACAAGAAAACGCAAAATACCTTAGCCCTACCAATTAATAAGTGAAATTTCGTGCTTGCCCACATTGGACATCACTATTTTCATGTTGTAGTAGCCCCACTTTATGGGGATATACACTTTCTTTCCCCCAACCGCAGTGTGCCCCGTCTCCAATGGCATACAAATGCAAGATGGTGTCAAACGGATACGTAACGACGCCACTCTGGTTCTCAACCGAGATCATTTCGCTCCACTCAGTTGTCTTGGATGAGTAAACGGAGGCAAACAAGGTCTTCTCTACCACGTTGGAGCCGACGAAAGCCATGAGGATGGGACCGCCATGGTAGCCCAGGGGTCACAATAGTCCTTGGCGCAGAGGTCCGTGACCATCTAGGCTATCTCCTCTCCTGCAGAAAGTTTCTTCAATAGCTTGGAGTAGGTGGAACTCACCATCTAGTTGCCGTGATGGGGTCCCAAACGATGAAATCCGTATCCTTCTCCTCGGGCATGTAGAAGAGGACACGGGCATGGCGGGATTTGACCGCATCCCAGTCTTCGTTCTCGCAAACGAATGTGCAAAAGGCTCTGGTGGGAAAGAATTGAGCGACATCGTTTCTTTCATAGGATTTGTTGTGGAGGTAGCCCAAGACCGCGGGCATCCCATGGAAGGTCCGATAGTCGTCAAAAAAGGGTGCCGTCAAAGATAAGCTCGAACATGGTGGTGCAGACGACGAAGGCATGGACAAGGCTTGTCGGATTATCCCATGGGATGCGGAACAAAATCTCGTGTATAACATCGTCGATCAACGAGTGGAGGCCGAGTTGAAGTGGAGGCAGATCCATTGTGGGTGGTTCGAAGCGAGTCCTCTTATCGCTCTACCAGAATTAGAGGCGAAGGAGGCTGGAAGCAGTGCGGCACCGCGGCAACATGGGGGAGTCGTGCGCCAGCCGTTGAGCCAAAAGGGGCGCCGATGCCGCTACATGCCGTCGAACAAACAGGATGTGAGTGTGGACTTCACATAAAGATGTACACTGTGCAGAAGTAGACATGTGTAGAAAAACACACAAAGATACCAGTGAAGAAATGCCAAAAAACAACAAAGAAAAACTAAAGAGAACCATAAAAATCAGTGAAGAAGCAAAGAGAACCATGAAGACCATGGAAAACCGGTGAACAACTGAACTATAACAGAAAGACGGAAATAGGTAAACAAACTAAGTAAAATAGGAAATGTCAAAGAAAAGGCGAAAAATTGTAATCCTTCAAATTAATGAGTGAAAGTTGTTGCTCACCCACATTGTACATCACTGTTTTCATGCTCTAGTAGCCACACTTGCCGGGAAAGAGACTTTCTTGCCAACAACCTCATTGTGCCCTGATACATCTCCAACGTATCTATAATTTTTGATTGTTCCATGCTGTTATATTATCAATCTTGGATGTTTTATAATCATTTTATAGTCATTTTTTTGTACTAACCTATTGACATAGTGCCAAGTGCCACTTGCTGTTTTCTGCATGTTTTTTACATCGCAGAAAATCAATTCCAAACAGAGTCCAAATGCAACGAAACTTTACGGAGATTTTTTATGGACCAGAAGACACCCAATGGGCCAAGGCAGCTCCTGGGGGGTGCTCCGAGGGGAGCACAGCCCACCAGGGGGCGCCTGGAGACCCAGGTGCGCCTTGGTGGGTTGTGCCTACCTCGGGTACCCCCGAGACCGCCTCTTTGCCCTGTAAATACCCCAATATTCCAGAAACCCTAGGGGAGTCGACGAAAATAAATTCCAACCGCCGCAGAGTCAAGAGCCACCAGATCCAATCTAGACACCATCACGGAGGGGTTCACCACTTCCATTGGTGCCTCTCCGATGATGCGTGAGTAGTTCTTTGTAGACCTTAGGGTCCGTAGTTAGTAGCTAGATGGCTTCCTCTCTCTCGTTTGATTCTCAATACAATGGTCTCTTGGAGATCCATATGATGTAACTCTTTTTGCAGTGTGTTTGTTGGGAGCGGATGAACTTTGAGTTTATGATCAGATCTATCTCTTTTTATCCATGAAAGTTATTTGAGTTTCTTTGATCTCTTATATGCATGATTGCTTATAGCCTCGTATTTCTTGTCCGATATTTGGGTTTTGTTTGGCCAACTTGATCTATTTATCTTGCAATGGGAACATGTGCTTTGTAGTGGGTTCGATCTTACGGTGCTTGATCCCAGTGACAGAAGGGGAACCGACACGTATGTATCGTTGGTTGATACGTCTCCAACGTATCTAAAATTTTGATTGTTCCATGCTATTATATTATCAACCTTGGATGTTTTATATGCATTTATATGCTATATTATATGATTTTGGGGACTAACCTATTAACTAGAGCCAGTGCTAGTTTATGTTTTTCCTTGTTTATGAGTATCGCAGAAAAGGAAAACCAAACAGAGTCCAATTGACCTGAAACTTCACGAAACTTATTTTTGGACCAGAAGAAGGCCATGGAGTAAAAGAGTTGGGCCAGAAGAGTCCCGGGCTACCCACGAGGGGGGGGGCGCGCCCCCTGCCTCGTGGACAGCCCGGAGACCCCCCTGACTTGTTCTCGACACCAAAACCTCTTATATATACAGAAACCCCCAGAACATAACCTAGAATGGGATTTCCGCCGCCAGAAGCCTCCGTAGCCACCGAAAACCATTCTAGACCCGTTCCGGCACCCTGCCGGAGGGTGATACGTCTCCATAATATCTACTTTTCCAAACACTTTTGCCCTTGTTTTGGACTCTAACTTGCATGATTTGAATGGAACTAAACCAGATTGATGCTGTTTTCAGCAGAATTGCCATGGTGTTATTTATGTGCAGAAACAAAAGTTCTCGGAATGACCTGAAACTTCACGAAGATTATTTTTGGAAATAATAAAAAATACTGGCAAAAGATCAAGACGAAGGGGTCCTCACCCTATCCATGAGGGTGGGGCGCGCCTGCCCCCTGGGCACGCCCCCCCTACCTCGTGGGCCCCCTGGAGCTCCTCCGACCTCAACTCCAACTCTATATATTCGTGTTCGGAGAGAAAAACCACAGAGAAAGATTCATCGCGTTTTAATAAATATATGGAGCTGCCGCCAAGCCCTAAACTCTCTCGGGAGGGCTGATCCGGAGTCCGTTCGGGGCTCCGAAGAGGGTAATCTGTCGCCATCGTCATCATCAACCATCCTCCATCACCAATTTCATGATGCTCACCGTCGTGCGTGAGTAATTCCATCATAGGCTTGCTGGACGGTGATGGGTTGGATGAGATTTATCATGTAATCGAGTTAGTTTTGTTAGGGTTTGATCCCTAGTATCCACTATGTTCTGAGATTGATGTTGCTATGACTTTGCTATGCTTAATGCTTGTCACTAGGGCCCGAGTGTCATGATTTCAGATCTGGACCTATTATGTTTTCATGAATATATGTGAGTTCTTGATCCTATCTTGCAAGTCTATAGTCACCTACTATGTGTTATGATCTGGCAACCCTGAAGTGACAATAATCGGGACCACTCCCGATGATGATCGTAGTTTGAGGAGTTCATGTATTCACTATGTGTTAATGCTTTGGTCCGGTACTCTATTAAAAGGAGGCTTTAATATCCCTTAGTTTTCGCTAGGACCCCGCTGCCACGGGAGGGTAGGACAAAAGATGTCATGCAAGTTCTTTTCCATAAGCACGTATGACTATAATCGGAATACATGCCTACATTACATTGATGAATTGGAGCTAGTTCTGTGTTACCCTAGGTTATGACTTTACATGATGAACCACATCCGGCATAATTCTCTATCACCGATCCATTGCCTACGAGCTTTCCATATATTGTTCTTCGCTTATTTACTTTTCCGTTGCTATTGTTACAATCACTACAAAATACCAAAAACATTACTTTTGCTACCGTTATCTTTTGCTACCGTTACCACTACTATCATATTACTTTGCTACTAAATACCTTGTTGCAGATATTAAGTTATCCAGGTGTGGTTGAATTGACAACTCAGCTGCTAATACTTGAGAATATTCTTTGGCTCCCCTTGTGTCGAATCAATAAATTTGCGTTGAATACTCTACCCTCGAAAGCTGTTGCGATCCCCTATACTTGTGGGTTATCATCTCTTTACTCGTTCCGTAATACATCATCCTACAACTAACTCATTAGTTGCAATGCTTGCAAGGCTTATAGTGATGTGCATTACCGAGTGGGCCCAGAGATACCTCTCCGACAATCGGAGTGACAAATCCTAATCTAGAAATATGCCAACCCAACAAGTACCTTCGGAGACACCTGTACAGCACCTTTATAATCACCCAGTTACGTTGTGACGTTTGGTGGCACAGAAAGTGTTCCTCCGGTAAAGGGGAGTTGCATAATCTCATAGTCATAGGAACATGTATAAGTCATGAAGAAAGCAATAGCAACAAACTAAACGATCAAGTGCTAAGCTAACGGAATGGGTCAAGTCAATCACATAATTCTCCTAATGATGTGAACCCATTAATCAAATGACAACTCATGTCTATGGTTAGGAAACTTAACCATCTTTGATCAACGAGCTAGTCAAGTAGAGGCATACTAGTGACACTCTGTTTGTCTATGTATTCACACATGTATTATGTTTCCGGTTAATACAATTCTAGCATGAATAATAAACATTTATCATGAAATAAGGAAATAAATAATAACTTTATTATTGCCTCTAGGGCATATTTCCTTCAGTCTCCCGATTGCACTAGAGTCAATAATCTAGATCACATCGCCATGTGATTTAACATCAATAGTTCACATCACCATGTGATTAACACCCATAGTTCTCATCATCATGTGACCAACACCCAAAGGGTTTACTAGAGTCAATAATCTAGTTCACATCGCCCGAGGAGAACTTGTGTGTTATCAAGACTATTTTCTGGCGCCGTTGCCGGGGAGCATAGCTCTATTCTTTGAGTCACTTGGGATTTATATCTGCTTATCATTATGAAGAACTTGAGAGTTCCAAAAACCAAGATTTATCCCTCAACTATGAGGGGAGGTAAGGAACTTCCATCTAGCTCTGCACTTGATTCACCCTCTATTTTGAGTAAGATTGCGACACCTAAACCTGCTTCTGCTATTGATTATGATATGTCGCATATTATTGATGATGCCACTTCTGCTATGCATGATACTTATGATGAAACTACTTCTATGCTTGATACTACTATGCCACTCGGTGAATTTCTTGATGAACAACTTGCTAGGGCTAGAGAGAATGAAATTATTGAAACTAATAATACTGATGAAAGTGATTATGAAGGCTCTCCTAATAAATATGAATTACCTATTGTGCCTGAGGGCTATGTTATGGATGAAGAAACTAAAAGAGACTTTCTTGCTTGCAATGATAGAAGTGATCTTAAGAAATTATTAGCTAAGCTTAAACAAAAAACTCTGAATGCTAGAATGAAATATGATCCTGCTTATGCTACTTCACCTATCTTTGTTACTGATAAGGATTATGAATTCTCTATTGATCCTAAGATAATTACTTTGGTTGAATCAGATCCTTTTTATGGCTATGAATCTGAAACTGTTGTGGCACATCTTACTAAATTAAATGATATAGCCACCCTGTTCACTAATGATGAGAGAACTCGCTACTTTTATATCCTTAATATATTTCCGTTCTCATTAAAGGGTGATGCTAAGATATGGTTTAATTCTCTTGATCTTGGTTGTGTGCGTAGTCCCCAGGATATGATTTATTACTTCTCTGCTAAATATTTCCCTGCTCATAAGAAACAAGATGCCTTAAGGGATATATATAATTTTGTGCAAATTGAAGAAGAGAGTCTCCCACAAGCTTGGGGGAGGCTTCTCCAATTACTTAATGCTTTGCCTGATCACCCTCTTAAGAAAAATGAAATACTTGGTATCTTTTATAATGGACTAACCGATGCTTCCAGAGATTACCTAGATAGTTGTGCTGGTTCTGTTTTTAGGGAAAGAACACCGGATGAAGCTGAAATTCTATTGAATAATATGTTGACAAATGAAAATAATTGGACACTTCCTGAGCCAACTCCTGAGCCTATTCCTAAACCAACTACGAAGAAAAGGGGTGTTCTATTTCTCAGTCTTGAAGATATGCAAGAGGCAAAGAAATCCATGAAAGAAAAGGGTATTAAAGCTGAAGATGTTAAGAATTTACCTCCTATTGAAGAAATACATGATCTTAATTTACCGCCTGTTGAAGAAATATATGGTCTTAATCCATCACCTATTGAAGAAACACATGGTCTTGATAACCCGACACAGGTAGTAAAGGTAAATTCTCTCTATAGATATGATAAAGCTGAAATCCCATTTACTAAGTTTGCTAGCCCATGCTTAGATGAGTTTGATAAATTTATGGTTAAGCAAGAAGACTTCAATGCTTATTTTGGTAGAGAATTAAAACGCAGTGCTGATATGCTTGAACACTTGGGTGATTATATGGCCAATGTCAAAGGTGAACTTAAACTTATTAGTAAACATGCTTCTATGGTTACCACTCAAGTAGAACAACTACTTAAAGCTCAAAATGATTTGCTCAATGAATTGAATAGTAAGAATAAGGACTATGCTGTTAGAGTGGCTACTAGAACTGGTAAAATGACTTAGGAACCTTTGTATCTTGAAGGCCATCCTAAGAGAATTGAGCAAGATACTCAGAGAAATAATATAGATGCACCTAGTCCTTCTAAAAGGAAGAAACAGAAAAATGATAGGACTTTGTATGCTTCTAGTTAACCTATTGCTGAAACACCTGAGAATCCAAATGATATTTCTATTTCTGATGCTAAAACACAATCTGGTAATGAACATGAAACTAGTGATAATGTAAATGATAATGTTCATGTTGATGCTCAACCTAGTAATGATAATGATATAGAAATTGAACCTGTTGTTGATCTTGATAACCCACAATCAAAGAATCAACGTTATGATAAGAAAGACTTTGTTGCTAGGAAACACGGTAAGGAAAGAGAGCCTTGGGTTCAAAAACCCATGCCTTTTCCTCCCAAACCATCTAAGAAAAAGGATGATGAGGATTTTGAGCGCTTTGCTGAAATGATTAGACCTATCTTTTTGCATATGCGATTAACTGATATGCTCAAAATGAATCCTTATGCTAAGTATATGAAAGAAATTGTTACTAATAAAAGAAAGATACCGGAAGCTGAAATTTCCACCATGCTTGCTAATTATACTTTTAAAGGTGGAATACCAAAGAAACTTGGAGATCCAGGAGTACCCACTATACCATGCTCCATTAAAAGAAACTATGTTAAAACTGCTTTATATGATCTTGGAGCCGGTGTTAGTGTTATGCCTCTCTCTTTGTATCGTAGACTTGATTTGAATAAGTTGACACCTACTGAAATATCTTTGCAAATGGCTGATAAATCAACTGCTATACCTGTCGGTATTTGTGAGGATGTGTCTGTTGTAGTTGCAAACGTTACTATTTTAACGGACTTTGTTATTCTTGATATTCCTGAGGACGATAGTATGTCTATTATTCTTTGAAGACCCTTTTTGAATACTGCAGGGGCTGTTATTGATTGCAACAAGGGCAATGCCACTTCTTATGTTAATGGTAATGAGCATACGGTACACTTTCCGAGGAAACAACCTCAAGTTCATAGTATTAATTCTATTGGAAAAGTTCCATCGATTATTTTTGGAGGTTTTGAATTTCCTCTTCCTACTGTCAAGAAGAAATATGATGTTCTTATTATTGGGGATGTGCATATCCCTGTTGAGGTAACCTAGTGTTATTCGAAAATTCTCCGGTTCCACGTTATTCGGAATGAGTTTGTTAACAAGACTTGATCAACCTTGTTAATGGATTCCTTTGATGATCATGAGATGGATGAATTTAGAAAACACAACTCTCTGTACCCTCTTTCTACTTTCTGTTATTTATATTAAATAAAGAAAAAATAGTAATTTTGTCTATTTTCTGATTATCCGTGCAATATAAAAATGCCCCGAAAATAGAAGTTCTCCAAATGCCCTGAAATTTAAATATGATTTTTTCTGGAATATTTGAGAATATTTGGCACTGAGAACACAACAGGGGGCATCCACCTGGTCACGAGGGTGGAGGGCACGCCCTGCCCCCTGGGTGCGCCCCCTACCTCGTGGGCCCATGGTGCCCCTCCTCCACTTATTCCTGCACCCACACACTCCTTCTTCCTCCTACAAACACTATTATCCAGCTCAAGCACGAGTTCTAGCTCATTTTGCTGCGATTTTCGATCTCCTTGCTCAAAGCACCTCTCACAAAACTGCTTTGGGGGATTGTTCCTTGGTATGTGACTCCTCCAATGGTCCAATTAGTTTTTGTTCTAGTGCTTTATTCATTGCATATTTTTGCTGCTTAGGTGACCCTGTTCTTGAGCTTGCATGTCAAATTTATGTGGTTCCAAGTAGTTTTGATGCATGATATAGGCTCTAGGCACTTGTAGGAGTAGTTGCTATCAATTTTGTTGAGTTTGGTTCACTTTTATTTAGAAGTTACTAAAAGTTTCAGAAATTTTTCAGAGGAAGAAATATGTTTAGGAAAATGTACCAAGGTGGTTCTTCACGGAAACAAGGACCCAGGCTTGCAATGCATGATGCTGATGATGAGCCACCAAGGGACGCTCCAGTGCGGCCTTGTGAATGGCCTTCAAAGGACTTCATGGATCGAGCAGGAATTAAGGAAGAATTTAACGCATATTTGCGTAATGCTGATCTTGTGAGCTTCGAGGCAGAAAAATGCCGTCAGTAGCACTATCTCACTAGTTCCTTTGTGAGGAGGCAAAAGGGAGATATTTTATAACCAGAGAGGAGGCGGAAGAGTATAAGAGGAGGGCTGAGGTAGCTTGCCTCCAAGCTGCAGCCCACGATGCAATGACTGCTGCATCTCAGTACGACCCCAACTACAACTTTGGATATCCGCCAGGCCATCTGTGGCATTAGACCAACTTAGGCCAAAAGCCTAAGCTTGGGGGGGGGTACGTATTTCTCACCGACAGTACATTCATGTTCACACACTCATCGCTAGATGTCGGTGCTCATACTTTTTCACTGTATTATCCATGCTAGTTTATTTCCTTTTTATTGCTTTCTTCTTGTGTGTTTAATAAACCTTGAGAAAAACAAAAAAAATAGTTGTAGTTTTTAGCTAGTTTTAATTTCCATGCTTGTAATAGTAATTAAAAAGAAAACCCAAAAAGATTTCATGTTCTTCTTTTGCTTGTTGGGAGCTTTCCCGTGTAAATAGTTTTATTTCTTTTCTTTTCTTTGGGGGTCAATAGGAGAAGACCATGATTAAATTGTTGAAGTGGCTCTTATATGCATTATTGCTGATCTGACAAAAGAGCCCATATTGCCTTGTCTTCTCCTGTTTATTGAATGCTTGCGGATTCCAGCTTAGTCCAATGCATGTGCACTGTTATTATTATTATTATTCACATCATTCGGTCGTGCAAGTGAAAGGCAATTATGACGATATATGATGGACTGATTGAGAGGAGAGAAGCTGGTATGAACTTGACCTCTCTTGTTTTTGTAAATATGATTAGTTCATCGTTCCTGATTCAGCCTATTATGAATAAACATGTTTGCAATGACAATTAGAGATTATAGTTGCTTATGCCATGCTTACTTAGCTAGGAGCTTATAACGGTTTACCTTGCGTGCCAACATGCTATGAAAATGGTTGTGATGTGGTATGATAGGGTGGTATCCTCTTTTGAACGATTCGAGTAGCTTGACTTGGCACATGTTCACGCATGTAGTTGAAACAAAATCAACATAGCCTCTACGATATTTATGTTCATGGTGCATTATATCATACTCATGCTTGCATTCGGTGTTGATTAATTTTAATGCATGTTCATGATTGTTGTCGCTCTCTAGCTGGTCGCTTCCCAGTCTTTTTCTAGCCTTCACCCATACTAAGCGGGAATATTTCTTGTGCATACAATTCCATAAACCCCGAAGTTATGCCATATGAGTCCACCATACCTACCTATATACGGTATCTACCTGCCGTTCCAAGTAAATTTGTATGTGCCAAACTCTAAACCTTCAAATAAATATCCTGTTTTGTATGCTCAAATAGCTCATGTATCAACTAGGGCTGTCCGTATCTTCCATGTTAGGCGGGTTATTCTCAAGAGGAGTGGACTCCGCTCCTCACTCACGAGAAAGTGGTTGGTCGCCGGGATGCCCAGTCCCATGCTTTATGCAAATCAAATCAAAATAATTGCAAACAAAACTCCCCCTGAGACTGTGTTAGTTGGAGGCACTCGTTGTTTCGAGCAAGCCATGGATTGATGCTTGTTGGTGGAGGGGAGTATAAACTTTACCATTCTGTTTGGGAACCGCCTATAATGTGTGTAGCATGGAAGATATCGCCATCTCTTGGTTGTTATGTTGACAATGAAAGCATACCGCTCAAAATATTATTCATCTCTATTTTAAAACCGAGCTCTGGCACCTCTACAAATCCCTGCTTCCCTTGCGAAGGGCCTATCTATTTGCTTTCATGTTGAGTCATCATCCTCTTATTAAAAAGCACCCACTGGAGAGCACCTCTGTCATCTGCATTCATTACTGTTAGTTTACATTGAGTATGACTTGACTGGATCTCTTTTACCATGAATTACAATGTCTAGTCAGTCCTTGATCTTTAAAGGTGCTCTGCATTTATGTTTTGCGGTCTCAAAGGGCTAGCGAGATACCATCTTGTTATATCATATTATGATTGTTTTGAGAAAGTGTTGTCATCTGAGATTTATTATTATTGCTCGCTGGTTGATTATGCCATTGGCATGAGTAAACATGAGACCTAAGCATTATTGTGAATATGGTTAGTTTATAATCTTTGTTGAAAACTTGAATGCTGGCTTTACATATTTACAACAAGAGCAAACCAAGTTTGTAAAAGTTTTTCTTTATCACTTTAAGTTTGTCAACTGAATTGCTTGAGGCTAAGCAAAGGTTTAAGCTTGGGGGAGTTGATACATCTCCATCGTATCTACTTTTCCAAACACTTTTGCCCTTGTTTTGGACTCTAACTTGCATGATTTGAATGGAACTAACCCGGACTGGCGTTGTTTTCAGCAGAATTGCCATGATGTTATTTATGTGCAGAAACAAAAGTTCTCGGAATGACCTGAAACTTCACGGAGATTATTTTCAGAAATAATAAAAAAATACTAGCAAAAGATCAAGACCAGGGGGCCCACACCCTAGCCACGAGGGTGGGGGGCGTGCATGCCCCCCTAGGCGTGCCCCCTACCTCGTGGGCCCCCTGGAGCTCCTCCGACCTCAACTCCAACTCTATATATTCGTGTTCGGAGAGAAAAAACCAGAGAGAAAGATTCATCGTGTTTTACGATACGGAGCCGCCGCCAAGCCCTAAACTCTCTCGGGAGGGCTGATCTGGAGTCTGTTCGGGGCTCCGGAGAGGGGAATCTGTCGCCATCGTCATCATCAACCATCCTCCATCGCCAATTTCATGATGCTCACCGCCGTGCGTGAGTAATCCCATCATAGGCTTGCTGGACGGTGATGGGTTGGATGAGATTTATCATGTAATCGCGTTAGTTTTGTTAGGGTTTGATCCCTAGTATCCACTATGTTCTGAGATTGATGTTGCTATGACTTTGCTATGCTTAATGCTTGTCACTAGGGCCTGAGTGCCATGATTTCAGATCTGAACCTATTATGTTTTCATGAATATATGTGAGTTCTTGATCCTATCTTGCAAGTCTATAGTCACCTACTATGTGTTATGATCCGGCAACCCCGAAGTGACAATAATCGGGACCACTCCCGATGATGACCGTAGTTTGAGGAGTTCATGTATTCACTATGTGTTAATGCTTTGGTCCGGTACTCTATTAAAAGGAGGCCTTAATATCCCTTAGTTTCCGCTAGGACCCCGCTGCCACGGGAGGGTAGGACAAAAGATGTCATGCAAGTTCTTTTCCATAAGAATGTATGACTATAATCGGAATACATGCCTACATTACATTGATGAATTGGAGATAGTTCTGTGTCACCCTAGGTTATGACTTTACATGATGAACCACATCCGGCATAATTCTCTACCACCGATCCATTGCCTACGAGCTTTCCATATATTCGCTTATTTACTTCTCCGTTGCTATTGTTACAATCACTACAAAATACCAAAAACATTACTTTTGCTACCGTTATATTTTGCTACTGTTACCACTACTATCATATTACTTTGCTACTAAATACCTTGTTGTAGATATTAAGTTATCCAGGTGTGTTTGAATTGACCACTCAGTTGCTAATACTTGAGAATATTCTTTGGCTCCCCTTGTGTCGAATCAATAAATTTGGGTTGAATACTCTACCTGAAAACTGTTGTGATCCCCTATACTTGTGGGTTATCAGAGGGGGGAATCCCTCTCCAGTGGCCATCTTCATCAGACCCGCGCTCTGCATGACGAGGAGGGAGTAGTTCACCCTCGGGGCTGAGGGTATGTACCAATAGCTATGTGTTTGATCTCTCTCTCTCTCTCGTGTTCTTGATTCGCATGATCTTGATGTATCGCGAGCTTTGCTATTATAGTTGGATCTTATGATGTTTCTCCCCCTCTACTCTCTTGTGATGAATTGAGTTTCCCCTTTGAAGTTATCTTATCGGATTGAGTCTTTAAGGATTTGAGAACACTTGATGTATGTCTTGCTTGTGCTTATCTGTGGTGACAATGGGATATCACGTGATCCACTTGATGTATGTTTTGGTGATCAACTTGCGAGTTCCGTGACCTCGTGAACTTATGCATAGGGTTTGGCACACGTTTTCGTCTTGACTCTCCGGTAGAAACTTTGGGGCACTCTTTGAAGTTCTTTGTGTTGGTTGAATAGACGAATCTGAGATTGTGTGATGCATATCGTATAATCATACCCACGGATACTTGAGGTGACATTGGAGTATCTAGGTGACATTAGGGTTTTGGTTGATTTGTGTCTTAAGGTGTTATTCTAGTATGAACTCTAGGATAGATCGAACGGAAAGAATAGCTTTGTGTTATTTTACTACGGACTCTTGAATAGATCGATCAGAAAGGATATCTTTGAGGTGGTTTCGTACCCTACAATAATCTCTTCGTTTGTTCTCCGCTATTAGTGACTTTGGAGTGACTCTTTGTTGCATGTTGAGGGATAGTTATACGATCAAGTTATGTTATTATTGTTAAGAGAACTTGCACTAGTGAAAGTATGAACCCTGGGCCTTGTTTCCTAGCATTGCAATACTGTTTGTGATCACTTTTACCACTTGCTACCTTGCTGTTTTTATATTTTCAGAATACAAAAACCATTATCTACTATCCATATTGAACTTGTATCACCATCTCTTCGCCGAACTAGTGCACCTATATAATTTACCATTGTATTGGGTGTGTTGGGGACACAAGAGACCCTTTGCTATTTGGTTGTAGGGTTGTTTGAGAGAGACCATCTTCATCCTACGCATCCCACGGATTGACAAACCTTAGGTCATCCACTTGAGGGAAATTTGCTATTGTCCTACAAACCTCTGCACTTGGAGGCCCAACAACGTCTACAAGAAGAAGGTTGTGTAGTAGACATCAAGCTCTTTTATGGCGCCGTTGCCGGGGAGGTTAGCTCTTGAGGGTATATCTTTAGATCTTGCAATCGAATCTTTTTGTTTCTTGCTTTATCACTAGTTTAGTCTATAAAAGAAAACTCCAAAAAATGGAATTGAGGGTACCTCATATGCTTCATCTTTTTAATATCTTTCATGAAAATAAGTATTCCGATAATTGTGCCAAGTGTTAGAAGAAGAATGCATTAGAATGTTTGGCACTAAATCTTTGTATGATGAGCATGATTGCAACGTTGTTAGTATGAATTCTTTGAATATCCATGATGCTAATGATATGCAAAGCCACAAGCATGGGGATGCCATGTTTGATGAAGATGATATTTGTAGTCCCCCAAGTTTTGATGAGCAAATTTATTTTGATGATAGCATGCCTCCTATTTATGATGATTATATCGATGAAAGTGGGTTTGGAAGAGTGTCAACTTTAGGAAGTAATGATCCCACTATTTTGGAGGGTGTTGAATCTTACTGTGATAATTATGAAAGTGGGTTTGGAGAGGTCATGACTTTAGTTAATGTTAATCCCACTATTTTGGAAGAGTGTCAACTTTGCATACATGTGGATCGTGCTAAGAATATGTTTTGTGATAGCTATATTGTTGAATTTTCTTATGATCCTACATGTAATTATTATGAGGGAGGAACATATGCTTGTAGGAATTGCGATAATATCAAGTTTCCTCTTTATGTGTTGAAAATCTTGAAGATTTGCTTATTTTACCTTCCTATGCAAGTTGATTCTTGTTCCCACAAGTTGTTTCCTCACAAAATCCCTATGCATTGGAAGTGGGTTAGACTTAAATGTGCTAGTCATATTCTTCATGATGCTCTCTTTATGTTACAATTTCTATCTTCTATGTGAGCATCATTGTCATGATCATGCCTAGCTAGGGGCGTTAAACGACATCGCTTGTTGGGAGGCAACCCAATTTTATTCTTGTTATTTGCTTTTTGCTCCTGTTTAGTAATAAATAATTCATCTAGCCTCTATTATGATTGTGTTTCTTATGTTTTAGTTAGTGTTTGTGCCAAGTAGAACCTTTGGGAAGACTTGGGGGAAGTCTTTGCGATCTTGCTGTAGCAAACAGAAACTTCAGCGCTCACGAGATTAGCTGCCATTTTTTATTAGAGAGTGAGATTAGGTTGATTCTTTTTGAAGATGATTAATAGATAAATTCCTCAGGTTCACCAATTTATTTCAGAATTTTGGGGGTTACAGAAGTATTCGAAACCTACAGATTGCTACAGACTGTTCTGTTTTTGACAGATTCTGTTTTCATTGTGTTGTTTGCTTATTTTGATGAATCTATGAGTAGTATCGGAGGGTATGAACCATAGAGAAGTTGGAATACAGTAGATATTACACCAATATGAACTTAGAATGAGTTCACAACAGTACGTAAGTGGTGATTTATTTTCTTATACTAACGGAGCTTACGAGTTTTCTGTTAAGTTTTGTGTTGTGAAGTTTTCAAGTTTTGAGTAAAGATTCGATGGACTATGGAATAAGGAATGGCAAGAGCCTAAGCTTGGGGATGCCCAAGGTACCCGGAAGTAATATTCAAGGACAACCAAGAGCCTAAGCTTGGGGATGCCCAAGGCACCCCAAGGTAACATTCAAGGACAACCAAGAGCCAAAGCTTGGGGATGCCCCGGATGGCATCCTCTCTTTCGTCTTTATTCATCGACAACTTTACTTGGAGCTATATTTTTATTCACCACATCATATGTGTTTTGATTGGAGCGTCATTTTATTTTCTTTTGTTTTGCTTGCTGTTTGAATAATATACCAAGATCTGAAATTCTTAAATTTTATAGAGTCTTCACATAGTTGCATAATTATTCGACTACTCATTGATCTTCACTTATATCTTTCAGAGTAGTTTGTCATTTGCTCTAGTGCTTCACTTATATCTTTCTAGAGCGCGGTGGTGGTTTTATTTTATAGAAATAGATGAACTCTCATGCTTCACTTATATTATTTTAAGAGTATTTTAGAACAACATGGTAGTTTGCTTTGGTTATGAAACTAGTCCTAATATGATGGGCATCCAAGAGGGATATAATAAAAACTTTCATATAAAGTGCATTGAATACTATGAGAAGTTTGATACTTGATAGTTGTTTTGAGATATGAAAATGGTAATATTAGAGTCGTGCTAGTTGAGTAATTGTGAAATTGAGAAATACTTGTGTTGAGGTTTGCAAGTCCCATAGCATGCACGTATTATAACCGTTGTGTGACAAATTTGAAGCATGAGGTGTTTCGCTGATTGCCTTCCTTATGAGTGGCGGTCGGGGATGAGCGATGGTCTTTTCCTACCAATCTATCCCCCTAGGAGCATATGCGTGTAATGTTTGGTTTTTGATAACTTGTAGATTTTTGCAATAAGTATGTGAGTTCTATATGACTAATGTTGAGTCCATGGATTATACGCACTCTCACCTCCCTGTGCGAAACGGCATACGTACACTGCCTTCTCCCGCCTTAATTATTTTACACAGGCAGATTAGACCAAATAGAAGTATCGTGCTGAATTTTGGAATTATTCCGTGTTCGTTTGGCCTTTTTTATACATTAATTGAGTTTCTAGGCATTTAATGCGCATAATTCAAATTTGAACTACAAGCACAGGCTCCGGTGCACCAAAGTTGTTTGAAAAATCACATGTGTGTCCTTGGGTGAATTTATAGGTCTCATGCAAGAAATGAGAGTGAAATTCAAACATCTGGGCGTCGTGGCTCGGCCGGAAATATTGAGAAACTTGGTTTTTCAATTCATGTAATTCCAAAACACGCCTGGAAATCATGAAATTTGGCATGGTCTCATGACATGACACCAACATGTTGCGGTAATTTTTTTGGCCGAATTGAGACACGCTTTGGTGTAGCCTTCTTGCAAACCGGAGCTTCCCTCAAGAAGGCTAGTGGTTTCGAGAGGGAACGTGTCACCTCCGTGTGTGAAACGACATACGTACATTGCCTTCTCCCGCCTTAATTTTTTTTACACAACCAGATTAGACCAAATAGAAGTACCGTGCTAAATTTTGGAATTATTCTGGGCTTGTTTCGCTTTTTTATACATTAACTGAGTTTCTGGGCATTTAATGTGCATAATTCAAATTTGAACTGCAAGCACAGGCTCCAGTGTATCAAAGTTGTTTGAAAAATCACATGTGTGTCCTTGGGTGAATTTCTAGGTTCCATGCAAGAGATGAGAGTGAAATTCAAACATATGGGCATCGTGGCTCGGCCGAAAACATTGAGAAATTTGGTTTTTTAATTCCTGTAATTCCAAAACACGCCTGGAAATCATGAAACTTGGCATGGTCCCATGACATGGCACCAACATGCTGCGGTAATTTTTTTGGCCGAATTGGGACAAGCTTTGGTGTAGTCTTCTTGCAAACCGGAGCTTCCCTCAAGAAGGCTCGTGGTTCTGATAGGGAACGTGTCTCCTCCGTGTGTGAAACGACATACGTACACTGCTTTCTCTCGCCTTAATTTTTTTTACACAGCCAGATTAGACCAAATAGAAGTAGCGTGCTAAATTTTGAAATTATTCTGGGCTTGTTTTGCCTTTTTTATACATTAATTGAGTTTTGGGGCATTTAATGTGCATAATTCAAATTTGAACTGCAAGCACAGGCTCGAGTGCACCAAAGTTGTTTGAAAAATCACATGTGTGTCCTTGGGTGAATTTCTAAGTTCCATGTAAGAGATGGGAGTGAAATTCAAACATCTGGGCGTCGTGGCTCGGCCGGAAAGATTGAGAAACGTGGGTTTTTAATTCCTGTAATTCCAAAACACGCATAAAAATCATGAAACTTGGCATGGTCTCATGACATGACACCAACATCCTGGGGTAATTATTTTGGCCGAATTGGGACAAGTTTTGTTGTAGGCTTCTTGCAAACCGGAGCTTCCCTCAAGAAGCCTCATGGTTCCGAGAGGGAACGGGTCATCTCCGTGTGCGAAACGACATACGTACACTGCTTTCTCCCGCTTTAATTTTTTTACACAGCCAGATTAGACCAAATAGAAGTACCGTTGTAAGGGCATATTTATCCCTAAGGTGTTTTGGTGATTGATGACAACGCGTTTGCGGACTAATCGTGTGCCATGAGTATCCTAGACATTTCATGGCCAGGCACAAGACGGTTGGGTGCCCCTCGAAGACTGTTAAAGACGGCGTCTTTTCTACGTTTCTTTTTGGTGGATTTGAGTCATAGGAAATCTGTACTATTAAGAGGGGGTCCGCGTCGGAAAGGTTTGGGTGGAATCATCACGTACACGTCTCCTTCTTGTCCCCTCCTTTCCCTTGGAGCATCCTCCGCTTTCTTGCCGCCTTGTTTCTAGCTGTTGCGTTGGCTCGCGGTAGTACTGCTCCCAAGTGAGCAGTAGTACCATAGGCACCAACGGTAGTACCGTGCTGCGGTGCGGTAGTACCGCAGGTGCCCACTGTAGTATCGCTCCCCTGGAGCTGCACTACCGTTGCCCACCAGGCTAGTACCGCTCCCTCGCGGTAGTAGGGCCGGATGTAATTTTTTACATCTGTGCCTACCACGGTAGTACCGCTTTCGCTCTGCGGTAGTACCGTGCTATGTTGTCAGGCAGTAGTACCGCACCTCTGTAGTACTACTGTGTCGGGTTTTTGCTTCTTCCGTTTCTTTGCGAAAGTAGGCACGGATATTTCCTTCCCCCTGGCTAGGGGATTCCTTCCTTGCGGTAGTACCGCATGGGGGCGCGGTAGTACCGCGGTCACGGAAGTACCGCCCTCAGCTCCTGTGTTTCAGTTCTGACCTTGCTGTTGCTGGGGTTGCGGCAGTACCGCGGGCCTGTACAGTAGTACCGCATGACCGTGCGATAGTACCGCTTGGCAGCAAGCAGTAGTACCGCACGGCCCTGCGGTAGTACCGCTGGCCTGGAGCGGTAGTACCGCTGGCCGTGGGCTGGTAGGTGGATAACGGTTGGATCTTTGTCCCTCACTATATAAGGGGTCCCCTTCTTCCCCGTTGACTTATCTCTTCCAATCCTAAGCTCCGTTGTTGCTCTAAGCTCCATTTTTCGCCCGATCTCACTCCCTAGCCAATCAAACTTGTTGATTTGCTCGGGGTGGTTGAGAAGGCCTCGATCCACACTTCCACCAAGAGAAATTTGATTCCCCCCACTAATACCTTGCGGATCTTGTTACTCTTGGGTGTTTGAGCATCCTAGACGGTTGAGGTCACCGCGGAGCCATAGTCCATTGTGGTGAAGCTTCGTGGTGTCATTGGGAGCCTCCAATTGAGTTGTGGAGATTGCCCCAACCTTGTTTGTAAAGGTTCGGTCGCCGCCTCCAAGGGCACCAATAGTGGAATCGCGGCATCTCGCATTGTGTGAGGGCGTGAGGAGAATACGGTGGCCCTAGTGGCTTCTTGGGGAGCATTGTGCCTCCACACTGCTCCAACGGAGACGTACTTCCTCTCAAAGGGAAGGAACTTTGGCAACACATCCTCGTCTCCACCGTCTCCACTCTTGGTTATCTCATGCCTTTACTTGTGCAAGATTATTTGTATCATATCACTTGCTTGCTTGTGTTCCTATAATTGTTGCATCATATAGGTTGCTCACCTAGTTGCATATCTAGACAACCTACTTTGATGCAAAGTTTAAATTGTTAAAGAAAAGCTAAAAATTGTTAGTTGCCTATTCACCCCCCCCCTCTCTACTCAACCATATCGATCCTTTCAATTGGTATCAGAGCCTCGTCTCTTTATTAAGGACTTTACCGTCCGAAGAGTATGGTTGATACCATAGACGGTGTGGAGGAACACTCCGGTGTGAATCCGATCTCGTCTACGGGCGATGGGGAAACCTCGGTCTCTCGTGAGGAGTTCAATGTGGCCTTGGAGACATTGAAAACCTCCATGACGACCGAGGTTGAAAGCATGTTTACTAAATTCCTTGAAGGGCTTAAACTATCCACCGCACCATTGAAAGTGGGTAATCCCACCGACAAGGTGACGGATGCTACCTCCGATAAGGGGGAAGCTAGTAGTGAAAAGGCTCCTTCTTCTAGTGGTAAGAATGGCACCCGTATCTTTGCTCATGTGGAACCACCACTTGTTTATGGTGGACCGGTTCCTTCCACTCATTTGAATCATGCCGGTCGTCCCCCTAAGATTGTGAAAAATGAGGACTTTGATTCTTGGGTTTACCGCTTTAAACGTCATTTAAATCATGTGAACACTAATCTTTGGAGAATCATTGAAGAAGGTTTCTATCCGCATGATCCAAGCAACTTCACTCCTCGAGAAGCCGCGTGTCGGAGTAATGGGCCACGGGTAGGCCAACCCGAGCCCCACAACCTTTCAAGACATCGGGACAGGCTGCGCCCCTCAAGACCCCAGGATGAAGAGCCGCCTCCTAAGGAGTCGACGGCAAGACGGCCGAGTCCCAGGGACGACTTCCAGAGAAGCCGGCTTTGGGGAGTCGGCCTGCGACTCCAACAAACCCCATGACCTCATCAAAGGGGACGAGGCAAGGGCGTGGCTACGGCGAAGCCCACCCCCGCCCCTCACCAAGGGAAGGCATGGCCACAGCACGCCGTATCTCGGAAGATCTCCGTGCAGCGTGGCACTGTTGCCATGCCGGCCCTGACATCAGCACCACAAGACCGAATCCTGCACCCACGACGGCTTGTCTGTACGGCCTAGAGGCAGCAGGCCCCACCAGTCAGTGAGACCTCAGGAGACGGTAGGAGAACCACCAGTCGGACCCGTTGGGAGTCGGCCCGGGGGAGTCGGCCGAGCCCTCCCCCGGGGCCCACACGCCATTGATCAAGATGTGATGGGGAGTGGCAACAGTGATCACCCGCCAGGCGGCGGGGCTGTTGCCACGACCTCATGATCAAGCCCGCGACATCAGAAGCATGACTACAGTAATCAGCAGCCGGCAAGACCCGCCCGCGGCGGACGCGGCCTATCGGCTCCGTACCAGGCCAGTCAACGGGCCCCAGCGGTCGGCAGAGAAGACGGAGGCCAGAGGCACTGACGGCTGGGCCCGCGTTCAGCCAGATTACCATTGTACCCCTGGAGGGTAGGCCTATATAAACCCCCCAGGGCACCCATGCAAAGGGTTGGAACCCATTAGCTCTAGACCAGATCATATAGAAGGGAGAGAGCTAGCCTTGCCCTCTCCTACCTCCAAGAAACATCTCAAGGAGCAATCGTGTAAACACTTGGCCATAGTGATCATGCGGAGACCCCGCAGAGCAGGCATAGGGGTATTATCTCCTCGGAGAGCCCTGAAGCTGGGTAAGATTCGTCGGCGTGCATGTCTTCGCCTCATCCCATTTCCAGGCACCGGCGACGTTCTACTCACCCCCACCATGATAAGCCATACTTGTGGCACTGCCACGTAAGTCATATCGGTATAAAACGCATGAAGAAGCTCCATGTTGATGGATCTTTGGGCTCACTCGTTTTTGAAAAGTTTGGGACATGCGAACCATGTCTATTGGTGTATATGCATGAAGAAACTCCATGCAAATGGACCGTTTGGACTCACTTGATTTTGAATCACTTGAGACATGCAAATCATACCACATGGGCAAGATGACTGAAAGCCTCGTTTTTCAGTAAAATGGAACTAGAAAGCAACTTGTTGGAAGTAATACATTTTGATGTCTGTAGTCCAATGAGTGTTGAGGCATGTAGTGGATATCGTTATGTTCTTACTTCACAGATGATTTGAGTAGATGTTGAGTATATTTACTTGATGAATCACGAGTCTGAATTATTGAAAGGTTCAAGTAATTTCAGGGTGAAGTTGAAAGATCGTCGTGACAAGAGGATAAAATATCTATGATATGATCATAGAGATGAATATCTGAATTACGAGTTTGGCACAGAATTAAGACATTGTGGAAATTGTTTCACAACTGATACAGCCTGGAACACCATAGTGTGATGGTGTGTCCGAACATCATAACTGCACCCTATTGGATATGATGCATACCATGATGTCTCTTATCGAATTACCATGATAGTTTATGGGTTAGGCATTAGAGACAACCACATTCACTTTAAATAGGGCACCACGTAATTCCGATGAGATGATACCGTATGAACTATGGTTTAGAGAAACCTAAGCTGTCATTTCTTAAAAGTTTGGGCTGCGACGCTTATGTGAAAAAGTTTCAGGCCGATAAGCTCGAACCCAAAGCGGATAAATACATCTTCATAGGACACCCAAAACAGTTGGGTATACCTCCTGTCTCAGATCCGAAAGCAATAAGGGATTGTTTCTGGAATCGGGTCCTTTCTCGAGGAAAAGTTTCTCTCGAAAGAATTGAGTGGGAGGATGGTGGAGACTTGATGAGGTTATTGAACCGTCTCTTCAACTAGTGTGTGGCAGGGCACAGAAGTTGTTCCTGTGGCACCTACACCAATTGAAGTGGAAGCTTATGATAGTGATCATGAAACTTTAGATCAAGTCACTACCAAACCTCGTAGGATGACAAGGATGCGTACTACTTCAGAGTGGTATGTAATCCTGTCTTGGAAGTCATGTTGCTAGACAACAATGAACCTACGAGCTATGGAGAAGCGATGGTGGGCCCGGATTCCGATAAATGGCTCGAGGCCATAAAATCCGAGAGAGGATCCATGTATGAAAACAAAGTGTAGACTTTGGCAGAATGGCTCGATGGTCGTAAGGCTGTTGAGTACAGATGGGTTTTAAAAGGAAGACGGACAATGATGGTATGTATCACCATTAAGAAAGGTCGACTTGTCGTTAAGATGTTTTCCGACAAGTTCAAGGAGTTGACTACGATGAGACTTTCTCACTCGTAGCGATGCTAAGAGTCTGTTGGAATTATATTAGCAATTACTGCATTATTTGTGAAATCTTGCAGATAGGATGCCAAAAACCATTGTTTCCTCGACGTTTTTTTGAGGAAAGGTTGTATGTGATACAACCGGAAGGTTTTGTTAATCCTGAAAGATACTAATAAATATGGAAAGCTCCAGCAATCCTTCTAAGGACTGGAGTAAGCATCTCGGAGTTGGAATGTATGCTTTGATAAGATGATCAAAGTTTTGGGTGTATACAAAGTTTATGAGAAACTTGTATTTCCAAAGAAGTGAGTGGGAGCACTATAGAATTTCTGATGAATATATGTTGTTGACATATTGTTGATCAGAAATGACGTAGAATTTCTGGAAAGCATATATGGTTATTTGGAAAGTGTTTTTCAATGGAAAGCTTGGATTAAGCTACTTGAGCATTGAGCATCAAGATCTATAAGGATAAATCAAAACGCTTAATGGTACTTTCAAATGAGCACATACCTTGACATGATCTTGAAGGTGTTCAAGATGGACCAGTCAAAGAAGGAGTTCTTGCCTGAGTTGTAAGGTATGAAGTTAACACTTGAAGCTCGACCACGGCAGAAGAAAGAGGAAGGACGAAGGTCGTCCCCTATGCTTTTATCATCGGCTCTCTAGAGTATGCTATGCTGTGTACCGCACCTGAAGTGTGCCTTGCCATGAGTCAGTTAAGGGGTACAAGAGTGATCCAAGAATGGATCACAGGACAGCGGTCAAAGTTATCCTTAGTAACTAGTGGACTAAGGAATTTTCTCGATTATGGAGGTGGTAAAAGAGTTCGTCGTAAAGGGTTACGCCGATGCAAACTTTGACACTAATCCAGATTATTCTGAGTAGTAAACTGGATTCGTATAGTAGAACAGTTGTTTGGAATAGCTCCAAATGTAGCGTAGTAGTTGCATCTACAAGATGACATAGAAATTTTCGAAGTACATACGGATCTGAATGTTGCAGACCCGTTGACTAAAACCTCTCTCACAAGCAACATGATCAAACCTAGAACTCATTGAGTGTTAATCACATAGTGATGTGAACTAGACTACTGACTCTAGTAAACTCTTGGGTGTTAGTCACATGGCGATGTGACCTATGAGTGTTAATCACATGGCGATGTGAACTAGATTATTGACTCTAGTGCAAGTGGGAGACTGTTGGAAATATGCCCTAGAGGCAATAATAAATTGGTTATTATTATATTTCCTTGTTCATGATAATCGTTTATTATCCATGCTAGAATTGTATTGATAGGAAACTCAGATACATGTGTGGATACATAGACAACACCATGTCCCTAGTAAGCCTCTAGTTAACTAGCTCGTTGATCAATAGATGGTTACGGTTTCCTGACCATGGACATTGGATGTCGTTGATAACGGGATCACATCATTAGGAGAATGATGTCATGGACAAGACCCAATCCTAAGCATAGCACTAGATCGTGTAGTTCGTATGCTAAAGCTTTTCTAATGTCAAGTATCATTTCCTTAGACCATGAGATTGTGCAACTCCCGGATACCGTAGGAGTGCTTTGGGTGTGCCAAACGTCACAACGTAACTGGGTGGCTATAAAGGTACACTACAGGTATCTCCGAAAGTGTCTGTTGGGTTGGCACGAATCGAGACTGGGATTTGTCACTCCGTGTGACGGAGAGGTGTCTCTGGGCCCACTTGGTAGGACGTCATCATAATGTGCACAATGTGATCAAGGAGTTGATCACAGGATGATGTGTTACGGAACGAGTAAAGAGACTTGCCGGTAACGAGATTGAACAAGGTATCGGGATACCGACGATCGAATCTCGGGCAAGTATCATACCGATAGACAAAGGGAATTGTATACGGGATTGATTAAGTCCTTGACATCATGGTTCATCCGATGAGATCATCGTGGAACATTTGGGAACCAACATGGGTATCCAGATCCCGCTGTTGGTTATTGACCGGAGAATGTCTCGGTCATGTCTGCATGTCTCCCGAACCCGTAGGGTCTACACACTTAAGGTTCGATGACGCTAGGGTTATAAAGGAAGTTTGTATGTGCTTACCGAATGTTGTTCGGAGTCCCGGATGAGATCCCGGACGTCACGAGGAGTTCCGGAATGGTCCGGAGGTAAAGATTTATATATGGGAAGTCCTGTTTTGGTCACCGGACAAGTTTCGGGGTCACCGGTATTGTACCGGGACCACCGGAAGGGTCCCGGGGGTCCACCGGGTGGGGCCACCTGCCCCGGGGGGGCACATGGGCTGTAGGGGTGTGCGCCTTGGCCTATATGGGCCAAGGGCACCAGCCCCAAGAGGCCCATGCGCCAAGAGATAAGGAAAGGAAGAGTCCTAAAGGGGGAAGGCACCTCCTAGGTGCCTTGGGGAGGAGGGACTCCTCCCTAGCCGCACCCTTCCTTGGAGGAAGGGCCAAGGCTGCGCCCCCCTCTCTCCCTTGCCCCTATATATATGTGGGGGGTGGGAGGGTAGCCATACCAATGTTCTGGTGCAGCCCTCCCCTTCTCCCAAGTACTTCGCCTCTCCCGTGGTGCTTGGCGAAGCCCTGCAGGATTGCCACGCTCCTCCACCACCACCATGCCGTTGTGCTGCTGCTGGATGGAGTCTTCCTCAACCTCTCCCTCTCTCCTTGCTGGATCAAGGCGTGGGAGACATCGTCGGGCTGTACGTGTGTTGAACGCGGAGGTGCCGTTCGTTCGGCACTAGGATCTCCGGTGATTTGGATCACAACGAGTACGACTCCATCAACCCCGTTCTCTTGAACGCTTCCGCTTAGCGATCTACAAGGGTATGTAGATGCACTCTCCTTCCCCTCGTTGCTGGTCTCTCCATAGATAGATCTTGGTGACACGTAGGAAAATTTTGAATTTCTGCTACGTTCCCCAACACCCCGGATACCATGCCTTGACGAACTCCAAGGCCCGGCGCACTCCAGCTCGGGCCAAAGAGCCCTTCCAGGCCTCAAGACGACCAGCCGTGACCTCCAGCCAGTCGGCCGTCAGGCTGGGGGTGCGCGGAGCCTGCATATCCGGGCACAGGGCGGCAATCGCCTAGGCACCGACACGGTGAAGCCGGCGCAGCATCCGGTGAGCCGGCCGAAGGCGAGCCTCGATGCTCAGGATGTGCTCGTCAAGAGTTCGGGGGGCGTCGGCGGCAATCTTTGCGCCCTCCGCCCTCCGACCTTCACGGTCAGCCTCGATGGCTTGGATGGCGGCCTGTGACTGCCCAGGGAAGAAGTCTGCAAAGACAGGAAGAAACGAAGAAGCAAGTCAAAAACCAGGAGTCGGCACGACTTAAGTCGGCAGCTCGAAGAAAGAAAATAAAGAAACTCACCATCAACGATGTCTTCAATCTCGTGGAAGCCGGAGGACAGCAGCGCCTCCTTGTCAGACCAGGAGGAGCGCTCGCTCGCGAACTCGGCCAGGAGGGCGGTTACTGTCTCCTCCGCCTCCCTCTGCGTCTTCACAAGCAGCTCCTTCTACTCTGCCAATTGAGTGGTCAGCAGATCGCGCTCCGTGGCGAGCTTGCTGCACTCCTCCTCTTTGGCGCACAAAGCGGAGTTGGCGTCGCTCAGCTGCTGTTGAAGAGCAGCATTGGCCCCTGAGAAGAAGAAAGAAAGAAGGCGTCAAGTCATCAGTAAAGAAGGTCGCCGGGAAGATCCGGCCCGACTGCTCAGCAGTCGGCCCGAATCTCGGGGACTACAGCCCGCGGGGGCGCCAGCGCACCCCCGCGAAGAAGGAAAAGGACTTACTTCGGCTCTCCGACAGATCGGCGGTCCGCTTGCCCAGCTCTTCAACGTTACGGTTGAAGGCAGTGACGCGGAGGTTGTGGTAATCCTGCGACGAACTTTCAGACAAAAAGTTAATAACCAAAGATCATCAATTGGAGTTCCGGGCTGCCTGCTCAGCAGCCAGCCCGAAACTCGAGGACTACACCCAGTGGGTGCACTGGCGCGCCCCCACAAAAAGGAACAAGAAAAACAAAGACCAAAGGGGAAAAACATACCCAGACGGCTGCCCGCGACGCCAGGAATGCCTTGGTGCAACTCTGGAGAGCGTCGCCCTCAGCGCGAAGCTTTGCCTGGACGTCCAGGAGCGCCTGGTTCAGCGGCCCTGTGCTGCCTCCTCGCACCCACCCAATGGGCGCGGCGCTCGTCGCTTCGGCGTCTGGGATCGCCGAGATGGCGGTGCCGGCTTCCAGGGGGCGGGGCGCCGAAGTCGCCTTCTCCAGACGGCGGCACGTTGGCGAGCCGGCTTGGAGGAGCAGCCTCATCATGGCCTCGTCTTCGGTCGGCGGCACCGGAGGGGCCGCCGGCTGCTTGCCTCGCGCACCTTCAGACGGCGGCGGAGGCGGCGGCGGAACGTTCACGTCCGGCGTAGAGGGGTCGCCGCCTTCCCTCTCCACGACGGGGTTCTCCCCGCCGGTTTCCCCAGTCTGCCCCATAAACTCCGGAGGCGGCGGCGCAGAGTTCAACGGGGTGACGAACACCGCCGACTGGCGGCGCGTGGCTTCCTCAGCCTTCCGCTTTGTCGCGGCGGCGGCTTCGGCCTCCGCCAGTTTTTTCTTGGGGAGACCTCTGCCCTGTCGGCCTCCGCCTTCTCCAGGCGGAGGGCCTCTTCTTCATTGCGCTTCTCCTGCGCATGCTGCTCCATCGCCTCCCGGAGGTCAGCAGCGAGGTCAATCCGCCGAGTGGTGGCGGACGTCTCCGCTGACCCCATGACGGAGGCGGCGGCGACCCTCTCAAGAGAGAGGGGAGCCCTGAAGCAAGAGGGGCAAGCAGAGACTCAGACAAAGTCACAAAGAAAGAATAAAACTTTGAAGACAGAATACTTACGTGGAGACCAATGGCGGCTTCTTCACTTCCTTGGGCTTCTTCGGCCGACTGCCGAACAAGGTCGGCACGGCCCTGCGCTTCTTCCCGCCGCCTGGAGCGCCCGGCGCGGCAGAAGAGCCCGCGCCCGGCTGGCCGGCTCCTGGCCGATGGCGAGGGGCGACTTCTCCCTCGGCGTCGTCGTCAGGCCAGTCGGCGAAAGTGGCCAAAGGCCTGAAGTCGCCTGCTGTTCCTCCTCCTCCCTCGGCGTCGTCCTCCAAAGCCGCCGCCCCCAGATCGGGGTCATCAACGTCGCTCTCCGCCTGGTCGGCGAGGAACTCGCGGGCCGGCCCCGAGGTGCCGGCTGGTGGGTGGAGGAGGGGATTCTAACCAAAGCCGACTGGTCAAAACAAAACTCGGCAAGAAAGAAGACAATCCAAAGAAAAAAAGGAAAGGCGACTCACCACGGGCGGGGGGTTGGCGCGGGAGTACGGCTCCTTGCCGAACCGCCAATCCTCTAGGAGCCTGCTGTCCGAGAGGTAGTTCACCATGAAGGCCACCTCTTCGTGAGGCATGTCCTTGGTGCACATCCGACTCGGGTCGCGATGCCCGCTCATCTGGCATATCATATGGGGGCGGCCTTGGAGTGGGAGAACTCGGCGTGAAACGAAGGCGGCCAGCAGGTCCGGACCAGTCAGACCCTCCGACTGCGTCAGCACTTGGAGTCGCGTGATGGCGCCGGCTCCCGCAGGCGTCAGCGACTTGGCCCGGTATGACCAGTTGGGCAGTCGCCCAGCCGGCGGGCCGGCTTCGAAAGCCGGCAGGTTGACCCAGTCCCCCCTCGCGGAGGCGTTCTTGACGTAGAAGTAGGATCTCTGCCACATCTTCACCGACTTGATCAGCGAGATGGAGGGGAAGGGATTGTCGGCCCCCGACCTTCGCACGACGATGAAAGCGTCGCACTGAGCCGGCACGCCCGTAGCCTGGGTGCCGAGCTTGGAGAAGAAGAACTCCCCCTAGAGCTCGAGGGTGGGGAGGACTCCGAGGAAGCCTTCGCACATGGCCACGAAGGCGGACAGCAGCACCACTGTGTTGGGGGTGAGGTGGTGTGGCTGGAGTCCGTAGAACTCCAGGAAGGACCGGAAGAAACTGCTCGCCGGCAGCCCCAACCCCCGCAGGTAGTGCGAGTGGAAGATAACCCGCTCTCCCTCCTGAGGTGTGGGGGAAATCTCCCCCTTCGGCGCAAGACGCACCTGCACGCGATCCTCGCCGGGGAGCCGACGAGTCCGGCGGAGGAACTCGATGTGGTCTTCATGAACTTCGGAACCGTCCCGGGTGCCGGAGCGCACTGGGGGAGGCGCGGCGGCGGAGGAAGAACTCATCGCGAGCTGTCGCCGCAGCGTTCGCTAGAGCTTGGGTACGCGGCGGAGCGAAGAAGAAGAGGAAGGAGGAGAGCGAGGAGCAACAAGAAGGAAGAGAACGAGGAGTAGTGGGAAGGAGGGGCACACGTGCCCCCTCTTCCCCCTACTTATAGCCTCATGGGCTACGAAGCCGAGGGGGCGGACGTGGGGATTTACTGCGCCCATGACCCCACGACCCCCACAATCCATGATAAAGTTATTGCACGCAGTAACTCCACAGGAATCCCAACCGTCCACCGGGGCCGCAGCGGATCCGCTCGGGCGCCGAGGCGCGGTAATGGCGGGGCCCGCCTATGGGCCTGTCCCCTCGCGCGCGTAGGCTGGCAGGACGGCCTAGCCACGTGTCGTCGCGTGATAGGCCTAGAACGGGCGGCGGCCTGGAGGCTTAGCTAGCACGCCACTTAAATCCCGCCGCGACGTTCGAAATAATGAGCGAGTCGGAATTGAGTGCGTCCGAGTTGAGCAAGTCCGACTCCTAGTCAGCCCGGCAGAAAAGTCAATCAAAGACCATGTGTTGAGCACCCGGAAAGAGAAACTGTTGAGGCTTCTCAGCCGATCGTCCGTGGCGCCTCACCAGCTTTGGGGACTACTATCGGAGTAATGGGCCATGGGTAGGCCAACCCGAGCCCCAGAACCTTTCAAGACATCGGGACAGGCTGCGCCCCTCAAGACCCCAGGACGAAGAGCCACCTCCTGAGGAGTCGACGGCAAGACTGACGAGTCCCAGGGACGACTTCCAGAGAAGCCGGCTTTGGGGAGTCGGCCTGCGACTCCAACAAACCCCATGACCTCATCAAAGGGGACGAGGCAAGGGCGTGGCTACGGCGAAGCCCACCCCCGCCCCTCACCAAGGGCAGGCATGGCCGCAGCACGCTGTACCCCGGAAGATCTCCGTGCGGCGTGGCACTGTTGCCATGCCGGCCCTGACATCAGCACGGCAGGACCGAATCCTGCACCCACGACGGCTTGTCTGTACGGCCTAGAGGCAGCAGGCCCCACCAGTTAGTGAGACCTCAGGAGACGGCAGGAGAACCACCAGTCGGACCCGTCGGGAGTCGGCCCGGGGGAGGCGGCCGAGCCCTCCCCCGGGGCCCACACGCCATTAATCAAGATGTGATGGGGAGTGGCAACAGTGATCGCCCGCCAGGTGGCGGGGCTGTTGCCACGACCTCATGATCAAGCTCGCGTCATCAGAAGCACGGCTACAGTAATCAGCAGCCGGCAAGACCCGCCCGCGGCAGACGCGGCCTGTCGGCTCCGTACCAGGCCAGTCGGCGGGCCCAGCGGTCGGCAGAGAAGACGGAGGCCAGAGGCACTGACGGCTGGGCCCGCGTCCAGCCGGATTACCATTGTACCCCTAGAGGGTAGCCCTATATAAACCCCCTAGGGCACCCATGCAAAGGGTTGGGACCCATTAGCTCTAGACCAGATCATATAGAAGGGAGAGAGCTAGCCTTGCCCTCTCCTACCTCCAAGAAACAGCTCAAGGAGCAACCGTGTAAACACTTGGCCATAGTGATCATGCGGAGACCCCGCAGAGCAGCAGTAGGGGTATTATCTCCTCGGAGAGCCCTGAAGCTGGGTAAGATTCGCCGGCGTGCATGTCTTCACCTCATCCTGTTTCCAGGCACCGGTGACGTTCTGCTCGCCCCAACCATGATAAGCCATCCTTTGGCATATGTCGCACCAAACCCCCGACACAGCGGATAATCAATTTAATGAGAATGCTCTCTTCATCATTCAAGATGCAATCCCACCCGAAGACCTACCTCATCTTCGGCCCTTCGCCTTGGCCAAAGACGCATGGCATTGTGTTGTCTCTCTCTACCGGGGAAGCGCAAGCATTCAACGCTCCAATTATGAAGTGGTGCAAGATGAGGCCAATGAGTTTGCAATGAAAGAAGATGAAGAACCTCGTGAGCTTTATCGGAGAGTAACCAAACTCGCGGTCTCACTACGAGATCATGGGAGCAAGGACACGGATGACAATTGGATCAAGCGCAAATTCCTCAAGGCAATGATGCCCTACCACAAGGCCATGTCCTCCGTCATTCGTCAAAGACCAGACTTCCACACTTTGACCTCAAGCGAAGTGTTGGATGAGTTTGTGGCCATGAACATTTTGGACAAGACCGCCGACAATGCGGTGCTTCGTTCTCAAAGGGCAAAGAAGCCCATCCTTGCATTGAAGGCCAAGCTCACCGTTGAACAAGAAGAAGAGGAAGAAGAGGAGAGCAACACTGAAGATACAAAGTATGCATATCATGAACACATGGCACTCGCTTCAAGGCAATTTTGGAGCAAGAAAAACTCGAGGCCAAACTTTAGCAAAAACAACTCAAATGGCACGAAGAGCAAGCAACATGTAAGGACTTGCTACAATTGTGGCAATGTGAGTCATTTTGTTGTGGAGTGCCCGAATGAGAAGAGGGAAGACAATGGTGGCAAGCTCATCCGAAAGGATAAGGCCAAGTCGTTCCCCAACAAGAGCAACTTCACCAAGAAGACTCCTCCCAAGGCATTGGTGGTACAAGAAGAGTACAATGAGGATGATGGCGATGATGAAGATGGTGGCCTCAGTTGCCATTGCGACGACTCCACGGGTGTCTCTCTTCGACTCACCCAATGAGAGCATCACCGCCAAGTGCCTCATGGCTAAAGCCACCAACAAGGTAACCCCCAACATCAAAACTACCATCATTAATCATCCTTCTTCGACGGATAGCATTGATGAACATGAGGGAACTAATGTGGAGGCGAATGAGTTTGAGGCCTTTATGGGCAAACTTACGGGTAAATCCAAGAAGCACTTTGTTGCTCTCTTGGAACAACTTGGTGAAGCCAATGACATGATCGAGGCTCACAAAGATACCATCACTAAGATGGAAGGGCATAGTTGTGACTATGTCGATGAGATTTCGGATCTTTCCAATGCTCTTGAGGAAGAGTGTGGTCTTCGTTTGGCTCTTGAGGAGTCACACAACGTTGATCATGCTAAGTTAAAGAAAGACTATGATCATGTTCTCATTGTCTCTCATGTGCTAAACTCCGAGAAAGCCGAACTTGAGGTTGATCTTGCTAGACTCAAGGAGGAGTTTGATCTACTCAACAAGGCTCACAAGGCCTTGAAGGGTGCTCATCCTAGCCTCAAAGAGTCTCATGATCAACTTCAAGTAAAGCTAACCAAGGAAAAAGCC
Source organism: Triticum urartu (assembly GCF_003073215.2). Classification (NCBI taxonomy): domain Eukaryota; kingdom Viridiplantae; phylum Streptophyta; class Magnoliopsida; order Poales; family Poaceae; genus Triticum; species Triticum urartu. The sequence continues at coordinate 19,383,304 of NC_053024.1, forward strand.
ACTTTTCCTCGTATTATGTTAATCGATAATGCAAATGCTACTAACCAGTGTTGTGAGCATGTGCATCTTGTTGAGGATAACGCTAAGCTAAAGGGGCAACTTGAGAGAGGTCTTGCGACTTGCATACAAGGCAAGAAGAACCTCAACGACCTCTTGATCAACCAAAAGGGAGTTGTGGCCAAGGAAGGGGTTGGGTACGTGCCTGAGTCCAAGAACAAGAAGAAGAACGACAAGACCAAACGACCTCCTCCTCTCATGCAAACCTTTGTGAAGGAGGAAGAGAGTGCTTCCAAGGAGAAGAAGAACAATGCGAAGGGTGGCGCTGTCAAAAAGGGCAATGCCACTCCTCTCATCAAAGCCCGCGACTTTAATCCTTCTTATATGTTATGTCATGCTAGTGATGGGCATGTCTTTGCCAAATTCGTTGGTTCTCCTCATGAATACATTTAATGGTCTATTTGGGTTCCAAAGACCCTTGTTACTAACATCAAAGGACCCATTACAAAATGGGTACCTAAAACCAAGCATTGATCTCTTGTAGGTGTTTGCTTCCGGTGGGGGATCATGGTTGCTCGATAGCGGAGCTACAAATCATATGACCGGAAGCAAGGACTTGGTGGTGGACGTGCACAAGATTCCATCTATGCCCACCAATGTCGAGTGGGGTAACGCCTCATCTTCTAAGGTATTAGGACTTGGCAAGGTGGTCATCTCTCATGATCTCACGATCGAGAAGGTCATGCTTGTTGAGTCCCTTGCATACAATTTACTTTCCGTTCGTCAACTTGCAATCATGGGCTTTGCCACTTTCTTTGATATCAATACCGTGGCCCTCTTGTGGAGCAAGACTCTTAAAGTAGCCTTCGTTGGGCATGTCGAGAACGGTCTATATGTGAATAACTTTTCGGAGCGACCCACTAAGACCGCGACATGCCTAATGGCTAAAGTTGATGTGGGATGGCTTTGGCATCCCCGTCTAGCCCATGTCAATATGAGATCTTTGCAAAGTCTTCTCAAGGGGGACCATGTCCGTGGACTAACGAATGTTGGTTTTGCTAAAGATCGTGCTTGCAGTGCTTGTATCGAAGGAAAGCTACATGAGAAGGCTCACCCTCCCATGACTATCATTTACTCAAAGAGGCCTTTGGAGCTCCTTCACTTGGATCTCTTTGGGCCTCCATCCTTCGATAGTCTTGGGGGTAGGAAGTATTGCTTGGTGATTGTAGATGACTACTCAAGATACACTTGGGTGTATTTCTTCAAGAGGAAGAGCGAGACCCAACAAACCGTCATTGACTTTGCAAATGAAGCACAATGTCAACACAATGCAAAGATCTTGACAATAAGAAGTGACAACGGCACCGAGTTCAAGAACTACACCTTGGATGAGTTTCTTAGTGATGAGGGGATCAAGCATCAATATTCCGCACCTTACACCCCTCAACAAAATGGTGTTGCGGAGAGGAAGAACCGGACGTTGATGGATGTGGCAAGGACCATGATGGCGGAGTTCAAGTCTCCGTAAAACTTTTGGGCCAAAGCCATCAACACCGCGTGTCATGCATCCAATCGACTCTACCTCCGCAAGGGCTTGAACAAAGACTCCATATGAGATACTCACTGGTAACAAGCCCAATCTCAAGTACTTTCGGGTATTCGGGTGTAAGTGTTTCATTCTCAAGAAAGGTGTTCAGTTGTCTAAATTTGAGGCTAGAGCTTATGAGGGCATATTTGTTGGTTATGCTACAAACTCTCATGCTTACCGTGTCCTCAATAAATCCACGGGACTTATTGAGGAGACGTGTAACGTGGAGTTTGATGAGAATAACGGCTCCCAAGTGGAGCAAAGTGGCACTTGTGATGTAGGTGATGAAATTCCTCCTCAATCCATAAGAAGAATGGGTGTTGGCTTTATCCTACCCATTGAAGAACCGCTTGTGGCCGAAGGAGAAGGACAATGCTCCACTTAAGTGGAGCCATCACCAACCCAAGGCCCACACGCTTCCGAAGAACAACATGAAGGCCCTCATCCTCAAGAACATGACCAAGGGCAAGATCATGCTCAAGACGGTGTTGACACATCAAGTGATGCCCAAGGTCAAGCTCTCTCCTCCGAGCAAGTTCAAGAACAAGAACAAGCTCAAGACGACGCTCAAGATGATCAAATGACCACTCCTCGTCTCACCCCCGAGGAGGAATTGGAGTGTCGTGCCGCCAAGGTTGCTTCAAAGCTCTCCACCAAGGATCATCTCATGACAAATGTGCTTGGAAGCTTAAGAAAGGGGGTAAGCACTCATAGACAATTAGCAAACTATTGTGAGCATCACGCGTTTGTCTCTTGTGTCAAACCCCACAAGGTCTATGAGGCGCTCGAAGATCCGGATTGGCTCAATGCCATGCATGAATAACTCAACAACTTCGAGTGTAACAAAGTGTGGAGATTGGTGCCAAGACCGACGGGGAACCACAATGTCATTGGAACCAAGTGGATATTTAAGAACAAGCAAGATGCCCATGGGATTATCATTCGCAACAAGGCTTGTTTGGTAGCACAAGGCAACTCCCAAGTCGAGGGTATCGACTACGGTGAAACCTTTGCTCCCATTGCTCGTCTTGAATCCATTCGCATGTTGATTGCATATGCTTCTCATCATAACTTTAAGTTACAACAAATGGATGTGAAGAGTGCTTTTCTTAATGGTCACATTAATGAATTGGTCTATGTCAAGCAACCCCCCCGGGTTCGAGGATCCCTACTTTCCCGATCATGTGTATCAACTCGATAAGGCACTCTACGGCCTTAACCAAGAACCACGTGCATGGTATGACCACCTTACCGAGTTGTTACAAGACCGTGGTTTTGAAGTTGGGCTAATCGACCCCACTCTTTTTACTAAGAAGGTCAAAGGGGAGTTGTTTGTGTGCCAATTATGATATTATCTTTGGTTCCCCTAACAAAGCTTTCAATGAGGAATTTGCCGCTCTCATGACCTCAAAGTTCAAGATGTCTTGGGAGAGTTGAAGTTCTTTCTAGGGTTCGAAGTGAAGCAAAGAAGAGAAGGAACCTTCATCAACCAAGCCAAATATACTCAAGACATGCTCAAGAGATTCAAGCTAAGTGATGCCAAGCCGGCTTCCACTCCAATGCCCACCAAGTGCCAACTTGACATAGATCCCAATGTTAAAGCGGTGGATCAAAAGGTATATCGCTCCATGATAGGCTCCTTGCTCTACCTTTGTGCATCTAGACCGGATATCATGTTGAGTGTGGGAATTTGTGCACGGTTTCAAGCCGTTCCTAAGGAAAGTCACTATGTGGCGGTCAAACGAATCTTTCGATATTTGGCTCATACCCCAAACTTTGGCTTATGGTACCCAAGAGGAGCAAACTTCAAGCTTGTAGGGTATTCGGATTCCGATTGGGCGGGAGATAAAGTGGATAGGAAGTCCACTTCCGGAGGGTGCCAATTTCTTGGTTGCTCTTTGGTAAGTTGGTCTTCCAAAAAGCAAAGTTGTGTGTCTCTCTCATCCACCGAAGCGGAGTATGTGGCGGCCGGTAGTTGTTGTGCACAACTCTTATGGATGAGGCAAACTTTAAAGGATTACGGTGTCATTTGTGACAAAGTGCCTCTTTGGTGTGACAATGAAAGTGCCATCAAGATCTCTCTCAACCCGGTGTAACACTTCAAGACGAAGCATATTGAGATCCGGTATCACTTCATCCGGGATCACATTAGGCGAGGAGAGATCGAGCTCAACTATGTCAACACTCATGATAACCTTGCAGATATTTTCATGAAGCCCTTGGATGAAGCAAGATTTCGCGAGTTAAGGCATGAGCTAAATATCATTGATTCGAGCAATGTTGCTTGAAACCTTGCACACCCCACCATACTCAATGTGTTGTCTTGTTTAGATGTAGGCATGGACATAGGGGGGTGTTGTTCTCTCAATAAACTCTCCCTCCCCCATTATGCATAAATTGATCAAGTCTTTCACATTAGCCATGTTTGATGGTACTTCTGCTTCAAAGACGGGTTTTGGTCATGGGCCCAAGGATAATTCTTCGCGGTGCCATACCAATTGACTCAAACATAGGTGGCTACGGCCACCGCCCTCTCTCTAGAGAGGTGGTGTCTCGTGGTTGTTTTGTTTTGTCGTTTGCCTTTCTGCCTTTGGGTGTAGCGTGGTCTTTTGGTGTCGTGTTGCCTCTGAGTGTTCGTGCAAAGACCTCTTTTTCGTGTGCTTGAAACGTGCATCTTCTTGAGCCCACGGTACTACCACGGCTTGCTGCGGTACTACCGCTTTGAGAGGCACGGTACTACCGCGCCAGGGCAAGGTACTATCGCGCCAGGGCATGGTACTACCGCTCAGGTGCGGTACTTCCACCGAGCGGTACTACCGCGATGAGGCATGGTACTACCGCGCCATCGAGTGAGTGTGGGGGTTATGACTCGGGCAGGGGAGTTCCAACTCCCCATACCCATTCACTCGTCTCTCTCCCCACGCCTCTCTCTCTCTCGCTCAAGAACGGTGCCGAAGGTCCTCACTGGATCTCCGTCTCCGGCCACTCTCCTCGGATTCCGACCGGTGGGATCGTTCCCCACCACTTCCTCTTGCCATGGACCAAGGTTTTTCCCCAAATCCCTCTTTTTCTTGGTTGTTCTCTCGCTTCTAGGTTTTTGGGGAGATGCTTGTTGTTCTTGAGATTTTAGGCCAAATCTGTGCAAGAGTGGGATGTAGGAGAGTCGTGATGCGTAGGAATCATACTTGATATGTTGTCTTGTGGTAGATTTGTCCAACCGTAGTACCTTCGCGGTTTCGCGGGCTTTTCTCGGATTTGAACTTGTTCGGATCTGACGCGGTGCGGTACTACCGTGTCTCATGAGCGATACTACCGCTCGTGCGGTACTACCACCCATCCGGTGCGGTACTACCGCGCTAGCTCGTGCGGTACTACCGCCCATCAGACGCGGTACTACCGCGCTAGCTAAGGCACTAAGCTCCTACTACCACTCCTAGACCGGGTACTACCATGACCTTACACGGTACTACCGCGACTAAGAGCGGTACTACAATCTTAGTACCGCAGCACTTGGCAGTACTACCGTAGGGGTCAAATCTCTCTCATGGCAATTATCTCGTGTGCTCTCTGCATGTTTCTTTTGCTTTGTTGTGGTCTTTGCATTCATCCTTCTTGCTTGTCGTGTGTGTTTTGCGCTTTGTGTCTCAGGTGGTGGCTCTCGCCGTTCCAATCCCAGTCGTGACACTGGCTCCAAGCGTCTGCGCAACCCCCAAGATGAAGCACCAGAGGGCTCCAATGCCCCCAAGCGCAATGTCAAGACCACTGCCAGCAAGCAAAAGGAACATGCTAAGGGCATGGACGAGATTTCAGTCACTGAGTATATCGAACGCCAGAAGATCAATCCCTATGTGAATCCTCGGGCTGTCCTCAGAGGCACCGAGTTGTTCTGGACCAAGCAACAGGCTCTCATCTATCTGGATGTGATCAAGAACAAGCAGAATACCTTCGTGGATGTCAAGTGGATAGACATGAATCACATGCAGAAGGACAAGTTTCGTGACTATTTTGGAGAGGCTCTGGACTTGGTGGAGCAGTTTGCTATTGAGCCGGTGATCTCCTTTCACCTTGACTATGACCCTGAGCTTATCTGTCAGTTCTTTTCCTCTGTTTACTTTCATCCCGAGGATGAGCGGAGGATGACCTGGATGACCAAGCCGTCAGCTATCTGCTACATGGAAGGAGTTCATGGATCTGCTTCACATTCCTGATGACGGGCTTCACACCCCCGTTGGTGTTCGCCCCCACGCCAACTTTGAGTCTGCCAACAAGAACCTGCTTCAGCCATTCCTTGTTGAGAAGGTGCTCCCCAATGGCAAGTCGACTTGGGTGCTGAACTCCTTTATGGATATCATGCATCGCATCTTCCGCAACACTCTGTTCCCACGCATTAGCGACAAGGACAAGGTTCATGCTTATCTAGTGGACATGTTGCTCCTGTGTGCAGAGGCACGTTCATCTCAGACTCGGCCACTTGATGTCTCACACATCATGTGGTGTGAGCTTAGGTTTGCGGTGTTCACTCGCAAGGTACCTATCTATGGACCGTACCTGTTTCTGCTGCTCTCCACAACTTGGGAGAAGATGTACCCTGGTGATGAGTTCCTTGCTCTAGACTGGGTTCGGCATGAGTCCATCAGCCTCCGCGTCAAGCCCAACTGGGCCAACACTACCACCCGTGCTGAGGCTTCTTCTGCTAGGAGGGTTGTTGGTGAGGAGGAGGCTGGTGCAGAGCATGTTGCTGAGGATCATGCTACTAGGTCTATCACTCCTTCCTCTGAGCCGTCGTGGGCCAAGAAGTTAAAGGACAAGATGAAGACTCTCTTCTGCATGCAGGCAAAGGGACAGTACAGGACTCACGTGGCAGACAAGGAGAGTCGCCGCCGTGACAAGAAGGTCATGAGGCTCTTTAGAGAGGATGTGCCTGGCGGTTCTGAGGACGTCATCACGCCAGAGGCTGCCTGGATGACGAAGCAGGGGTACAAGTGGACCAGTTCAGAGGAAGACATCGAGGAGCCCGTCCCCTCCGCTGAGTCTGACGAGGAGCACGAGGAGCAGTGGGACGACTTCTCTGCCTGAGCCACCCCATGTGTGTAGGTGTCCTCTCTGCCTTTTTGGCGTCTTGATGCCAAAGGGGGAGAGAGAGTAGGGATTTGCGTTGTGTCGTGCTTGGTGTGTTTGCTTTGTCTTTGTCATTTGGACCTCGTTTTCCTCATTTGCTTTTGTTTGGTTTGTGCCTTCGAGACCTATCCTACATATGGTGTAAGACATATGCACTCTATCTACCTTAGTTAACTTATGTTTGCTATCCTGTCTAGTGTTAGCCTTCCTATTACTAGATATGCCTTGTCTCTATAATATAGGGGGAGCTTTGATCCTAGTATGTGTGTCGTGCAGTCAAAAGCACCCATCTAGTTGGCACACATCTAGGGGGAGCCCGTCTATATTCTAGAGAGGAGGGGTTTGCGGTTGCTTAATATTATTTCCCTTGTGCAAATCCCGTATTGTCATCAATCCACCAAAAAGGGGGAGATTGTAAGGGCATATTTATCCCTAAGGTGTTTTGGTGATTGGTGACAATGCGTTTGCAGACTAATCGTGTGCCATGAGTATCCCAGACATTTCATCGCAATGCACAAGACGGTTGGGTGCCCCTCGAAGACTGTTAAAGACGGTGTCTTTTCTACGTTTCTTTTTGGTGGATTTGAGTCGTAGGAAAGCCGTACAATTAAGAGGGGGTCCGCGTCGGAAAGGTTTGGGTGGAATTATCACGTACACGTCTCCTTCTTGTCCCCTCCTTTCCTTTGAGCATCCTCCACTTTCTCGCCGCCTTGTTTCTAGCTGCTGCGTTGGCTCGCGGTAGTACTGCTCCCAAGTGAGCGGTAGTACCGTAGGCACCAGCGGTAGTACCATGCTGCGGCGCGGTAGTACCGCTCCCCTGGAGCTGCACTACCGTTGCCCACCAGGCTAGTACCGCTCCCTCGCAGTAGTAGGGGCGGATGTAATTTTTTACATCCGCGCCTACCAATGTAGTACCGCTTTCGCTCCGCGGTAGTACCGTGCTATGTTGTCAGGCAGTAGTACCGCACCTCTGCAGTACTATTGTGTCGGGTTTTTGCTTCTTCCGTTTCTTTGCGGAAGTAGGCACGGATGTTTCCTTCCCCCTGGCTAGGGGATTCCTGCCTTGCGGTAGTACCGCATGGGGGCGCGCTAGTACCGGGCTCGCGGAAGTACCGCCCTCAGCTCCTGTGTTTCAGTTCTGACCTTGCTGTTGCTGGGGTTGCGGCAGTACCGCGGGCCTGTATGGTAGTACCGCATGACCGTGCTGTAGTACCGCTTGGCAGCAAGCGGTAGTACCGCATGGCCCTGCGGTAGTACCGCTGGCCTGGAGCGGTAGTACCGCTGGCCGCGGGCTGGTAGGTGGATAACGGTTGGATCTTTGTCCCTCACTATATAAGGGGTCCCCTTCTTCCCCGTTGACTTATCTCTTCCAACCCTAAGCTCCATTGTTGCTCTAAGCTCCATTTTCGCCCGATCTCACTCCCTAGCCAATCAAACTTGTTGATTTGCTCGGGAGTGGTTGAGAAGGCCTCGATCCACACTTCCACCAAGAAAAATTTGATTCCCCCCAGTAATCCCTTGAGGATCTTGTTACTCTTGGGTGTTTGAGCATCCTAGATGGTTGAGGTCACCGCGGAGCCATAGTCCATTGTGGTGAAGCTTCATGGTGTCGTTGGGAGCCTCCAATTGAGTTGTGGACATTGCCCCAACCTTTTTTGTAAAGGTTCGGTCGCCGCCTCCAAGGGCACCAATAGTGGAATCACGGCATCTCGCATTGTTTGAGGGCGTGAGGAGAATACGGTGGCCCTAGTGGCTTCTTGGGGAGCATTGTGCCTCCACACCACTCCAACGGAGACGTATTTCCTCTCAAAGGGAAGGAACTTCGGCAACACATCCTCGTCTCCACCGTCTCCACTCTTGGTTATCTCGTGCCTTTACTTGTGCAAGCTTATTTGTATCATATCACTTGCTTGCGTGTGTTCCTATACTTGTTGCATCATATAGGTTGCTCACCTAGTTGCATATCTAGACAACCTACTTTGATGCAAAGTTTAAATTGTTAAAGAAAAGCGAAAAATTGTTAGTTGCCTATTCGCCCCCCCCCCCTCTAGTCAACCATATCGATCCTTTCAGCCATGCTAAATTTTGTAATTATTCCGGGCTCATTTTGGTTTTTATACATTAATTGAGTTTCTGGGCATTTAATGTGCATAATTCAAATTTGAATTGCAAGCACAGGCTTCAGTGCACCAAAGTTGTTTGAAAAATCACATGTGTGTCCTTGGGTGAATTTCTAGGTCCCATGCAAGATATGAGAGTGAAATTAAAACATCTCGGCGTCATGGCTCGGTCGGAAAGATTGAGAAACTTGGTTTTTTAATTCCTGTAATTCCAAAACACACCTGAAAATCATGAAACTTGGCATGGTGTCATGACATGGCACCAACATGCTGCGGTAATTTTTTGGACGAATTGGGATAAGCTTTGGTGTAAGCTTCTTGCAAACCGGAGCTTCCCTCAAGAAGGCTCGTGGTTCCGAGAGGAAACGTGTCAACTCCGTGTGCGAAACAACATATGTACACTGCCTTCTCCCGCCTTATTTTTTTACACAGCCAGATTAGACCAAATAGAAGTACCGTGCTAAATTTTGGAATTATTCCGGGCTCGTTTCGCCTTTTTTATACATTAATTGAGTTTCTGGGCATTTAATGTGTATAATTCAAATTTGAACTACAAGCACATGCTCCAGTGCACCAAAATTGTTTGAAAAATCACATGTGTGTCCTTGGGTGAATCTCTAGGCCCCATGCAAGATATGGGAGTGAAATTCAAACATCTAGGCATCGTGACTCGGCCGGAAAGATTGAGAAACTTGGTTTCTTATTTCCCATAATTCCAAAACATGCCTAAAAATCATGAAACTTGGCATTGTGTAATGACATGGCAACAACATACTGCGGTAATTTTTTGACCGAATTGGGACAAGCTTTGGTGTAATCTTCTTGCAAACCGGAGCTTCCCTCAAGAAGGCTCGTGGTTCCGTGAGGGAACGTGTCACATTCATGTGCGAAACGACATACGTACACTGCCTTCTCCCGCCTTAATTTTTGACACAGGCAGATTAGACCAAATAGAAGTACGGTGCTATATTTTGGAATTATTTCGGGTTCGTTTGGTCTTTTTTATACATTAATTGAGTTTCTGGGCATTTAATGTGCATAATTCAAATTTGAACTACAATCACATACTCCAGTGCACCAAAGTTGTTTGAAAAATCACATGTGTGTCCTTGGGTGAATTTCTAGGTCTCATGCAAGAGATGGGAGTGAAATTGAAACATCTGGGCGTCGTGGATCGGCTGGAAAGATTGAGAAACTTGGTTTTTTCATTTCAGTAATTCCAAAACACACCTGAAAATCATGAAACTTGGCATGGTCTCATGACATGGCACCAACATGATGTGGTAATTTTTCTGTTCGATTTGCGTAGGCGCACACATTAATAATCAACAGTCATTTTGGAACAAGTGTTGTCACGTTACAAATCGAAAACATAATTATTATTGAAACCGTGGGGATTCGACTTTCATGTTACGTGCGGCCACGCATCCCCTTTTTTTATTGGTTAGGAGGTGCCGTGCGGGGTAGCTATTTGAGTACGGGAGGCGTGCGATCAGACCCCTGCGCGTGCTTATCGGGAGGAGAGCCTTTTGACCGATACCTGCCATGCACCTCCCTCCCAACGTCTCCATTAATGGCGCCCGAGCACCTGTTCTACGGTGTGACTATATGTCTCACTGGACTGAGATTTAAGAAAGAAAAATGAAAATCTGAAAAGAAAGTTTTGCACGGATCTTGATGTAAGATCCGATGGACCTATATAGCATCGACTGCGACTTATAGAAAGCATGATGAATATAAGGACGATGACATTGGATAATAATTGTCTTACATATTTATAAACATAATTAAAAAAGCCACATGCGGCAACGCCCGATATACACAAGGGCAAAAGAAGAAGGAAGACAACTAGTCTCCGCGGGTGGCGACGACGAGCTCTTTCTTGTCCTCGATGCTGGTTGAGAGCATCCAGGAATTCCTCCACCAGCCTTCTGCGCTCGATGCGCAGCATGGCATTCTCGTACATAAGTTTCTCGACGATGACGTCGGTCCTCTTCAACAAGGCAGTGGTCTGCTCCTGCTGCTCTGCATTTCCGACGATCTTCACCCTCAGCAGGTCGCGCTCGGCCCGGAGCTTCGCATTGCTCTCATTTAGTTATCGGATGACGTCGGTAGACTGTTCAAATGAGGCTTGCAGGTCATCCTGCAACCTCGCCCACCTGGAGATCTAATCCATCTGCCTAAGGACGAGGGCACGCATGCGCCTGTAAGAGTCCTCGCCTGCCCGCGAGGCATTTTCCCAGGCCGTCGTGGCGTGGGGGGACATCTCTGCCGCATTCGCGGCGCGGCGGGACATCTCTTCTGCTTCCGTGGTGCGGCCGAACTAGTATGCTGCTTCGACGGTGCGGCGGGTCCTCCGTGCTGCTTCGGCGGCACGGCAGGACCTCTCTGCTGCTATGGCCATGCGGCGGGACATGTTGGTTGCTTTCGCGGCGAGGCGGGACATCTCTCATGCTCCCGCTTCCAGGCTCGCCTCTCCCTGGTGGCAATCTCTTGACCCAGAACTCACGCTGGCCATGGCGAACGCAAGGGAACGATGATGAATGACTTGTTTGTTTTTGACTTTTTGTGGATGAGGAGTTGAGGAGGAATGTGCAGTCATCTTGGAGTAGTAGTATTTATAACCGCGTAGTAATACGCTCCTAAGTGGGAAACCGTTTAGATTTTGATCGGTGTGAACAGGTTTGCAATTTGGAATGTGATGGGACGCGGCCTCCTTGTTCTTCTAAAAAAATTGTGACGGGACGGATGCTCAAAATTTACTGACGATTATAAGTGCGGCACTATTCCCGGAAGGCGTAACGTGGGCACGTACGCCTTCTCGGCCGCATACGTGGCGTTTGCACCATAGGGTGCACCGCAATAGGCAATGTCAGCACCATCGCGCACGGTTCTTTTAATTAGAATGTGTGTGTCCATCTAGCGCACACACGTTGATCTATCTAATGGTTTCATTTTGCTCTGGCTAATCGCAAACAGTTTGTCCATGTGAAGTGTATGCCATCAATCGCAGACACTTTGATCTGGCTGACCCGTTTCTGTTCTGTTGCCTAATCGCAAACAGTTAATTCTTCTGAAGCGTATGCCCTCAATCACACACACATTGATCTGGCTGACCGTTTCTTTTGTGTTGCCTAATCACAAACAGTTCATCCGAGTGAACTGTATGCTGTGTATCGCACACGCCTTCATCTGGCTGCCCGTTTTTTTTGTTCCTCCTCATCGCAAACAGTTGATTGAACTGAACCATATACCCTTCATCGCACACACAACTAAAATCTGAACCGTGTTTGATGCACCCGTCATCGCAAACGTTTTACACATTTCTGACGGTTTTCATACTGCACCGTTTGCGATTATGGCATCGCACACAGTTTCTCGAAGGGTCTCTGATCGTAGTGTCGCGTTAGCAGCATCCTGCAGTAGTGGAACAAATGAGCGACATCATGGCTCTCGTAGGATTTGTTGTGGAGGTAGCCCAAGACCGGGGGCATCTCGTGGAAGGCCCAACAGTCGTGAAAAAAGTCAGGGCGGAGATTATCTCGGGCAAGGTGGTGCACATGGCGGAGGCGCGAACAAGGTTCGTCATCCGATGGGATGCAGAACAAAATCTCACGGATAATTTCGTCGATCAGCGAGTGGAGGCTACTCTATCACTCTATCAGCATTAGCGGCGGAGGCTAGGAGCAGTGCAGCGTCGCGACAACATGGGGATTCATCGAATGAACATGCAGCAAGTGTGGATTGCACTTAAAAATGAGAACCAAAACTGGTGAAGAAACGCCAAAACCAAAAAAGGAAAACCAAAAACACCATAAAAATCAGCGTAGAAGTGAAGAAACCCATGAAATCCACGGAAAAACGATGAAGAAATGAACTAGAACAAAGAACACAGAAAATCGGTAAATAAACGAAGTAAAACACAAGAAACAAAAGAAAACACGAAAATGTGATGAATAAAAAATAGAAAACCGGTGAAAAATGAAGTAAGACAAAAAACAAAGAGATATGCCGAAACCAATGAAGAGTGAAGTAATAAAAGAAAAAAATTGACGAAGACAACGGGGAAAACCCAAAGATAACCTGGCAAAACAGTGAAAACAAAAGAACGGGCAAGCCTATATCTCACGGGCACCCCTGTGCCTCACTGTAAAGCAAGACAACGGGCAAACCTCGCGTCGGGAAAGCTCCAGATGGGCCGGCCAGCTGGATGGGAGGCTACAACCTCCTTTTTCTGTTATCCCAAGGATTGGTCCCTTGCGACCAATTGTAGCGATCTCGGATAACCCTTCAAGGTTAGTGTTCGAACTGATAGAATCCACCTACGCGTCCTGGAGGGAAGAACTTATCCGGGCAACCTTTCTACCTTTTGATGCGGATGCAATTTTGTCAATCCCATTGTGCACGAGAGTTGTGGATGATTTTTGGGCATGGTCGGGTGAACGTAGCGGTAAATTCATGGTCAGGTCAGCCTACCGGATGGTCATGAACACGAAACACCATCGTGAGAATTGGTTGGAGGGATCTGGTGGGGTTTCAGACCTCAATACAAACAGCAATGAGTGGACAGAGCTTTGGCACATTAAGGTGTCGTCGAAGTTAAAAGTTTTTCTCTGGAGGTTAGCTCAACACTCGATCCCGTCCATGGATGTTTTGCACCGTCGTAATATGTCTACCACCCGCCGTTGCGCCCTCTATGGCTGTGATGATTCATGGAGACATGCCCTACTGGAGTGCACCATGTCCAGGTGCATATGGTCTTTGGCTGATCCTTGCCTAGTGGAGCACATGAGCCAGAACACGGACAGGAATGCAAGAAACTGGATCTTCTCAATGCATGAAGTACTATCTCAAGAAGAATTTGTCCTTCTGGTGGTAACGCTGTGGTCGGTCTGGAAAGCTAGGCGAAAGGCGATCTACGAGGACATTTTTCAGAGTCCTCAATCTACACATCACTTTATCCAGGCCTATATGAACGACCTTCTTTCAGCTGAGGAGAGCAGGAGTAGCACGAGGCAGGTGCAGGGAGTACCACGGCCGAGGCCAACAAAGTGGATTCATCCTCCGGAGGCAATTTGCAAGATCAATGTAGATGGAGCAGTCTCACAGAACCGGAGGAGGGGAGCTGCAGCAGCAATATGCAGAGATCACAATAGTAATTACCTTGGAGCATCAGCAATACTTGTGAAGGGTGTTTACGATCCACCTACACTTGAAGCCTTGGCTGTTCGGGAGGCGTTAGCCCTTTCCGAAGATCTGAACTTGCAGAGAATACACATTGCATCAGATTGCAAAGCAGTGATTGATGACTTGAAGGAACAAAACCCGGCTAGCTATGGTGCAATTCTACATGAAATAACACACCAAGCTACTCGTTTTGCCAAGTGCAACTTTGTTCATGAATTTAGGAGCTCGAATTTCGAGGCTCACAATCTAGCGAAGCATGTTTTAAAGTTAGGGGTGGGCCGCCATGTTTGGTTGGGGCACCCTGGTAATCTTGTGTTTGTACCTGTAAACATTACTTCAGGATAAATAAAGCTTCGCGTGATTGTCTCAAAAAAAACCTCCTTTTTCTGTTTCTTAACATTTTCTTATTTCTTTATTTTGTTTGTACTTTAACATATTCTAAATATATATTGTAAAAAAATCTATAAAAACATTCAAAAAATGTTGACCCAGCATTTGAAAAATGTTAAATGTGTATAGAGAAATGTTTATCACGTATACAAAAAATGTATTAAAATTTTGATAATATATTTGGAAAATTTTAATCAAGCATTCGAAAAAATAGTTGAACAACTATTTGAAAAATGTTAACCAAGCATTTGAAAAATGTTAAATGTGTACAGAAAAAATGTTGACCATGTATTGCAGAAATGATGTTTTTTTAATTGTGTATATAAAAGATGTTAATCAAGCATTTAAAAAATGTTGAACAAGTATTTGAAAAAATTTAATCAAGCATTTGAAAATGTTAAATATGTATAGAAAAAATGTTGACCATGTATTAAAATGATGACTTTTTACCATGTATATAAAAACGTTAGTCGAGCATTTGAAAAAAATATTGAATAGGTTTTTGAAAACGTTAATCAAGTACTTGAAAAATATTAAATGTGTATAGAAAAAATGTTAACCATGTATTAAAAATGATGATTTTTTAATCATGTAGATAAAAATGATAATCAAGCATTTAATAAATGTTGATAAAACATTGGAAAATGTTACATGTGTAAAGAAAAAATATTGACCATGTATTAAAAAATTAAACTTTTATTTGACAAATGTTAATTAAGAATTTTATAAAAATGTGAAATGTGTATAGAAAAAATATTGACCATGGATTAAAAAAATTAATCTTATATTAGAAAAATGTTACATGTGTATTAGAAAAATGTTCTTGATGTATACGAAAAATATAGAATGACAACAAAAAGAAACAAAAACATAAAAGAATGACAAACAAAAAATAAACAAAAAAGAAAATAAAATAAAATAAAAATTAAAACCGAAGAAACAAATGCAAAAATTATGGAAAACAATGGAAACAGATAAAGAAAGAAAGAAAAATATAAAACATTGAAAACCAATAAAACCGAAGAAAAACAAAAGAATAAAAAAACAAAGAAGAAACGGAAGAAAACTGGTGAAAAACAAATAGTAAAAAGAGAAAAAATAGTGAAACCCGAGAAGAAATGAATTCGATGCAAAATTCGCCCAGTGAACGTTCGAACAAAGTGCAGCGAGCGATTCGCGAACGAAAAAAAGAAGCAAACTGGGCCAGCCTGATAACTTCGTCGCGCAAGAAAGATCTTCAGCGAGACAGAAGGGAGTCTAGCTTAAGGGCCTCTTTGATTCATAGGATTGCAAAAACAGAGGAATAGGAAAAATGCAGGATTGAAATGGCATGTCCATTGGATCCCTATAGGATTTGAGTTTGTTTGATTGTGTCAAGGGAAAAACAAAGGATTTCTTCCAAGAGGTTTGAGTGGATGCTAGAATTCCTGTGAAATGTAGTACAAATGAATTCTTAGGAAAAAATCCTACAGGATTCAATCCTATGAATCAAACGATCAACATAGGAAAAATTCCTAAGGATTCTAATCCTTCAAAGATCCTATGAAAATCCTTTGAATCAAAGAGACCCTAAAGCGTCTGTCTCGTTAGGCCAACTCCAACGCTAGAAGCCAAATGGACGCGGACATTTGTCCGTTTGGGCCGCGGAATGGGCGGCGTTCGGGGGCTGACCCCAACGCGCATGAGTGGCCCAGACCCTAATCGGACGCGCTCTCTGTCCATGCCCACACAGGCCGCCCTGCTTCCCGGCCCCGCTTGTCGGGGCTGCAGCAGCGCCGCCCCGCCTCGAGCTCCTCCTGGTATACGACTGCATGCCCAACAGCAGCCTCGGCAAGTACCTACACGACAAGACCAAACCCGTCCTGGACTGGAGCCAGAGATTTTAGATCATCAGGGACGTGTTCGGCTTCGGCGTGTTCATGCTGGAACGGTTGCGCGAGCACCTGCGCGGCGGCCATGGAGAACTCCCACGCCCTAGAGTAGCTACCAAGGAGCCGGTCGATCGGCGATCGTAGCTCGTCCAGCGAGCCACCGTCACCTTGGATCTTGCTGGGACATGGAGCCAGCGGTAGCGATGCTCCTGCAACCGCTAGTGCCACCTATCTCTTGTTGCTGCTTGCCGTCCCTACGCACGGTCTGCCTCTCCTCGTCCATCTACTAGGAGGGGGCCTGCAAACCGCTGCACGCCGTCGGGATGGACGCGTTGCTCCAGTCCCCGGCCTACCCGCGAGATGTCGTCGTGGGCCTCGTCCCCTGCGCCGGCCGGTACCCCGGCTTCGAGATTTACGAGCGGATGGTGGCCCGTGCATGCGTAGCCGGTGCTAGGAGTGGCTGCCCTATTATGGTTCCAGGGCGTGGCCTCGCCGGCGTCTGTGGCGGCGTCCAGCGCTGGTGGCCTCGCCAGTGCCCGCTTCAGTGGTGGAGGCAACGCTTGCTCGACCGCTGATATGTGGGACCAGGGTGGTGATACATCCATTTTGCATCATGCTTTTATATCGATATTTATTGCATTATGGGTTGTTATTACACATTATGTCACAATACTTATGCATATACTCTCTTATTTTACAAGGTTTACATAAAGAGGGAGAATGCCGGGAACTAGGATTCTGGGCTGGAAAAGGAGCAAATATTAGAGACCTATTCTGCACAGCTCCAAAAGTCCTGAAACTTCACAGAAGTCATTTTCAGAATATATAAAAAATACTGAGCGCAAGAAGTTCTGGAGGGGGGCCACACCCTGCCCACGAGGGTGGGGGGCGCGCCCCCTACCTCGTGGGCCCCTTGGTGGCCCTCCGATGCCCATCTTCTGCTATATGGAGTCTTTCGATGAGGAAAAAATCATGAGCCAGCTTTCGAGACGAGACTCCGCCGCCACGAGACGGAACCTTGGCGGAATCAATCTAGGGCTCCGGCGGAGCTGTTCTGCCGGGGAAACTTCCCTCCGGGAGGGGGAATTCATCGCCATCGTCATCACCAATGATCCTCTCATCGGGAGGGGGTCAATCTCCATCAACATATTCACCAGCACCATCTCCTCTCAAACCCTAGTTCATATCTTGTATCCAATTCTTGTCTCTAAGTCCGGGATTGGTACCTGTGGGTTGCTAGTAGTGTTAATTACTCCTTGTAGTTGATGCTAGTTGGTTTATTTGGTGGAAGATCATATGTTCAGATCCTATATGCATATTAATAACCCTCTAATTATGAACATGAATATGCTTTGTGAGTAGTTACGCTTGTTCCTGAGGACATGGGAGAAGTCTTGCTATTAGTAGTCATGTGAATTTGGTATTCGTTCGATATTTTGATGAGATGTATATTGTCTCTCCTCTAGTGGTGTTATGTGAACGTTGACTACATGACACTTCACCATTATTTGGGCCTAGAGGAAGGCATTGGGAAGTAATAAGTAGATGATGGGTTGCTAGAGTGACAGAAGCTTAAACCCTAGTTTATGCGTTGCTTCGTAAGGGGCTGATTTGGATCCATATGTTTCATGCTATGGTTAGGTTTACCTTAATACTTTTGTTGTAGTTGCGGATGCTTGCAATAGAGGTTAATCATAAGTGGGATGTTTGTCCAAGTAAGGGCAGCACCCAAGCACCGGACCACCCACAAACCAAATTATCAAAGTACCGAACGCGAATCATATGAACGTGATGAAAACTAGCTTGACGATAATTCCCATGTGTCCTCGGGAGCGCTTTTCTCTATATAAGAATTTGTCCAGGCTTGTCCTTTGCTACAAAAAGGATTGGGCCACCTTGCTGCACTTTATTTACTTTTGTTACTTGTTGCTCATTACAAATTATCTTATCACAAAACTATCTGTTACCTATAATTTCAGTACTTGCAGAGAATACCTTGCTGAAAATCGCTTATCATTTCCTTCTGCTCCTCGTTGGGTTCGACACTCTTACTTATCGAAAGGACTATGATAGATCCCCTATACTTGTGGGTCATCAAGACTCTTTTCTGGCGCCGTTGCCGGGGAGTGAAGCGCCTTTGGTAGGTGGAATTTGGTATGGAAAAATTTATATAGTGTGCTGAAATTTACTGTCACTTGTTACTATGGAAAGTAATCCTCTGAGGGGCTTGTTCGGGGTATCTTCACCCCGACCAGTAGAGCATAGAGTTTCTCCTCAACCTACTGAACCTACTGAAGATGAAAATGAAAATTTCTACTTTGAAATTCCTTCGGGTATGATAGAAAAACTGCTAGCTAATCCTTTTTCAAGAGATGGAACAATGCATCCTGATGGGCACCTAATATATGTGGATGAAGTTTGTAGATTATTTAAGCTTGCAGGTGTGCCCGGTGATGTTATTAAGAAGAAGGTCTTCCATTTATCTTTGAAGGGAGATGTATTGACATGGTATAGGCTATGTGATGATATGGGATCATGGAACTACAAACGATTGAAATTGGAATTTCATCAGAAGTTTTATCCTATGCATCTTGTTCATTGTGATCGCAATTATATATATATATATATAATTTTTGTCCTCGCGAAGGAGAAAG
The DNA here is from genome assembly GCF_003073215.2 of Triticum urartu. Classification (NCBI taxonomy): domain Eukaryota; kingdom Viridiplantae; phylum Streptophyta; class Magnoliopsida; order Poales; family Poaceae; genus Triticum; species Triticum urartu. The sequence continues at coordinate 19,402,229 of NC_053024.1, forward strand.
CATCGCTCAAGCTTGGGGGGGGGGGGCTTAAATCAATGTTATATTCATGCCCCAATCATGAGCTTCCAAGAGAAATAATTATTCAAAATTTATATGCTCGGCTTTCTGATAACAATCGCACCATGCTCGATACTTCTTGTGCTGGCTATTTTATGATGAAGACTGTTGAATTCAAATGGGATTTATTGGAAAGAATTAAATGCAACTCTGAAGATTGGGACCTCGACGAAGGTAAGGAGTCAGGTATGACACCTAAGTTTGATTGTGTCAAATCTTTTATGGATACTGATGTTTTCCGTAAATTTAGCACTAAATATGGACTTGACTCTGAAATAGTAGCTTCTTTCTGTGATTTTTTTGCTACTCATGTTGATCTCCCTAGGGAGAAGTGGTTTAAATATCATCCTCCCATAGAAGTAAAAGTAGCTGCACCTATTAAATTCGAAGAAAAGATTGTCACTTATAATGATCCTATTGTTCCTACTGCTTATGTTGAGAAACCACCTTTTCCAGTTAGGATAAAAGATCATGCTAAAGCTTCAACTGTGGTTCGTAAAAGCAATATTAGAACCTATATACCTCCTGAGCAAATTAAAGTTGAACCTAATATTGTTATTGTTAAAGATCTCTTGTCTGATAATATTGATGGGCATGTTATTCATTTCTGTGATGAGACTGCTAGAATTGCTAAACCTTGTGCTAAAGATAAACATATACCCATGGCAGGCATGCCTGTTATTTCTGTTAAAATAGGAGATCATTGTTATCATGGCTTATGTGATATGGATGCCAGTGCTAGTGTTATACATCATGACTTATACAAAGAAATTATGCATGATATTGCACCTGCTGAGATAGAAGATATTGATGTCACAATTAAACTTGCCAATAGAGATACTATTTCATCCATTGGAATTGTTACAGATGTTGAAGTCTTGTGTGCGAAAACTAAATATCCTGCTGATTTTCTTGTTCTTGGTTCCCCACAAGATAGCTTTTGTCCCATTATATTTGGTAGACCCTTCTTGAACACAGTTAATGCTAAGATAGATTGCGAAAAGGATGTTGTTACTATTGGTTTAGGTGATATGTCTCATGAATTTAATTTCTCTAAATTTCGTAGACAACACCGTGAAGAGGAATTGCCTAGTAAAGATGAAATTATTGGTCTTGCTTCTATTGCCGTGCCTCCTAGTGATCCTTTAGAACAATATTTGCTAGACCATGAAAATGATATGTTTATGAATGAAAGAAGGGAAATAGATGAAGTATTCTTCAAACAGGAACCCATCCTGAAACACAATTTGCCTGTCAAAATCCTAGGGGATCCTCCTCCACCCAAGGGTGATCCTGTATTTGAACTCAAACCGTTACCTGATACTCTTAAATATGCTTATCTTGATGAGAAAAAGATATATCATGTTATTATTAGTGCTAACCTTTCAGACATGAAGAAGAGAGATTATTGAAAACTCTAAAGAAGCACTGTGCTGCTATTGGATATACTCTCGATGATCTTAAGGGCATTAGTCCCACACTATGTCAACACAAAATAAATTTGGAGAAAGATGCCAAACCATTTCGTGATCACCAACGACGGCTGAATCCTAAGATGAAAGAAGTGGTAAGAAAGGAAATGCTAAAGCTCCTTGAGGCAGGTATAATTTATCCTGTTGGTGATAGTCAGTGGGTAAGTCCTGTCCATTGTGTCCCTAAAAAGGGAGGTATTACTGTCGTTCCTAATGATAAAGATGAATTTATTCCTCAAAGAATTATTACAGGTTATAGAATGGTAATTGATTTCCGCAAATTAAATAAGGCTACTAAAAAGATCATTACCCCTTACCTTTTATTGATCAAATGCTAGAAAGATTATCCAAACATACACATTTTTGCTTTCTAGATGGTTATTCTGGTTTCTCTCAAATACCTGTGTCAGCTGATGATCAATCTAAGACCACTTTTACTTGCTCGTTCGGTACTTTTTCTTATAGACGTATGCCTTTTGGTTTATGTAATGCACCTGCTACCTTCCAAAGATGCATGATGGCTATATTCTCTGACTTTTGTGAAAAGATTTGTGAGGTTTTCATGGACGATTTCTCCGTCTATGGATCCTCCTTTGATGATTGCTTAAGCAATCTTGATCGAGTTCTGCAGAGATGTGAAGAAACTAACCTTGTCTTGAATTGGGAGAAGTGCCACTTTATGGTTAATGAAGGTATTGTCTTGGGGCATAAAGTTTCTGAAAGAGGTATTGAACTTGATAAAGCTAAGGTTGATGCTATTGAAAAGATGCCATGTCCCAAGGACATCAAAGGTATAAGAAGTTTCCTTGGTTACGCCGGTTTTTATAGGAGGTTCATTAAGGACTTCTCAAAAATTTCTCGGCCTCTGACTAATTTATTACAAAAAGATATACCATTTGTTTTTTATGATGATTGCGTAGAAGCATTTGAAATACTTAAGAAAGCATTGATCTCTGCACCTATTTGTTGGGGAACGTAGTAATTTCAAAAAAAAAATCCTACGCACACGCAGGATCATGGTGATGCATAGCAACGAGAGGGGGGAGTGGTGTCTACGTACCCTTGTAGACCGTTCGCGGAAGCGTTATATCAACGCGGTTGATGTAGTCGTACGTCTTCACGATCCGACCGATCCAAGTACCGAAAGCACGGCACCTCCGAGTTCTGCACACGTTCGGCTCGGTGACGTCCTCGCCTTCTCGATCCAGCAAGAGGGGCGAAGTACTAGATGAGTTCCGGCAGCATGACAGCGTGGTGACGGTGTTGGTGAAGAACAATCTCCGCAGGGCTTTGCCTAAGCACTACCAAAACTATGAGGGAGGATAAACTAGAGGGGACGGGGTTGCCCGCACACAGCTTGGTGTTTCTTGATGTGTCTTGGGTGCTAGCCCTACCCCTCTATTTATATGTTGAGCCTTGGGGTCGAAACTTGGAGTAAAAGCCTCCACAAAGTCGGTTTCACCCGAAATGCAAGAGTCCTTCTCGGACTCCAGGGCCAGACGCCAGGGTTCCCGGCGTCTGGACCCAGACGCCAGGGACCCTGGCGTCTCTTGATAACCCACAAGTATAGGGGATCGCAATAGTTTTTGATAAGTAAGAGTGTCAAACCCAACGAGGAGCTAAAGGTAGAACAAATATTCCCTCAAGTTCTATCGACCACCGATACAACTCTACGCATGCTCGACGTTCGCTTTACCTAGAACAAGTATGAAACTAGAAGTACTTTGTAGGTGTTTTCGGAAAGGCTTTCAAGAAAGTAAAGAGCACGAAAATAAAACTAGGGGCAGTTAAGGTAAATAGGCAACTAAAGTAAATATAGCGAGTGTGGAAAAGTGGTGGTAGGAGTTGCGAAATTGTCCCTTAAGCAATTGACTACTTTACTAGACCGATAGCAAGTATTATGTGGGAGAGGCCACTGCTAGCATGTCATCCCTTACTTGGAGTTCTATGCACTTATGATTGGAACTATTAGCAAGCATCCACAACTACTAATGTTCATTAAGGTAAAACCCAACCATAGCATTAAGATATATTGGTCCCCCTTCAATCCCGTATGCATCAATTTCTATGCTAGGTTGAAGCTTCTGTCACTCTTGCCCTCCAATACATAGTCCTATCAACATACAACTAACCCTATGGTGTGATCCATGCGCGCGCTCATATGATGGTCACCAAAGGACAGCAACATAACCACAAGCAAATTAAATCAATCATAGCAATTCATCAACCACCGATAGGACAACGAAAATCTACTCAAACATCATAGGATGGCAACACATCATTGGATAATAATATGAAGCATAAAGCACCATGTTCAAGTAGAGGGTACAACAGGTTGCGGGAGAGTGGACCACTATAGATAGAGGGGGAAGGTGATGGAGATGTTGGTGAAGATGGCGGAGGTGTTGGTGAAGATCGCGGTGATGATGATGATGGCCACGGCGGCGTTTCGGCACCACCGGAGGAGAGGGAGAGAGGGGCCCCCTTCTTCCTCTTCTTCCTTGACCTCCTCCCTAGATGGGAGAAGGGTTTCCCCTCTGGTCCTTGGCCTCCATGGCATGGGAGGGGCGAGAGCCCCTCCGAGATTGGATCTATCTCTCAATTTCTCTCTGATTCTGCGTTCTGTTCTGGCTCTGTTTCACCGTTTCGTGTATATATGGAGATCCGTAACTCCGATTGGCTTGAAACCTTCGCCGTGATTTTTTTCCGAATATTAGCTTTCCTGCGGCAAAAGAAGAGCGTCAACCGCCTTACGGTGGGCTCACGAGGGTAGGGGCGCGCCCTAAGGGGGGGCGCCCCCCTGCCTCGTGACCACCTCGGGCACTGGTTCGCGTTGATTTTCCTTCCGAATTTTCCATATTTTCCAAAAATAAGCTCCGTCCATTTTTATCCCATTTGGACTCTGTTTGATATGGATATTCTGCGAAACCAAAAACATGCAACAGACAGGAACTGGCAGTGGGCACTGGATCAATATGTTAGTCCCAAAAATAATATAAAAAGTTGCCAAAAAGTATATGAAAGTTGAATAATATTGGCATGGAACAATCAAAAATTATAGATATGACGGAGACGTATCAGCGTCTAGCCCCTGCACTCCGCAAAACTTCCTTTTGCGCTTTCCAAAAACCTTGTGGGTTTTCTGCTTTGGCCCAAATAAAGTGTTCTCGTATCCAAACATTTCGGGAAACATCCGGAACCCCTTCCGGTGAATTCCGGAACCCTTACGGAGTCCAAACACTATTATCCCATATATCAATCTTTATCTCCGGACCATTCCGGAGTTCCTCGTCATGTCTGTGATCTTATCCGGAACTCCGAACAACATTCGGTCACCAACATACATAACTCATAGCACCATATCATCAACGAACATTAAGCGTGCGGACCCTACGTGTTCGAGAACTATGTAGACATGACCGACACACCTCTCTGGTCAATAACCAATAGCGGGACCTGGATGCCCATATTGGCTCCTACATATTCTACGAAGATCTTTATCAGTCAGACCGCATAACAACATATGTTTTTCCCTTTGTCATCGGTATGTTACTTACTCGAGATTCAATCATCGGTATCTCAATACCTAGTTCAATCTCATTACCGGCAAGTCTCTTTACTCGTTCCGTAATACATCATCCCGCAACTAACTCATTAGTTGCAATGCTTGCAAGGCTTATACTGATGTGCATTACCGAGTTGGCCCAGAGATACCTCTCCGACAATCGGAGTGACAAATCCTAATCTCGAAATACGCCAACCCAACAAGTACCTTCGGAGACACCTGTAGAGCACCTTTATGTTGTGACGTTCGGTGGCACACAAAGTGTTCCTCCGGTAAACGGGAGTTGCATAATCTCATAGTCATAAGAACATGTATAAGTCATGAAGAAAGCAATAGCAACAAACTAAACGATCAATTGCTAAGCTAACGGAATGGATCAAGTCAATCACATCATTCTCCTAATGATGTGATCCCGTTAATCAAATGACAACTCATTTCTATGGTTAGGAAACTTAACCATCTTTGATCAACGAGCTAGTCAAGTAGAGGCATACTAGTGACACTCTGTTTTGTCTATGTATTCACAAATGTATTATGTTTCCGGTTAATACAATTCTAGCATGAATAATAAACATTTATCATGAAATAAGGAAATAAATAATAACTTTATTATTGCCTCTAGGGCATATTTCCTTCAGTCTCCCACTTGCACTAGAGTCAATAATCTAGATCACATCACCATGTGATTTAACATAAATAGTTCACATCACCATGTGATTAACACCCATAGTTCTCATCGTCATGTGACCAACACCCAAAGGGTTTACTAGAGTTAATAATCTAGTTCACATTGCTATGTGATTAACACCCAAAGAGTACTAAGGTGTGATAATGTTTTGCTTGTGAGAGAAGTTTAGTCAACGGGTCTGCAACATTCAAATCCGTATATATTTTGCAAATTTCTATGTCAACAATGCTCTGCATGGAGCTACTCTAGCTAATTGCTCCCACTTTCAATATGTATCCAGATTGAGACTTAGAGTCATCTGGATCAGTGTCAAAATTTGCATCGACGTAACCTTTTACGACGAACCTTTTTGTCACTTCCATAATCGAGAAACATATCCTTATTTCACTAAGGATAATTTTGACCATTGTCCAGTGATCTACTCCTAGATCACTATTGTACTCCCTTGCCAAAATCAGTGTAGGGTATACAATAGATCTGGTACATAGCATGGCATATTTTATAGAACCTATGGCCAAGGCATAGGGAATGACTTTCATTCTCTTTCTATCTTCTGTCGTGGTCGGGCTTTGAGTCTTACTCAGTTTCACACCTTGTAACACAGGCAAGAACTCTTTCTTTGACTGTTCCATTTTGAACTACTTCAAAATCTTGTCAAGGTATGTACTCATTGAAAAACTTATCAAGCGTCTTGATCTATCTCTATAGATCTTGATGCTCAATATGTAAGCAGTTTCACCAAGGTCTTTCTTTGAAAAACTCCTTTCAAACATTCCTTTATGCTTTGCAGAATAATTCTACATTATCTCCGATCAACAATATGTCATTCACATATGCTTATCAGAAATGATGTAGTGCTCCCACTCACTTTCTTGTAAATACAGGCTTCACCGCAAGTCTATATAAAACTATATGCTTTGATTAACTTATCAAAGCGTATATTCCAACTCCGAGATGCTTGCACTAGTCCATAGATGGATCGCTGGAGCTTGCATATTTGTTAGCACCTTTAGGATTGACAAAACCTTCTAGTTGCATCATTTCTTAAATAAATCCATTAAGGAATGCAGTTTTGTTTATCCATTTGCCAAATTTCATAAAGTGCGGCAATTGCTAACATGATTCGGACAGACTTAAGCATAGATACGAGTGAGAAACTCTCATCGTAGTCAACACATTGAACTTTTCGAAAACCTTTTTGCGACAATTCTAGCTTTGTAGATAGTAACACTACTATCAGCGTCCGTCTTCCTCTTGAAGATCCATTTAATTTCAATGGCTCGCCGATCATTGGGCAAGTCAATCAAAGTCCATACTTTGTTCTCATACATGGATCTCATCTCAGATTTCATGGCCTCAATCCATTTCGTGGAATCTGGGCTCATCACCGCTTCCTCATAGTTCGTAGGTTCGTCATGGTCAAGTAACATGACCTCCAGAACAGGATTACCGTACCACTCTGGTGCGGATCTCACTCTGGTTTACCTATGAGGTTCGGCAGTAACTTGATCTGAAGTTACATGATCATCATCATTAGCTTCCTCACTAATTGGTGTAGTAGTCACAGGAACAGATTTCTGTGATGAACTACTTTCCAATAAGGGAGCGGGTATAGTTACCTCATCAAGTTCTACTTTCCTCCCACTCACTTCTTTCGAGAGAAACTCCTTCTCTAGAAAGGATCCATTCTCAGCAATGAATATCTTGCCTTCGGATCTGTGATAGAAGGTGTACACAACATTTTCTTTTGGGTATCCTATGAAGACGCACTTCTCCGATTTGGGTCTGAGCTTATCAGGTTGAAACTTTTTCAAATAAGCATTTAAACCTCAAACTTTAAGAAATGACAGCTTAGGTTTCTTGCCAAACCATAGTTCATACGGTGTCGTCTCAACGGATTTAGATGGTGCCCTATTTAACATGAATGTAGCTGTCTCTAATGCATAACCCCAAAACGATAGTGGTAAATCGGTAAGAGACATCATAGATCGCACCATATCTAATAAAGTATGGTTAGGACGTTCGGACACACCATTACACTGTGGTGTTCTAGGTGGCGTGAGTAGTGAAACTATTTCACATTGTTTTAACTGAAGGCCAAACTCATAACTCAAATATTTTACTTATGTGATCATATCGTAGAAACTTTTTTTTGGTATGATGATTCTCCACTTCACTCTAAAATTCTTTGAACTTTTCAAATGTTTCAGATTTGTGTTTCATCAAGTAGATATACTCATATCTGCTCAAATCATCTGTGAAGATCAGAAAATAATGATACCTGCCGTGAGCCTCAATATTCATCGGACCACATACATCAGTATGTATGATTTCCAACAAATCTGTTGCTCGCTCCATTGTTCCGGAGAACGGAGTCTTAGTCATCTTGCCCATGAGGCATGGTTCGCAAGCATCAACTGATTCATAATCAAGTGATTCCAAAAGCCCATCAACATGGATTTTCTTCATGCGCTTTACACCAATATGACCTAAACAGCAGTGCCACAAATAAGTTGCACTATCATTATTAGATTTGCATCTTTTGGCTTCAATATTATGAAAATATGTATCACCACGATCGAGATCCAACAAACCATTTTCATTGGGTGTATGACCATAGAAGGTTTTATTCATGTAAACAGAACAACAATTATTCTCTAACTTACATGAATAATCGTATTGCAATAAACATGATCCAATCATATTCATGCTCAACGCAAACACTAAATAACATTTATTTTAGGTTTAACACTAATCCCGAAAGCATAGGGAGTGTGCGATGATGATCATATCAATCTTGGAACCATTTCCAATACACATCGTCACTTCACCCTTAACTAGTCTTTGTTCATTCTGCAACTCCCGTTTCGAGTTACTATTCTTAGCAACTGAACTACTGTCAAATACTGTGGGGTTGCTATAAACACTAGTAAAGTACACATCAATAACATGTATATCAAATATACCTATGTTCACTTTGCCATCCTTCTTATCCGCCAATTACTTGGGGTAGTTCCGCTTCCAGTGACCAGTCCCTTTGCAGTAGAAGCACTCAGTTTCAGGCTTAGGTCCAGACTTGGGTTTTTTCACTTGAGCAGCAACTTGCTTGCCGTTCTTCTTGAAGTTCCCCTTCTTCCCTTTGTCCCTTTACTTGAAACTAGTGGGTTTTTTACCATCAACACTTGATGCTTTTCTTGATTTCTACCTTCGTCGATTTCAGCATCACGAAGAGCTTGGGAATCGTTTCCGTTATCCCTTGCATATTATAGTTCATCACGAAGTTCTACTAACTTGGTGATGTGACTAGAGAATTCTGTCAATCACTATTTTATTTGGAAGATTAACTCCCACTTGATTCAAGCGATTGTAGTACCCAGACAATTTGAGCACATGCTCACTGCTTGAGTTATTCTCCTCCATCTTTTAGCTATAGAACTTATTGGAGACTTCATATCTCTCAACTCGGGTATTTGCTTGAAATATTAACTTCAACTCCTAGAACATCTCATATGGTCCATGACGTTCAAAACGTCTTTGAAGTCCCGATTCTAAGCCGTTTAAGCATGGTGCACTAAACTATCAAGTAGTCATCATATTGAGCTAGCCAAACGTTCATAACATCTGCATCTGCTCCTGCAATAGGTTTGTCACCTAGCGGTGCATCAAGGACATAATTCTTCTCTGCATCAATGAGGATAAACCTCAGATCACGGATCCAATCCGCATCATTGCTACTAACATCTTTCAACTTAGTTTTCTCTAGGAACATATCAAAAATAAAACAGGGGAGCTAAACGCGAGCTATTGATCTACAACATAGATATGCTAATACTACCAGGACTAAGTTCATGATAAATTTAAGTTCAAGTAATCATATTACTTGAGAACTCCCACTTAGATAGACATCCCTCTTAACACGTGATCCATATCAACTAAACCATGTCTGATCATCACGTGAGATGGAGTAGTTTCAATGGTGAACATCACTATGTTGATCATATCTACTATATGGTTCACGCTCGACCTTTCGGTCTCAGTGTTCCGAGGCCATATCTGTTATATGCTAGGCTCGTCAAGTTTAACCTGAGTATTCCGCATGTGCAACTGTTTTGCACCCGTTGTATTTGAACGTAGAGCCTATCACACCCGATCATCACGTGGTGTCTCAGCACGAAGAACTTTCGCAACGGTGCATACTCAGGGAGAACACTTATATCTTGATAATTTAGTGAGAGATCATCTTATAATGCTACCATCAACCAAAGCAAGATAAGATGCATAAAAGATAAACATCACATGCAATCAATATAAGTGATATGATATGGCCATCATCTTTTTGTGCTTGTGATCTCCATCTCCGAAGCACCGTCATGATCACCATCGTCACCGGCGTGACACCTTGATCTCCATCGTAGCATTGTTGTCGTCCCACCAACTTATGCTTCTACGACTATGGATACCGCTTAGTGATAAAGTAAAGCATTACAGGGCGTTTGCATTGCATACAATAAAGCGACAACCATATGGCTCCTGCCAGTTGCCGATAACTTGGTTACAAAACATGATCATCTCATACAATAAAATTTAGCATCATGCCTTGACCATATCACATCACAACATGCCCTACAAAAACAAGTTAGACGTCCTCTACTTTGTTGTTGCAAGTTTTATGTGGATGCTACGGGCTGAGCAAGAACCGTTCTTACCTATGCATCAAAACCACAATGATAGTTTGTCAAGTTAGTGATGTTTTAACCTTCTCAAGGACCGGGCGTAGCCACACTCGGTTCAACTAAAGTTGGAGAAACTGACACCCGCTAGTCACCTGTGTGCATAGCACGGCGGTAAAACCAGTCTCGCGTAAGCGTACACGTAATGTCGGTCCGGGCCGCTTCATCCAACAATACCGCCAAACCAAAGTGTGACATGGTGGTAAGCAGTATGACTTATATCGCCCACAACTCACTTGTGTTCTACTCGTGCATATTACATCAACGCATAAAACCTGGCTCGGATGCCACTGTTGGGGAACGTAGTAATTTCAAAAAAAAAATCCTATGCACACGCAGGATCATGGTGATGCATAGCAACGAGAGGGGAGAGTGTTGTCTACGTACCCTCATAGACCATCCGTGGAAGCGTTATATCAACGCGGTTGATGTAGTCGTACGTCTTCACGATCCGACCGATCCAAGTACCGAAAGAACGGCACCTCCGAGTTCTGCGCATGTTCGGATCAGTGACGTCCTCGCCTTCTCGATCCAGCAAGAGGGGCGAAGTAGTAGATGAGTTCCGGCAGCACGACGGCGTGGTGACGGTGTTGGTGAAGAACAATCTCCGCAGGGCTTCGCCTAAGCACTACGAAAACTATGACAGAGGATAAACTAGAGGGGACGGGGTTGCCAGCACACGGCTTGGTGTTTCTTGATGTGTCTTGGGTGCTAGCCCTACCCATCTATTTATATGTTGAGCCTTGGGGTCGAAACTTGGAGTAAAAGCCTCCACAAAGTCGGTTTCACCCGAAAGGCAAGAGTCCTTCTCGGACTCCAGGGCCAGACGCCAGGGTTCCTGGCGTCTGGACCCAGACGCCAGGGACCCTGGCGTCTGGCCCCTAGACTCTGCAAAACTTCCTTTTGAGCTTTCCAAAAACCTTGTGGGCTTTCCCCTTTGGCCCAAATAAAGTGTTCTCGTATCCAAACATTTCGGGAAACATCCGGAACCCCTTCCGGTGAATTCCGGAACCCTTCCGGAGTCCAAACACTATTATCACATATATCAATCTTTATCTCCGGACCATTCCGGAGTTCCTTGTCATGTCCGTGATCTTATCTGGAACTCTGAACAACATTCGGTCACCAACATACATAACTCATAGCACTATATCATCAACGAATGTTAAGCGTGCGGACCCTACGGGTTCGAGAACTATGTAGACACGACCGACACACCTCTCTGGTCAATAACCAATAGCGGGACCTAGATGCCCATATTGGCTCCTACATATTCTACGAAGATCTTTATCGGTCAGACCGCATAATGACATACGTTGTTCCCTTTGTCATCGGTATGTTACTTGCTCGAGATTCGATCATCGGTATCTCAATACCTAGTTTAATCTCGTTACCAGCAAGTCTCTTGATACGTCTCCGTCGTATCTACTTTTCCAAACACTTTTGCCCTTGTTTTGGACTCTAACTTGTATGATTTGAATGGAACTAACCCGGACTGACGATGTTTTCAGCAGAATTGCCATGGTGTTGTTTTATGTGCAGAAAACAAATATTCTCAGAATGACGTGAAACTCCATGGAACATCTTAGAAAAAAAATAAAAAATCCTTGCCAAAGATGAAGACCAGGGGGCCCACACCCTGTCCACGAGGGTGGGGGCGCCCCCGCCCCCCCTCTAGGGCGCGCCCCCTACCTCGTGGGCCCCCTGGATGCCCTCCGACGCCAACTCCAACTCTATATATTTGCTTTCGGAGAGAAAAAAATCAGAGAGAAGAAATCATCGTGTTTTACGATACGGAGCCGCCGCCAAGCCCTAAAACCTCTCGGGAGGGCTGATCTGGAGTCCGTTCGGGGCTCCGGAGAGGGGGATTCGTCGTCGTCATCATCATCAACCATCCTCCATCACCAATTTCATGATGCTCACCGACATGCGTGAGTAATTCCATCGTAGGCTTGCTAGACGGTGATTGGTTGGATGAGATTTATCATGTAATCGAGTTAGTTTTGTTAGGGTTTGATCCCTAGTATCCACTATGTTTTGAGATTGATGTTGCTATGACTTTGCTATGCTTAATGCTTGTCACTAGGGCCCGAGTGCCATGATTTCAGATCTGAACCTATTATGTTTTCATGAATATATGTGAGTTCTTGATCCTATCTTGCAAGTCTATAGTCACCTACTATGTGTTATGATCCGGCAACCCCGAAGTGACAATAATCGGGACCACTCCCGGTGATGACCATAGTTTGAGGAGTTCATGTATTCACTATGTGCTAATGATTTGTTTCGGTTCTCTATTAAAAGGAGGCCTTAATATCCCTTAGTTTCCGATAGGACCCCCCTGCCACAGGAGGGTAGGACAAAAGATGTCATGCAAGTTCTTTTCCATAAGCACATATGACTATATACGGAATACATGCCTACATTACATTGATGAATTGGAGCTAGTTCTGTGTCACCCTATGTTATGACTATTTCATGATGATCTGCATCCGGCATAATTATCCATCACTGATCCGGTGCCTACGAGTTTTCAATATACTGGTTTACGCTTATTTACTTTCCTGCTGCTACTGTTACAATCACTACAAAATACCAAAAACATTACTTTTGTTGTCTTTACTTTTGTTGCTGCTACCACCACTATCATATTACTGTGCTACTAAACACTTTGCTGCAGATACTAAGTTTCCAGGTGCGGTTGAATTGACAACTCAGCTGCTAATACTTGAGAATATTCTGTGGCTCCCCTTGTGTCGAATCAATAAATTTGGGTTGAATACTCTACCCTCGAAAGCTGTTGTGATCCCCTATACTTGTGGGTTATCAAGACTAATTTCTGGCGCCGTTGCCGGGGAGCATAGCTCTATTCTTTGAGTCACTTGGGATTTATATCTGCTGGACACTATGAAGAACTTGAAAGACGCTAAGACAACAATTTATCCCTCAACTACGAGGGGAGGTAAGGAACTGCCATCTAGCTCTGCACTTGATTCACCTTCTGTTATGAGTACGCTAGCGACACCTAAACCTGCTTCTGCTATTCGTTCCGATATGTCGCATGTTATTGATGATGCCACTTCTGCTATGCATGATACTTATGATGAAACTGCTTCTATGCCTGATACTACTGTGCCCCTTGGTGAATTTCTTGGTGAAAAAATTGCTAGGGCTAGAGAAAAAGAAATTATTGAATCTGAATACGATGATGATAGTGATGATGAAAATATGCATGTTATCCCTGAGGGTAATCTTTTTGGTATGGAATCTTCTGCCACTATTTTAGCTTGCAGGGATAGATATGAGCTTAAGAGGTTATTAGTTAAATGGAACAAAGAATCACTTAGAGATAAAATGAAACCCGACCCTGCTTTTGCTACTTCACCTATATGTGTTCCTGATAAGGATTATGAATTCTCTGTTGATCCTGATATAATTACTTTGGTTGAATCTGATCCGTTTTATGGCTATGAATCTGAAACTGTTATGGCACATCTTACTAAGTTAAATGATATAGCCGCCCTATTTACTAATGATGAGAGATCGCGTTACTTTTATATATTCAAAATATTTTCGTTCTCATTAAAGGGTGATGCTAAGATATGGTTTAATTCTCTTGATCCTGGTTGTGTGCGTAGTCCCCAGGATATGATTTATTACTTCTCTGCTAAATATTTCCCTGCTCATAAGAAACAAGCTGCTTTGAGGGAAATATACAACTTCATGCAAATTAAAGAAGAGAGTCTCCCACAAGCTTGGGGGAGGCTTCTCAAGTTACTTAATGCTTTGCCTGATCATCCTCTTAAGAAACCTGAAATACTTGATATCTTTTATAATGGACTAACCGATGCTTCCAGAGATTACCTGGATAGTTGTGCTGGTTCTCTTTTCAGGGAAAGAACACCGGATGAAGCTGAAATTCTATTGAATAATATGTTGACAAATGAAAATAATTGGGCACCTCCTGAGCCAGCTCCTGCTCCAATTACTGAGTCTATTCCTAAACCAACTCCGAAGAAGAGAGGTGTTCTATTCCTCAGTCCCGAAGATATGCAAGAGGCAAAGAAATCTATGAAAGAAAAAGGTATTAAAGCTGAAGATGTTAAGAATTTACCTCCTATTGAAGAAATACATGGTCTTAATATACCGCCTGTTGAAGAAACATATGATCTCAATTCTTTATTTATTGAAGAACCTCCTGATCCCGATATCCCAACACAGGTAGTAAAGGTAAATTCTCTCTATAGATATGATAAAGCTGAAGTCCCTCCTACTAAAATTGCTAGTCAGTGCTTGGATGAGTTTGATAACGTTATGTTTAAGCAAGACGACTTCAATGCTTATTTTGGTAGACAATTAAAAGAAAATGCTTATATGATTAGACGCTTGGGTGATTATGTGGCTAATATTAAAGGTGAACTTATACTTGTTAGCAAACATGCTTCTATGGTTACCACTCAAGTAGAACAAGTACTTAAGGCTCAAAAAGAAGTGCTTGGTGAAATGAATAGTAAGAAAAATGATTATGCTGTTAGAGTGGCTACTAGAACTGGTAGAATGACTCAGGAACCTTTGTATCCTAAAGGCCACCCTAAGAGAATCGAGCAAGATTCTTAAAGAAATAATATTGATGTTCCTAGTTCTTCTAAAAACAAGAAGAAGAAAAATGATAGAACTGTGCAAACTTCTAGTGAACCTATTGCTGAACCACCTGATAATCCAAATGATATCTCTATGTCTGATGCTGAAACACAATCTGGTAATGAACATGAACCTAATGAAAATATTAATGATGATGTTCATGATGATGCTCAACCTAGTAATGATAATGATGTAGAAATTGAACCTGCTGTTGATCTTGATAACCCACAATCAAAGAATCAACGTTATGATAAAAGAGACTTTGTTGCTAGGAAACATAGTAAAGAAAGGGAACCTTGGGTTCAAAAACCCATGCCTTTTCCTCCAAAACCATCCAAGAAAAAGGATGATGAGGATTTTGAGCGCTTTGCTGAAATGATTAGGCCTATCTTTTTGCGTATGCGATTAACTGATGTGCTCAAAACAAATCCTTATGCTAAATATATGAAGGATATCATTACTAATAAAAGAAAGATACTGGAAGCTGAAATTTCCACCATGCTTGCTAATTATACTTTTAAGGGTGGAATACCAAAGAAACTTGGAGACCCCGGAGTAGCTACTATACCTTGATCCATTAAAAGAAATTATATTAAAACTGCTTTATGTGATCTTGGAGCCGGTGTTAGTGTTATGCCTCTCTCTTTATATCGCAGACTTGACTTGAATAAGCTGACACCTACTGAAATATCTTTGCAAATGGCTGATAAATCAACTGCTATACCTGTCGGTATCTGTGAGGATGTGCCTGTTGTGGTTGCAAACATTACTATTTTAACGGACTTTGTTATTCTTGATATTCCCGAGGATGATAGTATGTCTATTATTCTTGGAAGACCTTTTCTTAATACTGCAGGGGCTGTTATTGATTGCAACAAAGGCAATGTCACTTTTCATGTTAATGGTAATGAGCATACGGTACACTTCCCGAGGAAACAACCTCAAGTTCATAGTATCAACTCCATTGGAAAAATTCCATCGATTATAATTGGAGGTTTTGAATTTCCTCTTCCTACTATCAAAAAGAAATACGATATACTTATTATTGGGGATGTGCATATCCCCGTTGAGGTAACTTAGTGCTATTCGAAATTTCTCCGGTTTCATGATTATCGAAATGAGTTTGTTAACAAGACTTGATCAACCTTGTTAGTGGATTCTTTTTGATGAGCATGAGATGGATGAAACTAGAAGCACAAACTTCTGTACCCTCTCTATACTTTTTGTTAATTAGTAGAAATAAAGTAAAAATAGTATTTTTCTGTCTATTTCCTTACTTATCCATGCAATATAAAAATATCCTCAAAATAAAAGTCCTCAGAATGCCATGCCAATTTAATATGATTTTTTCGGGAATATTTGAGGATTTACTGTGCAAAAATTACCGCGGGAGGAGCTGCCACCTGGCCACGAGGGTGATGGGCGCCCCCCCCCCCTTAGGGCGTGCCCCCTGCCTCATGGGCCCATGGTGGCCCTCCTCCACTTATCACAGCACCCATCTTCTTCCTCTGTCTCGCACAAACCCGAAAAACCAACTCAAGCACGAGTTCCAGCCACTTTTGCTGTGATTTTCGATCTCCTTGCTCAAGGCACCTCTCGCAAAACTGCTTGGGGAGATTGTTCCTTGGTATGTGACTCCTCCATTGGTCCAATTAGTTTTTGTTCTAGTTCTTTATTCTTTGCAAATTTGTGCTGCATAGGTGACCATGTTCTTGAGCTTGCATGTCGAATTTATATGGTTCCAAGTAGTTCTAATGCTTGATATAGGCTCTAGGCACTTGTAGGAGTAGTTGCTATCAGTTTTATTGAAGTTGGTTCACTTTTGTTTGAATTTACTAAAAATTTCAGAGTATTTCAGGAAAATAATGAGGAGACTTTTGAGGGGTTCATCGAGCCGAAGCTCAAAGGATAAACAAAATGAAGAAGCTCAGAGGCCCAAATATAATTTGCCTAGTACCGCGGAGATCCGGCCGTGTGAACTGCCTTCTGATAATTTCTTGAGAGAGGTCGGATTTATGAGGATTTCTATTCGTTGATTAAGAATGCTGGCCTCACCAACTTCGTCCGCGACCAACGTCACAGTATCTCTTACTCACAAATACTTTTGTGTAAAACTTCTACTTTTTCCCTAAAGAGTCACCTCCTTCAGTAGAGTTTCATTTATATGACGTTGTGAAGAAAATGCCATTGTCTGAATTTTGCGCAGTCTGCAACATACCTCCTGATGGTATCTTAGAGGAACCACCTCGTAAAGAGTTGGAACCATTTATTAACCTTATCTCTGTGGGAGAAACCAGGAGGGTTTCTGATGCAAGAATCACTAGTATACATTTTCCTGTGTTACGCTATTTTGCTTTATTTGCTAGTCGATGCTTGATTGGTCGTGGGAACTGTGGGAACCTTAGTGTTCCTGATATTATTATTTTGTTCCATGGTTTATACCGCGACAGCACTGTCAGTATGGGCGGAATTATTGCTAGGCGGTTGAGTCTGAACCGTACTAAAGGCCCCATCTTTGGAGGCATTTATGCTTCTCGCCTTGTTGCACACTTTAACATAGCTATTAGGCATTATGAGAAAGAAGAAAAATTGCTGCCTAATGCTTATCTAGACTATAAGATCATGATAGCCCATGATTTTCTTGTTAAGGACAGGAATGGAGAGCTCAAATATAAGTTATACTTTGATAAACATTATCCTGAAACTATTACGTTGCCTGCTCCTTCTTTGTTTTATTTTGTAGGACCCTACCTCGTTATGTGGGCTGCTGTCCAAGCTTACAAGAATCCTGCACCAGCCCCGGAACAGGAACCACAAGATGAGCCTCCACGACAATCTGTTTATTCTTGGGATCCAGAGATGACTGTCAGCCAGTAGCAGTCAGAGTCTTCTTCTTCATCATAGTATGATCCCAACTATTCTTCGTCGCAGTACGACCCCAGCTACACTTACGGGTATCCGCCAGGCTATCCCTGGCAATAGACCAACTTAGGCCACAAGCCTAAGCTTGGGGGAGTATGTATTTCTCACCGACATTACATTTATGTTCACACACACTCATTGCTAGATGTCGGTGCTCATACTCTTTCGCTGTAATATCCATGCTAGTTTATTTTCTTTTTCCTGCTTTCTTCTTGTGTGTTCATTAAACCTTAAGAAAAACCAAAAAAATTAGTAGTAGTTTATTTTTCTGCTGTAGTAGTAATAATTAAAAAGAAAACCCAAAAATATTTCCCGTTCTTCTTTTGCTTATTGGGAGCTTTCCCGTGTAAATAGTTTTATTTCTTTTCTTTTCTTTGGGGGTCAGTAGGAGAAGACTAGAATTAAATTGTTGAAGTGGCTCTTATATGCATTATTGTTGAATTAACCCAGAGCCCATATTGCCTTGTCTTCTCCTGTTTATTGAATGCTCGCAGATTCCAGCTTAGTCCAATGCACGTGCACTCTTATTATTATTCACACCGTTCGGTCGTGCAAGTGAAAGGCAATTATGATGATATATGATGGGCTGACTGAGATGAGAAAAGCTGGTATGAACTTGACCTCTTTTGTTTTTGTAAATATGATGAGTCCCTCGTTCTTGATTCAGCTTATTATGAATAAACATGTTTGCAATGACAATTAGAGATCATAGTTGCTTGTGCCATGCTTGATTATCTATGAGTTATAATGATTTACCTTGTGTGCCAACATGCTATTGAGATGATTATGATGTGGTATGATGGGGTGGTGTCCTCCTTTGAATGATTTAAGTGACTTGACTTGGCACATGTTCATGCATGTAGTTGAAACAAAATCAACATAGCCTTCACGATATTTATGTTCATGGTGGATTATATCCTACTCATGCTTGCATCCAATGTTTATTAATTTTAATGCATGTACATGGTTGTTGTCGCTCTCTAGTTGGTCGCTTCCCAGTCTTTTGCTAGCCTTCACTTGTACTAAGCGGGAATACTTCTTGTGCATCCAATCCCTTAAACCCCAAAGTTATTCCAGATGAGTCCACTATACATTCCTATATGCGGTATCTACCTGCCGTTCCAAGTAAATTTGTATGTGCCAAACTCTAAACCTTCAAATAAACATTCTGTTTTGTATGCTCGAATAGCTCATGTATCAACCAAGGCTGTCCTTATCTTCCGTGTTAGGCGGGTTATTCTCAAGAGGAGTGGACTCCGCTCCTCACTCACGAGAAAATGGTTGGTCACCGGGATGCCCAGTCCCATGCTTTATGCAAACTAAATCAAAATTAATTGCAAACAAAACTCCCCCTGGGACCTGATGTATGTTGGAGACACTCGTTGTTTCGAGCAAGTCATGGATTGATGCTTGTTGGTGGAGGGGGAGTATAAACTTTACCATTCTGTTTGGGAACCGCCTATAACGTGTTTAGCATGGAAGATATCGCCATCTCTTAGTTGCTACATTGACAATGAAAGTATACCGCTCAAAATACAATTTATCTCTATTACAAAACCGAGCTCTGGCACCTCTACAAATCCATGCTTCCTTCTGATGAAGCCATGTACCTAGGGTAGGGGCACGGGCCTGTACAAAGAGCCCTACCCTGGGACATCCCTAGGAGAAGTCACCTTTCAATCGACTTGAAGGTATCCCACTCGACGGGTTCAAGACACTCGACCAAGAAGCCATCACTCGACCATGAAGCCAACCACTCGACTACCAGGAGGCCTATAGTCCCTCCGCAGGCAAACGGTCAGCTGTTAAGTAGTCTTTATGGTCATTATAGCACTTTATTAGGGGCGTTACCAGTAACGCTCGACCTTAAATGTACCTTAAAACCCTGCATTACTGAGGGCGGGAGGGGGCCGGCGAACTCTATATAAGCCACCCCCCTCCTGAGTATGAAGGGTTCGCACCTCTGTTATTCACACGCCAGTAATCCAGCCGACCGCCTCCGGGCTCCGAGACATAGGGCTATTACTTCTTCCAAGAAGGGCCCGAACTCGTAAACCTTGCGTGCTTACAACTTCTCCATAGCTGAGATCTTGCCTCTCCATACTTACCCCCCTACATCACTGTCAGAGCTAGAACCACGACAGTTGGCGCCCACCGTGGGGCCGGAATCTTAGCGCCTGATTGGAGAAGTTGCGATTTTTCCGATCCCTTTGATCATGGTTTCGTGCGGAGTTTTGGTGGAGGGCCGCGAGATCCGCCTCGGCGCGCTCATGTTCATCGCCGACGACTCCGCCTGGCTTCAGGAGGCGCCACTCGACATCGACGCGCTCCCCGTCCGCGGTGCGACGCATTTCCGCGCATGCGTTCGTGGCGTCCTCCTGCGGCAGCCGTCGACCCAGTATCGGTCGGCCCCCGTATCACCTCCCCGCTCTGTCTCCCACCGGCGCAAGTGCTCAGGTCGGTCGAGACTTCAGAGGTGGGTGAGGCATGCCGTGGCTCGCCAGTCGGCCGCCCCGCAAGTCGCGGCAATCGAGCCCGACGAATCCCTCTGCGGCCTGTTCGACCTGTCGACTGGCTCCGCGGAGACCGCATCCAAGTGCGACAGCAGCGACCCAGTGACTGAGATTCTGGCGGTCGATGGAACGCACAGTCCTCCCGGTTTCCCTCGCGCTGATGGAGGCGCGGGTGGGGGCGACCCGTCGCATCCCCACGATGAGTATCTCCCCGAACCTCTCACGTCATTACAGCGAGAGGAGCTTCGCCGCCGGAACATGGACGCACTCCGCACTCCTATCGTCGGAGAGACCCCCGAGGCCCGGGCCTTGGAGGACGCGCGCTTGGCTAACTTGGCCGAGCGCACTCGACTGGAGAATCTCCAGCGAGCACTCGACGAGCAAGCGCGTCAGCAGGCTCCCGAGTCTAGTCGACGCCAGCTCTTCCCGTCGACGCAGGTATACCGAACCCCAATTCAGAATTTGGCCGCCGCGGCCCGTATAGCAGAATCGATTCAGCCCTCCCAGTCGGAGGCTG
Organism: Triticum urartu; assembly: GCF_003073215.2. Lineage (NCBI taxonomy): Eukaryota > Viridiplantae > Streptophyta > Magnoliopsida > Poales > Poaceae > Triticum > Triticum urartu. The sequence goes on from NC_053024.1 coordinate 19,423,334, forward strand.
GCAGGGGCTTGTTGCAGATCAGAGCGTTGCTCCGGGCGGCGGGAAACCAGAATTCCGCTGTTTCTCAGTCGTGGAATAGGATCCACAGTCGATCCGTTGCAACAGATACAGTCCAGTCGGCTCACAGCCCGAGGTCGCCCCCGAGGCGTGAGGGACGTGGTGACCGGCATGATCAGTACAGAAGGAATGAGCAGTATGATCACCAATCCGATCGTGATGATCGACGTCGAGTGCCAACCCCTCCCCCGAGGAGTGGGTCATATGCGCCTCGACATCGAGATGACAGGCGCCCTCATAGCGTTGGGCAGAGGATTCCAGTCGACCCCAGGGACCCAGGCTTTGACGCGAGATCTATCCTCGTTCAAGGTTTGTTTGATAGGAACAGGGCTCATCGGGAAGGCCAGAATAGAGATGCGCCCGCCAGCAGCAGAGTACGTGTTTCAGGGCCAGAGTGTTTCAGTCGAGCCATCAGGGCCGCAGTGATTCCTCCCAACTTTCTGTTGGCGACTGGAGTCAGCAAGTTCACCGGTGAGTCTAAGCCTGACACTTGGCTCGAAGATTACCGAGTGGCTGTACAGATTGGCGGTGGCAATGATGAGGTGGCCATGAAGCATTTGCCTCTCCTGTTAGAGGGCTCGGCCAGAGCGTGGCTGAATCAGTTAGCACCCAGCAGCATCTACACTTGGGAGGATCTCTCTCGAGTGTTTGTCACAACCTTTGAGGGAACATGCAAGTGACCCGCAGGCCTTACAGAATTGCGGTCTTGCGTGCAGAAGCCGAGTGAAACTCTGAGGGATTACATCCAGAGGTGGATCACTTTGCATCACACAGTTGAGAACGTACCGGATCACCAAGCAGTTTGTGCCTTTAAAGAAGGCGTCAAGAATAGAGAGTTGAACCTGAAGTTCGGTCGGACCGGAGAAATGTCCCTGAATCGGATGATGGAAATTGCCACCAAATACGCTAACGGAGAAGATGAAGATCGACTCCGGAGTGGCAAGCAGAAAGCAGTCGCCCAGGAAACCGGAGGCAATTCCAGTCAGAAGCAGAAGCGGAAGGCCGAGCCAGCCGCCCCTGGGGAGGCCCTGGCCGTAACCCAGGGAAATTTCAAGGGAAAACCCAAAGGCCCCTGGAAGCCCAAGAAAGTCAAGGATCAAGATGGAAATGATGTTTTGGATCTGCCATGTCACATCCACACCAAGAAAGATGAAGAGGGTAATTTTATTTACCCAAAGCATACCACTCGACAGTGCCGGCTCCTGATCCAGCAGTTTCAGGGCAAACAGCCCAAAGATAAGGAAAAAGAGTCGGACAGAGTTGAGGACAAGGAAGATAGCGACGATGGATACCCCCAAATCAATTCCACCCTGATGATTTTTGCTGATGTCGAAAGCAAAAGTCGACTGAAAGTCATTAACCGTGAGGTGAATATGGTTGCTCCGGCGACACCCAGTTATCTGAAGTGGTCTCAGACTGCCATCACATTCGACCAGTCCGATCACCCTACGCACATTGCCACCCCTGGGAGGCAAGCTTTGGTGGTCGACCCAGTTGTCGAAGGCACTCGACTGACCAAAGTCCTGATGGATGGTGGTAGTGGCCTGAACATATTGTATGCTGAAACATTGAAAGGGATGGGCATTCCGATGTCCAGGCTCAGCGCCAGCAACATGAGCTTCCATGGAGTCATTCCTGGAAATAAAGCCGAGTCACTCGGCCAGATTGCTCTCGACGTGGTTTTCGGTGATTCAAAGAATTACCGCAAGGAAAAGTTGACATTTGAGGTTGTGGACTTCCAAAGTGCTTATCATGCTATTCTGGGCCGGCCAGCTTATGCACGCTTCATGGCTCGACCGTGCTACGTGTATCTCAAGTTGAAGATGCCCGGCCCCAGAGGTGTGATCACCGTTACCGGCAATCGGAAGAAAGCAGAGGAGTGTTTTCAGAAAGGATCGAAGATTGCTGACGCTCAGATGGCAGTTGTTGAGCTACAAGAGTACCAGAAGACTGCTGATCCGAGTGAATTGCTACGAGCCAATAAGCCTGCTTCAGAATCTGCTTTTCAGTCGTCCGGTGAAACTAAGCCAGCTCACATTCACCCGACCGACCCCGACGCTGCTCCGACTCACATCTCAACGACGCTCGACTCCAAATAGGAAGAAGCGCTCATCCAGTTCCTCCGTGAGAACTGGGACGTCTTCGCATGGAAGCCTTCTGACATGCCTGGAGTTCCCAGGGGGCTGGCTGAGCACCGTCTACGAGTCGACCCGAAGTTCAAGCCTGTGAAAGAACATCTTCAACGGTCCGCCGTCCAGAAGAGGAAAGCTATTGGCGAGGAGGTGGATCGGCTCTTAGCAGCGGAGTTCATCTGAGAGATTTACCACTCCGAGTGGCTCACCAATGTTGTCATGGTCCCCAAGAAGGACAAGTCACTTCGCATGTGCATTGACTTTAAACACATCAATCGGGCCTGCCCGAAATATCATTTCCTTCTCCCCCGCATCGACCAGGTAGTGGACTCGACCGCGGGGTGTGAGCGTTTGTCTTTTCTAGATGCTTATTCAGAGTACCATCAGATCCGTCTGTATGGACCCGACGAGATCAAAACGGCTTTCATCACCCCATTTGGGTGCTTCTGTTATGTCACCATGCCCTTCGGCCTCAAGAATGTTGGAGCCACGTTCATGAGGATGATTCAGAAGTGTTTGCTCACTCAGATCAGTCGGAACGTAGAAGCATACATGGATGATATTGTGGTTAAGTCACGGAAAGGTTCCGACCTACTGACTGACCTTGCCGAAACCTTTGCTAACCTCAGGGGATACGATATCAAGCTCAATCCATCAAAGTGCACATTCGGAGTTCCAGGTGGAAAGTTACTCTGTTTTCTCATTTCCGAACGAGGAATCGACGCCAATCCCGAGAAAGTTGGCACCATACTCCAGATGAAGCGCCCTGTGCATGTACAAGATGTCCAGAAGCTTACTGGTTGCTTGGCCGCTCTAAGTCGATTCATTTCTCGTCTCGGTGAAAAGGCGTTGCCTCTTTACCGACTGATGAAGAAGTATGACAAGTTCGAGTGGACTCCAGAAGCTGACACAGCGTTTGCAGAGCTCAAAGCTCTGCTCTCCACCCAGCCGGTGCTTGATTCCCCAATCAGTAAAGAGCCTCTGCTGCTGTACATTGCGGCCACGGGACAAGTTGTCAGTACAGTACTCATGGTCGAGCGGGAAGAAGAAGGAAAGGCCTTCAGAGTTCAGCGCCCAGTATAGTATGTGTCTGAAGTTTTGACCCCTTCGAAGCAAAGATATCCCCATTACCAGAAGCTTGTATATGGGATCTACATGACCACGAAGAAGGTTGCACACTACTTCTCTGACCATTCCATTACAGTCGTCAGCGACGCTCCACTGTCAGAGATCTTGCACAACAGAGATGCAACTGGTCGAGTGGCGAAGTGGGCGATTGAACTCCTTCCCCTAGATATCAAGTTTGAAGCAAAGAGGGCTATCAAGTCCCAAGCAATTGCAGATTTCGTCGCCGAGTGGATTGAACAGCAGCTTCCGACTCAAGTTCACTCGGAGCACTGGACCATGTTCTTCGATGGATCTAAGATGCTGAATGGTTCCAGTGCTGGGGTAGTATTGGTCTCCCCCCGAGGAGATAAGCTCAGATATGTTCTCCAGATTCACTTCGATTCCTCCAATAATGAAGCAGAATATGAAGCACTCTTGTATGGGTTGCGCATGGCCATTTCACTCGGCGTCCGGCGCCTCATGGTCTATGGCGACTCAGATTTGGTGGTTAATCAGGTGATGAAGGAGTGGGACGTCAGAAGCCCAGCTATGACTGGCTACTGCAACGCAGTAAGAAAACTAGAAAAGAAATTCGAGGGATTAGAGCTTCATCACATCCCCCGACTGAAAAATCAAGCAGCTGATGATCTGGCAAAGATAGGCTCCAAGAGAGAAGCCATTCCCAGCAATGTGTTTTTGGAGCACATCCGCTCGCCGTCAGTCCAGGAGGATCCTTTTACAGAAGAAGCCCCGCAACCGAAAAGTGCCACAGATCCGACTGAAGTCGAAATTCCCGCTGTGGTCGACCTGGTCATGGAGGTCTTGGCAATCACTCCCGACTGGACGATACCATACATCGCGTATATCTTGAGGAAAGAACTTCCAGAGGACGAAGAAGAGGCTCGACAGATCGTCCGTCGATCCAAAGCTTTCACAGCCATAAAAGGACAGTTGTATAGAGAAAGTGCGACTGGAATCGATCAGAAGTGCATAACGCCAGAAGAAGGTCAGATGATCCTTGATGATATCCACTCGGGGACCTGTGGTCACCATGCGTCCTCTCGGACCATTGTGGCTAAAGCATACCGAGCGGGATTTTACTGGCCAAGAGCAAATGAGATGGCGAAAGAGATAGTCGACAAGTGTGGAGGCTGCCAGTTCTACTCCAACATGTCACACAAGCCTGCATCAGCCCTGAAGACCATTCCACTCGTCTGGCCCTTTGCTGTCTGGGGACTGGACATGGTCGGTCCACTGAGAACAGGCAGGAGCGGATTCACGCATGTGCTTGTGGCAGTCGACAAGTTCACCAAATGGATTGAAGCCAAGCCTATCAAAAATCTTGATGCCAGCACTGCTATCGGTTTCATCAGAGAGTTGATATTCAGATATGGAGTCCCGCATAGCATCATCATTGACAATGGGTCAAACTTCGATTAAGACAAGTTCAGAGCTTTTTGCGCCTCTCAAGGCACACGAGTCGACTACGCGTCGGTCGCACATCCTCAGTCGAATGGACAAGCTGAAAGAGCAAATGGTCTGATTCTCAAAGGATTGAAGCCTCGATTGATGCGTGATCTCAAGCACGCAGCAGGTGCTTGGGTCGACGAACTTCCGTCAGTTTTGTGGGGGCTGAGGACCACCCCGAACTGGTCGACCGGAAGAACGCCATTTTTTCTGGTTTACGGAGCCGAAGCCGTCCTGCCGAGTGATCTACTTCACAACGCCCCCAGAGTCGAGCTTTATAACGAAGACGAAGCAGTGCAAGCCCGGCAAGACGCAGTCGACCTCCTAGAGGAGGTGAGGGAAATGGCTATGATCAGATCGACCATCTATCAGCAAGACTTGCGTCGATTCCATGCCAAAAATGTGAAGAGTCGAGCCTTCCAAGAAGGAGATTTGGTCCTCCGAGTGGATCAACAGAAACCACACAAACTTGCTCCTACTTGGGAAGGCCCCTTCATCGTCACCAGAGTCCTCCACAATGGAGCGTATCACCTCTACAATGTTGATCGCCAGATCGACAAGCCACGAGCTTGGAATGCGGAACTGCTCCGCCCCTTTTACACTTGAGTTCTCCCTTGGACGAGATGTAATAAGAAAAAATTTCTGCAGTTCATTTTTACCAAAGACAAGAGTGTCCCAATAATTGCTGTCACTCTTCTTTGCATACGAAATCCCCCAGTGGGTGACTTAGCTGCGAATCCATTTCGCCTAAGTTTGAAAAATCCTATCGAGTGGAGAGCAATCCTCCCACTCGGGGGCTTAGCTGCAGTCCAGTACTCGCCTAAGTTCTCCCACTTAGAGGCTTAGCTGCAGTCGGGCACTCGCCTAAGTTTGAAAAAATCCTACCGAGTGGGGAGCAATCCTCCCACTCGGGGGCTTAGCTGCAGTCCAGTACTCGCCTAAGTTCTCCCACTTAGAGACTTAGCTGCAGTCAGGCACTCGCCTAAGTTTGAAAAAATCCTACCGAGTGGAGAGCAACCCTCCCACTCGGGGGCTTAGCTGCAGTCCAGTACTCGCCTAAGTTCTCCCACTTAGAGGCTTAGCTGCAGTCAGGCACTCGCCTAAGTTTGAAAAAAATCCTACCGAGTGGAGAGCAATCCTCCCACTCGGGGGCTTAGCTGCAGTCCAGTACTCGCCTAAGTTCTCCCACTAAGAGACTTAGCTGCAGTCAGGCACTCGCCTAAGTTTGAAAAAATCCTACCGAGTGGAGAGCAATCCTCCCACTCGGGGGCTTAGCTGCAGCCCAGCGCTCGCCTAAGTATATAAAAATCCTACCGAGTGGAGAGCAAACCTCCCACTCGGGGGCTTAGCTGCAGTCCAAGCACTCGCCTAAGTGATTAGAAATCCTACCAAGTGGCGAGCCAGACTCCCACTCGGGGGCTTAGCTGCAGCCCAGTGCTCGCCTAAGTGTTTAAAAATCCTACCGAGTGGAGAGCAAACCTCCCACTCGGAGGCTTAGCTGCAGCCCAGCGCTCGCCTAAGTATATAAAAATCCTACCGAGTGGAGAGCAAACCTCCCACTCGGGGGCTTAGCTGCAGCCCAGCGCTCGCCTAAGTATATAAAAATCCTACCGAGTGGAGAGCAAACCTCCCACTCGGGGGCTTAGCTGCAGTCCAAGCACTCGCCTAAGTGATTAGAAATCCTACCGAGTGGCGAGCCAGACTCCCACTCGGGGGCTTAGCTGCAGCCCAGTGCTCGCCTAAGTGTTTAAAAATCCTACCGAGTGGAGAGCAAACCTCCCACTCGGGGGCTTAGCTGCAGCCCAGCGCTCGCCTAAGTGTTTAAAAAACCTACCGAGTGGAGAGCAAACCTCTCACTCGGAGGCTTAGCTGCAGCCCAGTGCTCGCCTAAGTACAGGACACAACCCAATCCGCAAGTCGACTGCTACCTTCTCCTTCGGAGCTGCGCCGCAAATACAAGGTCATTCCGAGTGAAGATCAAGTTCCACTCGACGAATCAAACCATGAAGATATTCAACAAGAAATCAAGATCAGATAAAGCCTAAAAGGTCCCAGACCTCAGATCAAAGTACTCGAGCCCTCGGCTCGGCGGAGTTTAACGGTTACAAATCCACTCGGCATTCGGAGGCAAATTTAAAGTGAAGCATAAAAGTTTTTCATTCCTCAGGAGGAGGACTGGAAGGGGCGACGAACTCGTCCAAGTCGATCCCGTCTGCAATACGAGTGGCAGCAGCAATAAAAGTCTCCATGAAGTCTTGAAAGTTGTGCTTCCTGGTATTGGCAACTTGGATGGCGGCCAGCTTTTCTTCTCGCGCCTCCTTTCAATGGACGCGGACCAGAGACAGAGCGACATCAGCACCACATCTAGCAGAAGATTTCTTCCATTCCGCCACTCGACCCGGGACTTCATCCAGTCGGACCATCAGGGACTCGAGGTCATTCTGAAGCGTCGTTCCAGGCCAGAGTGATGTGTCGATCCACGACATCACAACCTTCAGCCGAGCAAGATAATCAACAACGCTGGTAACACGAGACTCCAGTCGGAGCACGTTCATAGCAGCCTCGTCCTTCACGAGAGAATTGGCGGGATCCAAGCCTGGCTCCACTCAACTGGTTTCCTCTTTGAAGCTCTGGCAAAATTCTGCAAACACGATTCAAGAATAAGACAGTGGTCGTACGCGGGCTCGGTAACTACAAGACAGCCGGGTTGGAATAATTACCTTCGAGCATGACGAACAGCTTCTTGGCGAGTCCTCCGAGATAAGCCTCCAGATCTTTTACCTTCCCCGCTAGCTCACCCGCCTTGTCGTGCAGAGCCATCTTTTCTTTCTTCAGTCGACTGGACTCTCGATTAGCTATCTCGAGAGCAGTTTTCAGTCTGGAGTTCTCCTGTTCAAGAGTTCCGACCGAAGCCAGTTTCTCTTCTGCGAGCTTCGTTTTGCTCGAGGTCTCCTTCTGTGCCTCTGCAAGATCTTGATCCTTCTTCTTCAGAGCTTCCTCCAGTTTATCTGCGGCGCATCGAGTGGAACCAACATCAAGAATGGACAAGAAAGAAAAGCCACCCGTTAAGAATGGACAAGAAAGAAAAGCCACCCGTTAAGAATGGAGAACCTCACCAGCCATACCTTTTGCTTCTTCTTGCGCCTTCTTCAAATTCTCCTGAGCAAGCTTCAAGTTAAGGTTGAGCTGGATCTGCTGATTCTCCAACTCAGTATAGCGAGCTACAAGTTCGCAAGATTTCTGTAAAAAGAAAAATCAGTCGACAGACGTCCAAGACAAGTTGCTTCCGAGCAACCAAGAGACAATGATGACGTTTCTAAGACTACAGCCGAATCAAGAACATTCGACAGTAGTCTCGGGGACTACACCCAGTGGGTGCACTCAGCGTGCCCCCACTGTAAAAAAAAGAGTCGACTGCCCGCAGTCGACCAGACCGAGTGAAGAAATACAGCTACAGCAACACAATATAAAGACTACAGTCGACTGCCAGCAGTCCACCGTAGTCTCGGGGACTACACCCAGTGGGTGCACTTAGCGTGCCCCCACTCGTCCAAGAATTGACAGACACACCCAGTGGGTTTACAGATACAAAGATCTTTGGAAAAGAGATCCTTCAAACAGCATATCATAACAGACCAAGTGTTGAGTCGACTGACCTGGACATTGCTCTGAAGAGCCGAGCTCGCGTCATAAGCTGTTTGGCTGTCCTCCCGAGCCACCTTCACTTGCTCCATCATGATCCCCGCCTGGCGTATAGCCTCTTTTGCAGCAGCCGCTTGGTCCTCAGGGACGGGGTATGCAGCAAAAAGCGAAGACGGATCCGCAGTCGACGTCGAGGGCCACACACTCGCCAGAGGAATGGCGAAGGTCACAGAAGCCCGAGTGGTGTCACCACCATCCCGAGCTACGGCCTCAGACGCCAGAGCGGATTGGGGGGTCTTGTCAGCCGACGCCCTCTTTTGCCTCCTCACTCTCAACGGATCGTTGTCGTCGTCATCCGGGAGGTCAATAACATGAGGAGGGGCTACAAGGGAAACATTCAATCGACCAGGGTTGCAATAAATGTTTAGTCGACTCAAAGCGGAACGTCAGTAATCGTACCAGGGTTGGAGGTAACAGCATCCTCCATCTCTTGGTCGTTGTCCTTGGCGGAGATCTCAGAAGTAGCAGCACTGCAAGCCTCGAAAGTCAGTCGGTTGGCTCAATGGATCGACCAAGGATCCGTCCACGGTCGACAAAGGAAAACAAGTTTTATTATTACCCAGAAATGGTGGGGACGGCCATCTTCATCTTGGGCAGAGCCTTGGGCGGCTTGGACGGCGCTACGCGTGGGTGCTTGGGAGCCTTTCCAGTCGGCGTAGGAGAAGAGGTCCGAGGGCGTTTCGACGACTGCCCAACAGGAGCAGTCGCCCTACCACGCTCCCGCGCTGGATCGTGTGTGAGCTTGGATCGCCCCTCCGGGCGGGGGGGTTCAACCTCCTCCTCCTCCTCTTCGCTGGAGTCGACGTCGTCGCCTCCCTCTCCTTCACCGCCGGACTCCCACTCGCCTTGATCATCTCCGCTCTCACCTCCGCTCGCCTCCCCTTCCTCAGTTGGCCCCTGTGCCCCGTTGGGCGTCGAGTACATCTCAGTAGTCGCCTGAAAAACAACAGACAAGACAAAGGTTAATCGACCAACTCAAAGAAGACCAATGAAGAAAAACAAGATCTCAGTCAGGAGCATAAAGACATACCTGGTCCACATCATACGAGTTGTCGAGTGGAATTACCCTCCTGGCTCCTCGGGGGTTGTCCTTGTTTCCTGTGATGCTCGACAGCCACCCCTCCAGCATCTCATCAGTGACCTCCTCCGGGTGGATCCGAGTGGTGTCGTCGAGACCCGAGTACAGCCACATCGGGTGGTCATGAGCCTGGAGCGGTTGGACGCGCCTCCGGAGGAAGACCTCCAGCAAATCCATACCCGTCACGCCCTCACGGACAAGCTCAACCATTCGACCGGCCAGCACTTTGACTTGGGCCCTTTCCTCCGGCGCCACTTTCAGAGAAGCAGGTTTTTCAGCTCGGTCGAGTGAGAAAGGGGGGAGACCAGTCGACTGTCCTGGGGTCGCCTGGTCTTGACAATAGAACCAGGTCGCCTGCCAGCCACGGACCGACTCCGAAAAAGTGATAGATGGAAAACAACTCTTTCCCCTTGTCTGGATCGCCAGGCCCCCGCACAGCTGGATCACCTGCGTCCTTTCATCACTCGACTTGGCCTTCTTGACCGATTGAGAACGGCAGGTAAAGATGTGCTTGAAGATACCCCAATGGGGGCGGCAACCCAAGAAACCCTCACACATGGAAATGAAAGCAGCAAGGTATACGATGGAGTTGGGAGTGAAGTGGTGAAGCTGCGCTCCGAAGAAGTTCAGGAAGCTCCGGAAAAAAGGATGGGGCGGCAGAGAAAACCCGCGGTCGACATGGGTGGCTAGGAGCACGCACTCACCATCGCGGGGCTGAGGTTCGATCTCTCTCCCCGGGAGACGCGCGGCTTCGTGGGGAATGACCCCCCCCCCTCGACCATGTCGTCGAGATCTTCTTGCCGGATCACCGACGGCATCCAATCGCCTTGGATCCAGCCTCGGGGCAGAGCAGACCTTGAGGAGGATCCGCCCCGAGCGGACCTCTTCCCTTTCCCCTGCGCCGCCGCCTTCTTCGCGCGCTCCAGGGCGGATGTCTTGTCCTTCGCCATCGTCGCCGGCAAATCTTGCACGGACCCGCGGTGCTAGGGTGAGAACGGAGGTGGCAGAGGAACTCGCGAAGGGAGAGAGGAAGAAGGAAGCGCACTGTTTGGAAACCCCGAGCCGGCAACTTATAAGGGGCCGCTTCCGAGTGGCTGACTGGTAGGCCCAGGCTATCCAGTCAAATCACGTAGCAGACGCGCGCGCAGTACGTGGCAAAAATGGCGACACGAGGATCGAGGATCTTCCACTTTATCGCTTCCGATTACTGCGGCCGCTCCCGTCCCGCGCGCTTCCCGAAATTCGAACCCCGCGACACCCGCGGGCCGCAGAACAACTTGTTAAAACAGAAGACCTCGCTCGCGCCGACACTCGGTATGTCACACATAAAGAAATTCATTCGACAAAAGGCCTGGAATGGATCAAGGCGACTGAAAGAGGTTGATGACGTCATCCGTGACGGTTGGCCCAAAACGAGGCGCTCACGTAGCCCAAAGAACCAGTCGGAAAGATCTCCAACTCTTTCCCCACTCTAACCTCGATCCATTCGGGGGCTAATGATGAAGCCATGTACCTAGGGTAGGGGCACGGGCCTGTCCAAAGAGCCCTACCCTGGGACATCCCTAGGAGAAGTCACCTTTCAATCGACTTGAAGGTATCCCACTCGACGGGTTCAAGACACTCGACCAAGAAGCCATCACTCGACCATGAAGCCAACCACTCGACTACCAGGAGGCCTATAGTCACTCCGCAGGCAAACGGTCAGCTGTTAAGTAGTCTTTATGGTCATTATAGCACTTTATTAGGGGCGTTACCAGTAACGCTCGACCTTAAATGTACCTTAAAACCCTGCATTACTGAGGTCGGGAGGGGGCCGGCGAACTCTATATAAGCCACCCCCTCCTCAGTATGAAGGGTTCGCACCTCTGTTATTCACACGCCAGTAATCCAGTCGACCGCCTCCGGGCTCCGAGACGTAGGGCTATTACTTCTTCCGAGAAGGGCCCGAACTCGTAAACCTTGCGTGCTTACAACTTCTCCATAGCTGAGATCTTGCCTCTCCATACTTACCCCCCTACATCACTGTCAGAGCTAGAACCACGACACCCTCTGCGAAGGGCCTATCCATTTACTTTTATGTTGAGTCATCGCCCTCTTATTAAAAAGCGCTATCTGGAGAGCACAGCTGTCATTTGCATTCATCACTATTAATCTATGTTGGGTGTGACTATGATTGGATCTCTTTTACCATGAATTACAATGTCTAGTCAGTCCTTGATCTTTAAAGGTGCTCTGCATTTATGTTTTGCGGTCTCAGAAAGGGCTAGCGAGATACCATCTTGTTATATCATATTATGATTATTTTGAGAAAGTGTTGTCATCCGAGATTTATTATTATGGCTTGCTAGTTGATTATACTATTGATATGAGTAATTATGAGACCTGAGAATTATTGCAAATGTGGTTAGTTATGATATATGCTGAAAACTTGAATGCTGGCTTGACATAGTTACAACAACAAGAGCAAACAGAGTTTGTAAAAGTTTTTCTTTCTTTCTCTCAGTTTGTCAACTAAATTGCTTGAGGACAAGCAAGGGTTTAAGCTTGGGGGAGTTGATACGTCTCCGTCATATCTACTTTTCCAGACACTTTTGCCCTTGTTTAACACTTTTGCCCTTGTTTTGGACTCTAACTTATGATTTGAATGGAACTAACCCGACTGACGCTGTTTTCGCAGAATTGCCATGGTGTTGTTTTATGTGCAGAAAACATATTCTCGGAATGACTGAACTCCACGGAACATCTTAGAAAAAATAATAAAAAATCCTCGCCAAAGATGAAGACCAGGGGGCCCACACCCTGTCCACGAGGGTGGGGGGCGCCCCCCTAGGGCGCGCCCCCTACCTCGTGGGCCCCCTGGATGCCCTCCGACGCCAACTCCAACTCTATATATTTGCTTTCGAAAGAAAAAAATCAGAGAGAAGAAATCATCGCGTTTTACGATACGGAGCCGCCGCCAAGCCCTAAAACCTCTCGGGAGGGCTGATCTGGAGTCCGTTCGGGGCTCCGGATAGGGGATCGTCGCCATCGATCATCAACCATCCTCCATCACCAATTTCATGATGCTCACCGTGTGTGAGTAATTCCATCGTAGGCTTGCTGGACGGTGATGGGTTGGATGAGATTTATCATGTAATCGAGTTAGTTTTGTTAGGGTTTGATCCCTAGTATCCACTATGTTCTGAGATTGATGTTGCTATGACTTTGCTATGCTTAATGCTTGTCACTAGGGCCCGAGTGCCATGATTTCAGATCTGAACCTATTATGTTTTCATGAATATATGTGAGTTCTTGATCCTATCTTGCAAGTATATAGTTGCCTACTATGTGTTATGATCTGGCAACCCCAAAGTGACAATAATCGGGACCACTCCCGGTGATGACCATAGTTTGAGGAGTTCATGTATTCACTATGTGCTAATGCTTTGTTCGGTTCTCTATTAAAAGGAGGCCTTAATATCCCTTAGTTTCCAATAGGACCCCGCTGCCACGGGAGGGTAGGACAAAAGATGAGGGTAGGACAAAAGATGTCATGCAAGTTCTTTTCCATAAGCACATATGACTATATACGGAATACATGCCTACATTACATTGATGAATTGGAGCTAGTTCTGTGTCACCCTATGTTATGACTATTTCATGATGATCCGCATCCGGCATAATTATCCATCACTGATCCGGTGCCTACGAGTTTTCCATATACTGGTTTACGCTTATTTACTTTCCTGCTGCTACTGTTACAATCACTACAAAATACCAAAAACATTACTTTTGCTGTCTTTACTTTTGTTGCTGCTACCACCACTATCATATTACTGTGCTACTAAACACTTTGCTGCAGATACTAAGTTTCCAGGTGTGGTTGAATTGACAACTCAGCTGCTAATAGTTGAGAATATTCTTTGGCTCCCCTTGTGTCGAATCAATAAATTTGGGTTGAATACTCTACCCTCGAAAGCTGTTGCGATCCCCTATACTTGTGGGTTTTCATCTCTTTACTCGTTCCGTAATACATCATCCTACAACTAACTCATTAGTTCCAATGCTTGCAAGGCTTATAGTGATGTGCATTACCGAGTGGGCCCAGAGATACCTCTACGACAATCGGAGTGACAAATCCTAATCTCGAAATACGCCAACCCAACAAGTACCTTCGGAGACACCTGTAGAGCACCTTTATAATCACCCAGTTACGTTGTGACGTTTGGTGGCACAGAAAGTGTTCCTCCGGTAAAGGGGAGTTGCATAATCTCATAGTCATAGGAACATGTATAAGTCATGAAGAAAGCAATAGCAACAAACTAAACGGTCAAGTGCTAAGCTAACGGAATGGGTCAAGTCAATCACATCATTCTCCTAATGATGTGAACCCGTTAATCAAATGACAACTCATGTCTATGGTTAGGAAACTTAACCATCTTTGATCAACGAGCTAGTCAAGTAGAGGCATACTAGTGACACTCTATTTGTCTATGTATTCACACATGTATTATGTTTCCGGTTAATACAGTTCTAGCATGAATAATAAACATTTATCATGAAATAAGGAAATAAATAATAACTTTATTATTGCCTCTAGGGCATATTTCCTTCAGTCTCCCAATTGCACTAGAGTCAATAATCTAGATCACATCGCCATGTGATTTAACATCAATAGTTCACATCACCATGTGATTAATACCCATAGTTCTCATCGTCATGTGACCAACACCCAAAGGGTTTACTAGAGTCAATAATCTAGTTCACATCGCTATGTGATTAACACCCAAAGAGTACTAAGGTGTGATCATGTTTTGCTTGTGAGAGAAGTTTAGTCAACGGGTCTGCAACATTCAGATCCGTATGTATTTTGCAAATTTCTATGTCAACAATGCTCTGCACGGAGCTACTCTAGCTAATTGCTCCCACTTTCAATATGTATCCAGATTGAGACTTAGAGTCATCTGGATCAGTGTCAAAATTTGCATCGACGTAACCTTTTACGACGAACCTTTTTGTCACTTCCATAATCGAGAAACATATCCTTATTTCACTAAGGATAATTTTGACTGTTGTCCAGTGATCTACTCCTAGATCACTATTGTGCTCCCTTGCCAAAATCAGTGTAGGGTATACAATAGATCTGGTACATAGCATGACATATTTTATAGAACCTATGGCCAAGGCATAGGGAATGACTTTCATTCTCTTTATATCTTCTGCCATGGTCGGGCTTTGAGTCTTACTCAGTTTCACACCTTGTAACACAGGCAAGAACTCTTTCTTTGACTGTTCCATTTTGAACTACTTCAAAATCTTGTCAAGGTATGTACTCATTGAAAAACTTATCAAGCGTCTCGATCTATCTCTATAGATCTTGATGCTCAATATGTAAGCAGTTTCACCGAGGTCTTTCTTTGAAAAACTCCTTTCAAACATTCCTTTATGATTTGCAGAATAATTCTACATTATCTCTGATCAACAATATGTCATTCACATATACTTATCAGAAATGTTGTAGTGCTCTCACTCACTTTCTTGTAAATACAGGCTTCACCGCAAGTATGTATAAAACTATATGCTTTGATCAACTTATCAAAGTGTATATTCCAACTCCGAGATGCTTGCACCAGTCCATAGATGGATCACTGGAGCTTGCATATTTTGTTAGCACCTCTAGGATTGACAAAACCTTCTAGTTGCATCATATACAACTCTTCTTAAATAAATCCATTAAGGAATGCAGTTTTGTTTATCCATTTGCCAGATTTCATAAAATGCGGCAATTGCTAACATGATTCGGACAGACTTAAGCATAGATACAAGTGAGAAACTCTCATCGTAGTCAACACTTTGAACTTGTCGAAAACCTTTTTGCGACAATTCTAGCTTTGTAGATAGTAACACTACCATCAGCGTCTGTCTTCCTCTTGAAGATCCATTTAATCTCAATGGCTCACCGATCATTGGGCAAGTCAATCAAAGTCCATACTTTGTTATCATACATGGATCTCATCTCAGATTTCATGGCCTCAAGCCATTTCGTGGAATCTGGGCTCATCATCGCTTCCTCATAGTTCGTAGGTTCGTCATGGTCAAGTAACATGACCTCCAGAACAGGATTACCATTCCACTGTGGTGCGGATCTCACTCTGGTTTACCTACGAGGTTCGGCATATTTCCTTCACTATTGTTCAGCCACCTGATTGGAATTTACCTTTTGAAATTATGTGTGATGCTAGTGATTATGCTGAAGGTGTTGTTCTAGGGCAAAGAGTTGATAATAAATTAAATGTTATTCAATATGCTAGTAAAACTCTAGACAATGCTCAGAGAAATTATGCTACTACTGAAAAAGATTTTTTTGCAGTTGTATTCGCTTGTGATAAGTTCAGACCTTATATTGTTGATTATAAAGTAACTATTCACACGGATCATGCTGCTATTAAATATCTTATGGAAAATAAAGATGCTAAACCTAGACTTATTAGATGGGTTCTCTTGCTGCAAGAATTTTATTTGCATATTATTGATAGAAAGGGAGCTGAGAACCCCGTTGCAGACAACTTGTCTAGGCTAGAGAATGTTCTTGATGACCCACTACCTATTGATGATAGCTTTCCTGATGAACAATTAAATGTCATAAATGCTTCTCGTACTGCTCCATGGTATGCTGATTATGCTAATTATATTGTTGCTAAATTTATACCACCTAGTTTCACATACCAGCAAAAGAAAAAGTTTTTCTATGATTTGAGACATTACTTTTGGGATGACCCACATCTTTATAAAGAAGGAGTAGATGGTGTTATTAGACGTTGTGTACGTGAGCATGAACAGGAACATATCCTACGCAAGTGTCACTCCGAAGCTTATGGAGGACACCACGCTGGAGATAGAACTGCACATAAGGTATTGCAATCCGGTTTTTATTGGCCTACTCTCTTCAAGGATGCCCGTAAGTTTGTTGTATCTTGTGATGAATGTCAAAGAATTGGTAATATTAGTAGATGTCAAGAAATGCCTATGAATTATTCACTTGTTATTGAACCATTTGATGTTTGGGGCTTTGATTATATGGGACATTTTCCTGCCTCCAATGGATACACACATATTTTAGTTGTTGTTGATTGCGTTACTAAGTGGGTAAAAGCTATTCCAACTAGTAGTGCTGATCATAACACCTCTATTAAGATGCTTAAAGAAGTTATTTTTCCAAGGTTTGGAGTCCCTAGATATTTAATGATTGATGGTGGTTCACATTTTATTCATGGTGTTTTCCATAAAATGCTTGCTAAATATGATGTTAATCATAGAATTGCATCTCCTTATCACCCACAGTCTAGTGGTCAAGTAGAATTGAGCAATAGAGAACTCAAATTAATTTTGCAAAAGACTGTTAATAGATCTAGAAAGAATTGGTCCAAGAAACTTGATGATGCATTATGGGCCTATAGAACTGCATATAAAAATCCTATGGGTATGTCTCCGTATAAAATGGTTTATGGAAAAGCATGTCACTTACCTCTCGAAATAGAACATAAGGCTTATTGGGCTATTAAAGAGCTCAATTATGATTTCAAACTTGCCGGTGAGAAAAGGTTATTTGACATTAGCTCACTCGATGAATGGAGAACCCAAGTCTATGAAAATGCCAAATTGTTTAAAGAAAAGGTTAAAAGATGGCATGACAAAAGGATACAAAAGCGTGAGTTTAATGTAGGTGATTATGTATTGCTATACAACTCTCGCTTAAGATTTTTTGCAGGAAAGCTTCTCTCTAAATGGGAAGGTCCTTACGTTATCGAGGAGGTCTATCGTTCTGGTGCCATAAAAATTGACAACTTCGAAGGCACAAACCCGAAGGTGGTGAACGGTCAAAGAATCAAACATTATATCTCAGGTAATCCTATAAATGTCGAAACCAATATTATTGAAACCGTAACCCCGGAGGAATACATAAGAGACACTTTCCGGAACGTTTCAGACTCCAAAAAGGAATAGGTATGTGGTACGGTAAGTAAACCGACTCCAAAACAGTTCTAATGGCAATTTTTCTCCGTTTTGGAATATTTAGAAAAATAGAAAAATAAGAAGCAGTCCGAGGAGGACACGAGGGCTCCATGAGGGTGGAGGGCGCGCCCTACCCCCTGGGCACGCCCCTTGCCTCGTGGGCACCTCGTGCGCTCTCTGGACTCTGTTTTCTTCCATGTTACGTATTTTGGTCGGTAAAAATTCATTACATAATCTCCCAAAGGTTTTGACCCCTGTATCACGCAATTATCTCCTGTCTTCGTTTTGAGTTGTCCTACTGCAGATTAGAGCAACATGTCGTCCCAGGATTCGGAAGGAGAAAGCTATGTGGTTGATTACCTTGCAGATCCTAAGGTCTATGGCGATGTGGAGCGTTGTGGTTGGACTACGGAAGAAGAAGAGGACTATGAACCCAAGGGAAGGGAGGAGACGAGCTCAGAAGAAGATGAAGTCCCATTACCTCAACCTGGGGACATGCATGTGGAGTTCAAAAAGTCAAGCCTCCCAGATAGAGTAAAGAAATCTAAGATCGAGTTTATCCCTTTTCGCCTCTTGCAGGAAAACAAGCAGGAACTATGCAAAAAGATACTGAGCCTGGAGTAGGAGATCGATGACCTAAGGGACCAAAATTCTGTCCTCAAGCGCAAATTAAGGAAGAAGCCTACGCCATCAAAAAAACCATCACCTTCTTCACCAACAAAGAAGAACTGAGCATCGGGTATGGGCACTCCTCTTGGTAGCTGCCAAGCTTGGGGGAGTGCCCCGGTATCGTATCACCATCACTTCTATCTTTACCATTTTTCTTAGTTCGATCCTTTTGGTAATATTTTGATCTAGTAGAATAAAAGTTTTTAGTATGATCTAGTTTTGAGTTTTGCTTTATGATCCTTATATGTAATCGAGTCCGTGAGCTATATATAATAAAGATTACTGTTGAGTCAAGGGCTTGTTTTGCCATGATCTTGAGTGAATAAAATAAAAGAGATCATATGGATCTTATGGAGAGTAATGAGCTCACATATAAAGAGTATGATGATTAAAAGTTGTTGAGAGTTGACAAACATAGTTTTGGTCATCATTTCAATTAATAAGAAGTAATAAAGAAAGAGAGGTCTTCACATATAAATACACTATCTTGGACATCTTTTATGATTGTGAGCACTCATTAAAATATAACATGCTAAAGGGTTGACGTTGGACAAGGAAGACAACATAATGGGTTATGTTTTCTTACATCTGAGATAAATTATATTGTCATGGATCATCCAACATGATTGAGCTTGCCTTTCCCCCTCATGCTAGCCAAATTCTTTGCACCAAGTAGAGATACTACTTGTGCTTCCAAACACCCTTAAACCAGTTTTGCCATGAGAGTCCACCATACCTACCTATGGATTGAGTAAGATCCCTCAAGTAAGTTGTCATCGGTGCAAGCAATAAAAAATTGCCCTCTAAATATGTATGACTTATTAGTGTGGGAGAAAATAAGCTTTATAAGATCGTGTGATATGGAAGAAATAAAAGCGACAAACTGCATAATAAAGGTCCATATCACAAGTGGCAATATAAAGTGACGTTCTTTCGCATTAAGATTTTGTGCATCCAACCATAAAAGTGCATGACAACCTCTGCTTCCCTCTGCGAAGGGCCTATCTTTTACTTTTATCTCCTACCTTGCATAAGAGTCATGGTGATCTTCACCCTTCCTTTTTAAATTTTATCTCTTGGCAAGCACAACATGTTGGAAAGATCTTGGTATATATGGCTAATTGGATGTGAGTTTTCATGAACTATTATTGTTGACATTACCCTTGAGGTAAAACGTTGGGAGGCAAAACTATAAGCCCCTATCTTTCTCTGTGTCCGATTAAAACTCCATACCCATAAGTATTGTGTGAGTGTTAGCAATTGTGAAAGACTATATGATAGTTGAGTATGTGGACTTGCTGAAAAGCTCTTATATTGACTCTTTCCTATGTTATGATAAATTGCAATTTCTCCAATGACTGAGATTATAGTTTGTTAGTTTTCAATGAAGTTTATGATTCATACTTGAAATTGTGATTTAATTGTTACTCTAGCATAAGAGATCATATGACAAGAATTATATAAGTTGTTGTTCTAAGAATGATCATGATGCCCTCATGTCCGTATTCTATTTTTATTGACACCTCTATCTCTAAACATGTGGACATATTTTCCGATTTCGGCTTTCGCTTGAGGACAAGCGAGGTCTAAGCTTGGGGGAGTTGATACGTCCATTTTGCATCATGCTTTTATATCGATATTTATTGCATTATGGGTTGTTATTACACATCATGTCACAATACTTATGCCTATTCTCTCTTATTTTACAAGGTTTACATAAAGAGGGAGAATGCCGGCAGTTGGGATTCTGGGCTGGAAAAGGAGCAAATATTAGAGACCTATTCTGCATAGCTCCAAAAGTCCTGAAACTTCACGGAAGTCATTTTCAGAATATATAAAAAATACTGAGCACAAGAAGTTCCGGAGGAGGGCCACACCCTGCCCACGAGGGTGGGGGTGCGCCCTACCCCCTGGGCGCGCCCCCTGCCTCGTGGGCCCCCTGGTGACCCTCGGATGCTCATCTTATGCTATATGGAGTCTTTCGATGAGGAAAAAAATCATAAGCCAGCTTTCGGGACGAGACTCCGCCGCCACGAGGCGAAACCTTGGCGGAATCAATCTAGGGCTCCGGCGGAGCTGTTCTGCCGAGGAAACTTCCCTTCGGGAGGGGGAAATCATCGCCATCGTCATCACCAACGATCCTCTGATCGGGAGGCGGTCAATCTCCATCAACATATTCACCAGCACCATCTCCTCTCAAACCCTAGTTCATCTCTTGTATCCAATTCTTGTCTCTAAGTCTGGGATCACTACAAGAAATATGTCAACTAGTGACCTTCTGTCAGTGACCCTGGAAGAATTGGTCATAGATCTATGACCATTTGAGACCAATTGGTCAAAAGCTGTTCGGGGGGCTCCAAACCCTAAACCATTGCGACCATTTTGGTCAGAAAGGTCATAATTTCCTTACATGAAATGGTCATAAAGCACACATCACTAGTCCGCTGCCTTATTTTTAGCTGATCATGACCAATATAGATGGTCATAACCTTGTAAATTGTGGTGGATTGGTATGACTTGGCGCCACCTCATCAGTTTTGCCTATGTGTCATGCCCATGTGTCAATTTTTGCCCTAGGTTGTGAAGCAACCTATATTTCTGTCATCCCCAAAATTCCCAATAAAATCTCATAAATTCTTTGGGTCATACCTTCATCAAATATGTAAAAATCCTTCCTTGCCTAGTTCAAAACTAATTCAACAATATTCATTTTCCTATTTTGTTCACAATAACACTTTATGAAGGAAGTGCTATTTATATATTCTCGATTGCTCTCGGAATTTTTGGGCACTCTTTCCTATCCAAATCATTACCGCATGACAAAATTCAGCTCCATTTGCCTAGCAAATCTTCCTCGGGAAATTTCCAAAGTTTTTATCCACCAAGAAGCATTATGAAGGAAGTACCTTTTTTATATATTGAAATGACATGAAATTTATACAGTTCCTTCATATGCCCAAATTATCACCCTCCTCCAAATTGCAGCTCAGTCAAATCATCTATGTGAGCCCAAGTTTAATTTATATTTTATGGCCAAATTGGCACGTTGCAAAGCAAGTGTTATCTAGACCCCTCCTATTACCCTCAAACTTTTTGGGCACTCTTCCATACACAAATCATTGCCACATCATAATATTCAGCTCAGTTTTCCTAGTAAATATTTCTCAGGAAATTTCCAAAGTTTCTACCTTGAGAGAAGCTTTGTGAAGTAAGTACTAGCTAGGCTTACCCAAATGATCTGAAACTATACCAACGTATGACCATACCTATTTAACTTACCTACACCAATTTTGAGCTCATTTTATTCATCCAATCTCTCTCACTAGTTTTCCCAAGTTTCTGTCCATAGAAGAGCATTGTGAAGGAAGCACTACTTTGGAATGTCCAAATGGTATCAATTTTCTACAATGCTTTCCTATGCCCAAATAACCATCCTCCACCAAATTTCAGCTCAATCCATTCATTATTTTGAGCCCAGCTTCAACATTCATATTTTTGTCCAACGTGGTACTTTGCAAAGAAAGTACCACCTAGGATCCTCCTTTTGAGCTAAAAATTTGTGAAGACATTCTCCTTAGTAGATGATCATCCTCAGCCAAAACTCATGCCCATTGGCCATGTGCATTTCTCGTACCGCTAATAAAACACTTGGCTGCTAATTCATCTTTGAGCATAGGTCAGTCTCCTCGTGAGATTCTTATATTGTAATTTTCTTCCTAGCACCTACCTGGGGACTGCCCAACCCACTAGACATGCCTAAGCCTCCCAGAACGCATGTCAACACCAAGGTCACGCGGTGACCACGCGGCGGGCATGCGAGTTTACGCGCTTTGGAGTTGGGGCCCTGGGCCACATCCAAACCACGACGTATCGCCACCAAACCATGTATTTATGATTAAGTAGATACTTATGTAACTAGAAATGATTTTTGGAAAAAATAAAGAGCAAACAATAAGGTAGGTGCAGTTCAAAATTGACCCGCTTCCTACTAAATCGGCAGAAATTTGTCTTTTTGACAAGTGGTGGAGCAAAACTTTTGACACCAAAACATTTTGTCAATTATGCATTAAATATGGCCTAATATATAATAAAAATGATTTGGTCCAATTCTGCAACAAATATATGGTAGCTCCTTCACAAAAAAACTCATTTTGGGCATTCAAAAAATGGAAAATGATTTTTCTGTGCAAAGAAAATGAAAACTCCCTTAGGCAACATTGTTTGGAATTCCAAGATGCACCCTTGTGCACAATATGAGATCATTTGAACAAACTATGCCATGAATGTGGCCATAAGTTTGATCATTTGGCTTGAAAGCCCTGAATCTTCATGCATGATAGCTCATTTCTGAGAACACTTTTTTTTAAATAATTGCTGTATTACAACTTTGTTATTTTTCCTGGAAACTTGGTCACATATAATGACACAATGCGAAGGTTTCCCAAATTTTTGATTTTTTTTGAATTTTTTATGCCCGTTTCGAAATGCGGTCAAAACGGCGGGTTTGACCGTTCCTAGCTAGTGGTTGAATCTTGAAATTTTTTTTGGAGTTTCTCTGATTAAATAGATACTTATGTACCTGTAAATGATTTTTGGAAAAAATAAAGAGAAAACTACGAGGCAGCTACAGTTCAAATTTGACCCGCTTCCTACTAAATCGGCGGGAATTTGTCTTTTTCACGAGAGGTGGATCAAAACTTTTGACACCCAACCATTTGATCAATTGTGCACTAAATATGGCCTAGTATTTTATAAAAATGATTTGGTCCAATTTTGCAACAATTATTTGGGAGGTCCTTCACAAAAGAACCTCCTTTTGGGCACTCGAAAAATGGAAAATGGTTTTTTCGTCCAAAGAAAATGAAAAGTTCCTTAGGCAACATTGTTTGCCATTCCAATATGAACCCTTGTGCACAATATGAGATCATTTGAACAAACTATGCCATGAATGTGGCCATAAGATTGATCATTTGGCTTGAAAGCCATTCATCTCCACACGTGGTAGCTCGTTTCTGAGAACACTTTTTTAAAATAATTGTCGTATTACAAGTTTGTTATTTTTCCTGGGAACTTGGCCACATATAATGACATAATGCGAAGGCTTCCCAATTTTTTGTTTTTTTTTAATTTTGTATGCCTGTTTCAAAATGCGGTCAAAACGGCGGGAATGACCGTTCCTAGCTAGTGGTTGAATCTTGGAATTTTTTTGGTGTTTCTCTGATTAAATAGATACTTATGTACCTAGAAATGATTTTTGGAAAAAATAAATAGCAAACTACGAGGTAGCTACAGTTCAAATTTGACCCGCTTCCAGCTGAATCGGCGGGAATTTGTCTTTTTCACCAGAGGTGGATAAAAACTGTTGACACCCAACCATTTGGTCAATTGTGCATTAAATATGGCCTAGTATTTTAGAAAAATGATTTGGTCCAATTTTGCAACAATTATTTGGGAGGTCCTTCACAAAAAAACCTCCTTTTGGGCACTCGAAAAATGGAAAATGGTTCTTTCGTCCAAAGAAAAAGAAAACTTCCTTAGGCAACATTGTTTGCCATTTCAATATGCACCCTTGTGCACAATGAAAATGTTTCTTTTTGAATTTCTCATATCATAAAACTGTTTATATGATTTAACACCTTTTTTGAAAAAAAAAATATGGTTCAACACCTTATTTTTAGTCGATTACGACCAATTTAGAAGGTCATAACATGTACTGGGTTCTGATTGGTCCATGGGCATGTCACGCAGATCGTGCTCAAACGCCGTCGGATGCTCTCGGATCCAACGGCAGCCCTTTCTCCGTCACTCCCCTCTTTGTCTCAAAAAAAAGAAAACTCCCTCACCTTCTCACCCCAGGAACCCTAGGGCTCCAGATCTGCCACCCACCCCGACCCTTCCCTCGTCTCCCACATCGGCGCCGCCACCCCGATCTGTCCCCTCGTCTCCCACATCGCCGATCCACCCCGAGCCCTGCCGCCGGCCATCTCACCCTCCCCCCGCGCCGCCGCCCCCACCTTCTCCTTCCTCTCCCAAGGGAAGGGAAGCAAGGGAACAGAAGGGAGGGAAAGCCGGCAAGGAGTTCGGTCGAGCGCCCAGATCCACGCCGCCATCGTCGACCTGATCCGTGTCCTCGACCTCGCCGCCGCCAACAAGTCCGCCAACGACCTCTCCTCGCACCAGTGCAAGGTCTTCCGCGTCACTGACCACGCCGGGGTCGCGCTCGCCGGCCTCACCGCCGACGGCCGCGTCCTCTCCCGCTTCCTCCGCAACGAGTGCATCAACCATGCCTTCGTCTACGACGTGCCGCTCCCCGTCTCCAGGCTCGCGCTCCGCCTCGCCGACAAGGCTCAGGTCCGTCCCCGTCTCCCGTACCGATCCCCTTTGCGATTTTCCTGCCCCGATCTGCCCGCGCGCTTAGGGTTTCGTGCTGGAGGGGTCAGATATGGTGTGGAAGATGCGTGGTTTCGTGCGTGGTGGGGTAATCCCGGCTACGATCTATGCTGGTAACTAGGGTTTTCATGGCGAAGTCGCGGGGAGCATGATCCAGTGGTACAAATGGTAATTACTCCGGCATTTTGGAGATGAAACCGGTAGAGTGTCTGTGCTAGATATATTTTTGAGAAAATATCACTTGGAGGATAGAAATGTGATTTTTAGTCACAAGTCATGTGGAGCTTGAACTGTCAGTGAACATAGGCTCTGCTATTCTAGCGGTAGAGCTTGAACTGTCAGTGAACTGCCTTCCTTCTTTTCGCTGCTGCGTCAGTTTCCAGCAAATGCCATTTCTGTGTTCCTGCTGGATAATCCTCGCAGTGCTGTGGTGTTGCTATTGTACTGAGTATAACGGTGTGCCTATGAATGAATTAGCGGGTTCGAGTTTGACTCGATGAATGGATAAGTGCAGTTCTTATGGTGATTGGTGAGGTCCTGTAGTTTCACACTGAAATATTAGTGTGTTGGATTAGAGCTGGGGTGCTTATGATTTGTGTTGGCTTAAACTGTAGGCAGGGAGTAAAGCATTGAGTTTGTAATTAGTTCTGGTACCCGAAAGGCTCATTTTGTTCTCTTCGACCTTATCAGGTATAAGCCACAGGTTGGTGATATCATAGTTGGCGTGTCATCGTGAGAATCTAACACCGACAGTGGCAAGAAAGGTGAACAACCATGCACCCTTGAGTTCTGCTTGCGCTTTTCTAGAATTGTGTTGTGCAGAGCTGCAGATTGCATACCTGTTTGCCTCTAGTGTTTTACTAGCTACTACTAGTAGTACAGATTCCTGTGTTGTATGTTCGCTTGTCTAGCTCTGTTTCCTTTTCTTTTCTTTTCTTCTACACGACTGACCCTAAATATGTACTGTAGTTCAGTGGGTATAGTCTCCAATGTCCAAATGCCAAACACACCGCAACTTGCGAAATGTCTCCCTCAGCATCTATGCTTGAAGAGGTAGAAGGCGATGCTTTTTCTTGAGGGAAAATAAAGTACAGTACTTGAAAGAACGAAAGGAAAGGCCGAAACACAGGCTACCTCCTCTTCGCTACTGCTGTTTGTTCACCCCTCCCTCGATTATAAGGATTTCAGAGCCAGGATTTGTTCTGAATCTCTGGTTGTTTCATGATGCTAGTCCACACTTACAGTATGGGGATGGTATCCAGATTTGTCAGATTTGAGCAATCTATCGGGTTATTCTTATGACAGTGTATCTAAGTTGCATTTTCTTACTACTGTTCTCAAGCAGCATTATTCAAGTTTCACTGCTTGAACTTCCTGTATACTGCTGTTTTACCCAACTGCCTTGTGGCTAGTAGTATCATGTATATGTACTGTAGCAGTGAAGATAGCATAATTCTGTATAACTTGCATCATCATATCATCAGTAACAACAGTTCTACGACATCAAAGGCTCCGCTGCTGGCACAAGACCTCGGTGCTATAGTACCCACGAGGAGGAGCGTATGCGTATACAGAGACAGAATTGTTCTTAATTTCAGTGCCCCTTGTTTTAGGTTCTACTTGCATATATACTCCTAAGGTGATGCATGCATGATCAATACCAGTGTGAGTGTGTGGTGAAGAATTTTTGATGGGAACATGGAGGATGATGCTTTTGCTGTGTAATTGTTTATCACCCCTCGTAACATGTATATTTAGCGGTTACTACTTAAAGTTTTGCATTTCAGTGCTGGGTAGGTAGGATCTTAGGATCATCAACTATTCTACATTGTTTTAACTGGTTCTGCATTTTTACATACATGTGTACAGCCATAAATCCAAGTGGACATGCTATCTTTTGCAGGCTTATTTCAGGTTGTGGTTGTTTGTCCTAAAATATGTCAGGGTCTGTTTTTTTAAGATCCTCTTGGTAGTTGATTCTCACTAGGACTATAGAGTTGATAGTATGCTACTATGCATCACCATTTATGAGTTATGCAGAATAAGAATTAAAATTTGCTGCAATTCACATGCTTTGTACCACTTTACTTGCAATTTAAGATACACTCTTATGTTTTTCTCTCCTGTATTTCAGAACTGTGTGTATCACACAAATCATAACATCTGCTTCATTTCAAACAAATCAACGAGTCAATGGATGATGGTTTCTAATTTGCTCCTCACAACTTATTATTTTGTTGTATATGGTTACTAATTTGAAAGGCAGGTGGATAGCTGATGTTGAACTCATGATGGCATTATTTGTAGGACAAGTATGAGTGTGTGGTGAAGGCCAATGTTATTCTGGAGAAGCAAGTTCTATCCTTGGTTTTGCTCTATTGGTGAAGCCTCCTCACGCTATTCTGCAGGAGAATCTGAGATGCACCTCCAACGCCTCAAAATCCAGCAGAAAAAGGTTTGGTTTTGCTCCTCCTAGTCCTCTTCTATCTAGTTGTACAGTGTTGCTACCTGCACTTTGCATTCCTGCCACCCATGGATGCCTAACTGAATCACAAGCTCAACGAAAAAGAAAAAATAATATCAATCTAGTTTGCTGCAGTATATGCAAATACAGTTGGGGATTCAGTTATTGACTTGTGTAATCGCGCCATAAATTGGCACGACTTTGTTTGCATCATCATGTACAGGACCTTGTTGTGTTGTGCTGTGTTTGCGACGCATGCATCGACACTGGGCTGCTTCTGGTACAGCTGAACCGTCTCCCCTCTCTACTCATACATGGAACCATGTTCCTTTGTTTCATTTAGACCGTGATATAAGACACAATGTAGGCAGCATGTAAGCTAGATTGTCGTTTCTTCTTATTCCTTAAATTTGAGAATTGAACAACTTCTCGGGCTTCTACCTTGGAAGTAGCCTACGTGTGTGCATTAGGCTTTCTAGGTGTGGTCCTATGTGCTACTTTAGAATTTTCTTGCTCTCCTGTGAACTGTTCTATTTTCAACAGTTCTCGTGGTTCATGCTAGCAAGAGTCCTTGCGTGATCAGTGTGGTCTTTTGAAAACTTCCATGAGAGAGGGCTAGCTAATTTTCTACATTTAATTACCTGCCTACATCTACCATTGACCTGAACAGTGGCAATTGAGCACCACCACTACTAGTAGATTCAGAATATGTAGTCCTGAAAATTAAAGGGAGTAGTAGTAAATGAGTCAAACAAAAATATCCATCTGCAAATGTTTGCTCTGTTGCTGAAGCTCCTCTTTGCTCTAACCATTTTCGCACCAAATGCAGAATGTTCTGTTTTTATTTTGTTCCTAATTGTTCTGTTTATAAGGTATAGATGTCCTTTGTTCAAGTGTCGAAGCACCCAGCAAGTCCCATGATGAAGAAGCACCCAACAACGAGTACCTCATTGGAGCTTGTTATTTTTGATCTTTTTGTGTATTAGAAAATTGGATACTATGTATTATTGTAACGTACCAAGTTTGGCTGTATTGAGAAATATTCTGCATTTATAGCATATATTTGAACTGGAAATTGACTGAAAATGATGCATGTACAGAACTTAAGAGTGATGAGTCCTAAATTAAAATGCCATGGCTGAGTGCCAAAAAAACTAGACTGTAAAAGGCAGAGGCAAAAAAGAAAAGAAAAACAAGACCGTAAAAGGTCGAGGGCCAAAGAAATACTGGACTGTAAAAGGTCGTGGCCCAACAAGAAATTGAATGTCAAATTTCATAAAAATAAAAAAGGCAGCAAATGTTGGGCCAGGCCCATGTAGCTAGCGAAAATTAACAGAAACAATATATATATTAAAAAGGCTGAATTAATGGGCTCGGCCCATTTAAAGCACCGAAATGGACCGGGCTGATTCTAAGTAACGACCTTTTCAATTGGTCGCAATTTTGCCACGTCGGATCCGACGTGGCCTGGGCAGACAGCCAGTGACCAAAACAAAAGGTCATGGGTTCAACGACCTTCTGTTTTGGTCGTAAACGTCTACGACCTTCTCAGAGAGAAGGTCGTTAATTTCAGTTTACGACTGCCAGCTTTTGACCTTCTGTTTTTGGTCACAAAAAGGTCACAAATGAAAAACAATGACCTTTCAGTGACCAATAGTCAAGGTCACAAGTTGACATATTTCTTGTAGTGGATTGGTACCTGTGGGTTGCTAGTAGTGTTAATTACTCCTTGTAGTTGATGCTAGTTGGTTTATTTGATGGAAGATCATATGTTCAGATCCTATATGCATATTAATACTCCTCTGATTATGAACATGAATATGCTTTGTGAGTAGTTACGTTTGTTCCTGAGGACATGGGAGAAGTCTTGCTATTAGTAGTCATGTGAATTTGGTATTCGTTCGATATTTTGATGAGATGTATGTTGTCTCTCCTCTAGTGGTGTTATGTGAACGTCGACTGCATGACACTTCACCATTATTTGGGCCTAGAGGAAGGCATTGGAAAGTAATAAGTAGATAATGGGTTGCTAGAGTGACAGAAGCTTAAACCCTAGTTTATGCGTTGCTTCGTAAGGGGCTGATTTGGATCCGTATATTTCATACTATGGTTAGGTTTACCTTAATACTTTTGTTGTAGTTGCGGATGCTTGCAATAGAGGTTAATCATAAGAGGGATGTTTGTCCAAGTAAGGACAGCACCCAATCACCGGTCCATCCACATACCAAATTATCAAAGTACCGAACGTGAATCATATGAACGTGATGAAAACTAGCTTGATGATAATTCCCATGTGTCCTCGGGAGCGCTTTTCTCTATATAAGAATTTGTCCAGGCTTGTCCTTTGCTATAAAAAGGATTGGGCCACCTTGCTGCACTTTATTTACTTTTGCTACTTGTTGCTCGTTACAAATTATCTTATCACAAAACTATCTGTTACCTATAATTTCAGTACTTGCAGAGAATACCTTGTTGAAAATCACTTATCATTTCCTTCTGCTCCTCGCTGGGTTCGACACTCTTACTTATCGAAAGGACTACGATAGATCCCCTATACTTGTGGGTCATCAGGTGGACACCAGCGAACAAGGAGGAGCGACGCGAGCGTCCGTCAGTGTTCGGATGGACGCATTTGTGGCCCAAATTTGCTCCAATTTAGGAGTTGGGCCGGACAATAAAGACATCCTGTTTGGATACGCCTGTTGGGCCAAGTTTCATCCCAAACGGACGCGACCGGAGGATTTGGGGTCGTGCACTGGCCTTAAGCCAACTCCAACACTAGACCCATCCTGTCTCAAACGGGCAGAAGCGACGGCCCAACACGCGACCCCATGTGCGAAAATACGTCCGGTTGGCGTCCGGCTCAACCCATTCCAAGCGCAAACTTACGGTCGGTTTGCGTCCACACGGACACTGAACGGACGCCCACGCGCCCACTCCTTGTCTGCCTCGGGCCTGCCTGTCGACCGCCCACATTTAGTGCGCACCAGTGGACGAACCAACCTTCCAACCACCCATGAACAGCAGGCGTCGTCTTTCTTAATGTGGAAACCGTGGACCGGCTAGTCCATGCTTCCACTCCTGTCCCTACGTGCCTCCTCAAGTCGTGACACCAAACCCTAGTTCATCCTCGCCTCTCCTTCTCCTCCTCTTCTCGTCCACCTCCTCGTCGGGTGCCATGATCTGGTGGAACTCCGTCTTCAAGGGGAGGCATGACCAC
Organism: Triticum urartu; assembly: GCF_003073215.2. Taxonomy (NCBI): domain Eukaryota; kingdom Viridiplantae; phylum Streptophyta; class Magnoliopsida; order Poales; family Poaceae; genus Triticum; species Triticum urartu. Next base: position 19,453,612 of record NC_053024.1, read on the forward strand.
GAGGGTGGGTCCTCCTTCGGTCGCCGCCGCTCCACCCGCTCCCCACTGCCTGCACATCCCGCGTTCGTCATCTCGCCGCCGATGGCCTCCCAGTGCATTCGTCCCGACGTTGAGGTCGACATTTGCCGGCGTATTAGGAGACGTTGACGCCCCTCCCATGGAGCGATCTCCACATCCCTAATAATTGGCATCTCTCCACTGGTCGGGTGTCTCTGGTGTCGATCCCATTGGTCCCGGCGAGCGGGCGCGCATGGCGTGAGGAGATCGACCGACGTCGCGCTTGCTTGCCAACGGATCTGCTCTACGACTGCAAGTATGCCGTAGATTGTCCGTTGTGGGATACGTGGCTCCGCAACGAGCACAACCTGATGTGGCAATTTTTTTTGTCGGTCGTCCTCCGAGCCCGCGGCGGCCGCGTCCTGCTCGCCACGCGCGTGCTCTGAGCCCGCCCTAGCTGCGCGGGTGCGCGGCGTCACGCCGACGCCATCTCCGTCCCTGCCACCACCACCTCCCATGACCGGAAAGGAGGAGGCCGAGCTCATCCGGCGGGTGATGGAGGACTCCATCAACACCCACTACGAACGCCAATGGGAGGGCCTCAAAACCCAGTTGGCCCTTTTCGCGGCTGGCGACATCGTCATCCCAAAAATTGTCATAGGAGGTGAAGGAGGGAGGTGGTGGAGGAGCCCCCCGCCGGCGAGTGGAACCCACGCATGGTGGGCCAGAGGTGGACATGGTCGTCTACGGCGAAGGAGATGGCCAACTGGGTGTGCGTCAAGCCATGGGCGACCACGCGTCCACGCTCACTGGAGCCGTCGCCGCCACGGGAAGAGGTAGTGGTGCAGGCGCGCTCGGCCAGGCAGCTCCCACAGGCATCTCCAACCCACCTCTGGACGCCACCACCGTACGCCGACCTCATCATGAATGAGGACGAGGACGGGCGGACGTGAACACGACGGCGGCATTCAAGACGGCCACGACGATGGTGGCGGCGGCGCCTAAATCTATGTTTCTTTTTGTTTTCTAAGTTTAAGTTAAGGTTAACTGTGCGTCTAGGACTAGTTTGAACAATTTTAAATTTATGTTAATGTATAATTATGTTTTAAGTGTTTTTTTTAATGTGCAGCCGTTTTTTCTCTTTTTTAGAATGGGATGCGGACACATTGCGATGCGTTGGTTTTTTTTAGGGATAAAGCAAAAGCTTTATTGATCAAAAACCACAATTTATGAGATTCAAGAAGAATATGGGGTTGAATAAGCCATGTGTGGGTTGGCTGCGCACTTCCCTCTTGTCTGACCCGTCCAGAGATTGTGCTTGCGTTGGTTGCTTTATCAATTCTAGCTCTGAAATAAAGAAATCTGGACAAAAGAAAGTCTAGCATAGAGTTGGCCTTGCCACATATGGGCCGGCCCGACTGCCACCGGGGCCCCCTCCATAGCAAACGCACGAAACGCGTGGCCGACCCAAGAATGGCAACCCAGGACCGCGCAGCACGCGCGCGGCTTGCGTGGCAGCGAGGGACGGGCCAGGCGCCACGTGGCGCACGCGCAGGCCAGCGATGACGTCGCCGTCCCTATCTGCTGCCACAGGCGCCACCATTCCAGGCCATGTCTATCCTATCCGTCCGTCCAAGGCTAAAAACGGAACCAAATCACTCCCTGCCAAAATTAGCGCCCGAGCCGTAAATGCGCTGGCGCAATTAGAAACCGACTAGGGTGAAAAAATGGAGCGAAATAAATGGCGGCCAAATTTGGAACCGCTGGCGCAAGCGCTGACCTCCCGCCATCTGTAACTGACGAGGCGATAAAAAGGAGTGGAGTAATTTCGGGCCAAATTTGGAGTGATTTAATTGCTCTGCCTTAATTGGGAAGATATTCTACTACCGCGATATTGCAAAGATATCATTTTGGAGCGATAATGTTGGATTGTTTGGAGGCAGATTAGTACTGTGCTAGTAATCATAATTTAGATCCTGCTGTACTACTTACTTGGATGGTCGATGACGGAGCGGAGTACACGAGGAAGATTGAGACTGACGGCGTCCTGTGAGTGGCAGTGACGGGCCCACCTGCAGTGTCTGTACCACACTCAGCTGTCACATGCACAACCTCCACCTGTACATTGATGAGCAGCATATCTGATATGGATGTGATTCGATTCAGCATTTTCAATAAAAGGCAGTCCTTTAATAAAAAAACAAAATAGAATAAAAGTCAATCTTTGTATAAATTGGGAGCGGCAGGAGTATTTAAACACAAATCCAAAAGATTGTTTTCTGTATTTTCACCAGGTTTTGATGATCGGGTTTAGTGAAGGCAATCTTTCTATAAATGTGAAGCGTTTAAATCATTAAAAATGCAAATGCAAAAGATTGTGTGAGTGATGCGATTTAACATTATGCGCCCCATTTTTTCTAGATTTTTTTGATTTCCTGTATATGTTCATGGAAGAGAAGCAAATCTCGACTATTAAAGAGCGGGTTAGTGAGAGCAATATTTTGTACATGTGAAGCGGGAAAATACTCTCATGTGCAAATCCAAAAGATGTACCCATGGTCAACTCGTCCAATTTTTTTATTTTGAACCTTGATTATTGTGCTTAGTCTGACTTAACCCTCAAACCAAAAACCACTTTTTCCAAAAAGGACCCTGGTCTATTATAAAGCATAAGTACAAAGCATCTCAAGCATAATAAAAAAATTATGTCAAGGTCTCCTGGACCACCGAATGACCACTATCAACAACAAGTAAATTCATGTCAGCTCCTTGTGGCTCCCTTATCAAAGTTGTACTGGGTTTGTCGACGACAACCACAAAGTCTTCGTGCATGTGCCCCTAGAGATCAACACTCACTATCGTCGAACCTTTCAATCAATCCAAAGCATCTAACACCATAATTCATCATCGGGACGTACGACGAGAAAACCCTAACCTCTCCACCCCGAGGAACCGACATGAATCTACTCCTTAGCTCTGCCAATTCCGTCATGTCAGATGATATCGAGGTGGTTTGGAGCCGAGAAGATAATCTCAACAACGAAGCACCGTCATCTGCTGAACGTCGCCTTCGCGAGGGTCACAACATCCTACGCACGCCTCTATGGCGAGGTGATGATATTTTATTCCATGCCAATTGTGTCGGCCTGGCCTCGTCGCCGATTAGAGACAAACCCTAAATTTTTCCAACCCACAACTTGTCAGCATGCACGCACACCGAGGAAACCCTAACCGCGCTGCCTCAAGGAGCCGGCATGAATCTACGCCTTAGCTCTGTCGATTCCATCCTATTAGACAAATTTGAGGTGGTTCGGAGCCGAGAAGATCGTCTCGACGACGAAACGACGCCATTTGCAGAACGTCGCCTCTGCGAGGATCACACAATCCTCGACACTCCTCTCTAGAGAGGTGATGGTATTTCATTCCATGCCAATTGCGTTGACGCTGCCTCACCTCCACCGGTTAGAGACAAACCCTAAACTATTCCAACCAATAACTCGTCAGCGCACACACGACGAGAAGAACCTAACATTGTCACCCACGAAGAGCCGACATGAATCTATGCCTTAGCTCTGTCAATTTCGTCCCCTGGACGGTTTCGCGGTGGTTCAAAGCCGAGAAGATCATCTCGACGACATAGCACCGCCATCTCTCGGGCCTCGTCTCCGTCGGGATAATACCATCCTCCACACACCTCTCTGGCGAGGTGAGGATATTCTATTCCATGCCAATTGCGTCGACGTCATGTCACCACCACCGATCGAAGACAAACCCTAAACTATTCCAACCCATAACTCATCAGTGTGCACGCATGACAAGAGAAAACCTAACATCGCCATTCCGAGGAGCCGACATGAATCTACACCTTAGCTCTGTCGATTTTGTCCAATTGGATGCTTTCGAGGTGGTTCGAAGCCAAGAAGTTCATCTCGACAAGGAAGCATTGCCACTTGCCAAGAGTCACCTCCACGAAGATCACACCATCCTCCACATGCTTCTCTGGCGAGGTGAGGTTATTTTATTCCATGCCAACTTGGTCGACATCATCTCACCGCCGCCGATCGAAGACAAACTCTAAACTATTCCAACCCATAACTTGGAGCGCGCACCGATGAAGAGAAAACCCTAACCTCGCTACCCCAAGGAGCTGGCATGAATCTACGTCATAGCTCTGTCGATTCCATCCTATCGGACGATTTCGAGGTGGTTCGAAGCTAAGAAGATCATCTCGGTGGCGAAGCATCGCCATCTGCCAAGCGTCACCTCCACGAGGATCACACCATCCTCCACACTCCTCTCTGACAAGGTGATGATATTTTATTGCATGCCAATTGCATCGACGTCATCTCACCGCCGCTAATCAGAGTCAAAACCTAAACTATTCCAATTATTGTAACTACCAAACCAAAACTTTGGGGTGCATGCAACCCTCCCGTTGGTGGAGAGGGGAGCAGCGGTCAACATCGGGGAGGTCGATAGACCAGCCCTACCCTACTCGCCTAGGTTGCGAAAGTATGGAAGGAAAAACCCTACGCCAACCAATCTGACCCTGGAAAATAAAGATTCTAAATTCAACCCTAAACTGCCCAAGACCATTTAAAATGAACCCTAGGTTGGGTTGAAAAAAATGTTTTGTACCTTGAAGTATATTTGAAAAATCTATGGAAAATAAGGATGTAGAAACACTATGAACTAATACCCTGTAAATTTTTGTTAACAAGTATGACTACTTATGTCATCTTCAAAAATGGCAATGAGATTTAAAATGTCCTTTTTAGAACATAACTAGTTTTCTCAGTTGATGACCATTTTGACTCTTACAATGCATCATTTTTTGTACCCATGAATTGTTTCACAATTTCTTAGCTTCCACCCTAAGCAATAATCACTTAGTTGTGGTGGTTTTACATCTTTGAAGCCCAAGAGAAAGAGGTCGACAAATAAGTTGAATGCGGGCACACTATAATATGGCAATAAGAAAAAACCCTAGCAAAATCATCACATCTTTTGCGCATAACATAAACCGGCATAGTCAATGTTGGCAACTAGTTGCCTTGTTGTTGTCGACAACTAATGATGTCACCTTGCTAGAGAAATCGGCTTCACCCACAACAAACTTAACGACCATAAATTTTGCGATGAATGCATATCCAACTCATCATAATGTCCATAATGTAATCGTCCTGCATCCAACAACTTTTCACAAAATGCGGCATAGTTTAATGATAATAACTAGTTTCCCTCGTAAATAATAACCGTGCCACTAAGGTGGAAGAAATAAAAAGGCAGTTGCTATTTCCGGTGTGATTCACCCGCCGAAAAAACTTGACGTTCACAATTCATATGACAAATGCATATGCAGACCATCATAAAGCCTATAACATAGTTGCGTAATCTGCACGCATCGGTTCATGTGCACCTGCCGTCTTTTCATCAAAGCCAACATGGTTAATGCGTGATATTTGGTTGCCCTCATGAAGAACAACAATGCCTCATCGTTGAGAAAAGTGAAACTAGTGACTACTTTCTATCGGATTCACCCATGACAAACTAACGCTGACATGTCTGTGCCATATGCATATATAAAGCATCATAAAAAGACCATAACGTAGCTGGAAGATATAAAAAATAAAATAAAAAGGGATAAATTTAACGTAAAAGTCAACTTTTGACGTCACTCTTGCTGCTTCCTTAAATCGACAATAACTCACGTTTTTCACACCGTGCGCGAGAAACTTCACCCTAATTTAAAGCATGGAACATTGGCACGTGCAGTTAGACACCATACCGATAGCCTTCTAGTAGAACCAAGAGGCTCACGCCTTCTATGTCCCCACTCTCCCCATCTCCTCTCTCGCTCCGCACATCAGCCGGGCACATCGGTTCACGTGCAACCAAGAATTTCTCGCCAAAGCGGCGGGCATAGTTAATACTTGATAACTATTTGCCCTCGTGAATGAGAACAGTGTCGCCGTGCTAAAAAAGCGAAACCATTAACTACATTTTGTCGGATCCACCCACGACAAACTTCGCACCCACGAGTCTGTGGCTTTGGAATGTATATCCAAAGCATCGCAAAAGACGTCTAACGGAACTGGAAGATAGCATAACCAAAAGATAAGTTTAAGATTTAGGCAATGTATAAAGGCCCACTTTCCACGTCACCCGCGCCGCTTCTTTAAATAGGCAGTAACGCGCACTTCCCGCACCCGCGTGCGGGAAACTTCACCCCAATTAAAAGCATGCAACGTCGGCGCATGCAGCTAGACGTGGTACCGGTAACCTTCACGTAAAAACAAGAGGTCGACTCCTTCTCTCCCGCCACTCCCTCCCAGCCTCCTCTCTCGCTCTGCTTGCGCCTCCGCCCGCAAGAACATCATCAATAATAGAGACCAATTTGTCCGATTCGGAAACTTTAGGGTTTATATCCAATTTCGGAGACTAGATAAAAATATAAAATATACACTTCAGCAAGGACTAAAAGGTAAGATACATATATTGTTTCCACCTTGCTTACAAAAGTGACCCCACCAATTTTTTCTTCTCACGATCCACCCCCTAGCCCTAGCTAGCCTGCATCCACAGGGGCCAGTGACGTGTCCGCATATTTGCATCATCAAATCCATCCATCAATCGCCATATCATATCGCAAAGCCAATTCACCCAATTAAAAGTCGAGCAGAGCAGAGCGGAAACCCAGAAAAAGTCCTTCTTTTCGCCAGGATTACGTCCCAATGCAGGAGCGGGGCAGGCGACAGCAGTAGAAGCATCGGCTCACGGCACGCACGCTCACGCTCACGCTCACGGAAGATTTCCCGACGCAGAATAAAATCCCGTCCTCGGGCCACGGCTCTCATCGCTCTCCTCCTCCTCCGCCCCGCACCCCCACCCACCAGCGCGCAACCAGACCAGAGCGAGCGAGCGAACGACTTGCCTCTCCCCTGCCCCGACCCCGCTCGCGAACACCACCCCAGCCATGGCAATGGACGACGTCGCCTTCGCCGCGGGCTCCTCCTCGTCCGCCATGGACGCGCTCGCCGCCTCCTCCTCCGCCGCCCCCGCCGACCCCTCGCACGGCTGGCAGAAGGTCACCTACGCCAAGCGCAGCAGCCGCAAGCCCGCCGCCGTGGCCCCGGCCGCGGCCGCGGCGCCCGATCTGGGCAAGCCCGGCGTCTTCGAGGGCCTCGACAAGCGCTCGCAGGAGCGCCACCGCGCGATCCAGGCCGCCCGGGACGCCGCGGCCGGCTACGACTCCGACGACGCCAACGCCCGCGTCCCCTGGGGCTCCCGCTCCTCCGACGAGGGCTCCGACTCGGACGGGGCGGCCAAGGACCGCCCCCAGGCCGAGGCGCCCAAGAAGCCCAAGAAGCCCAAGGTGAAGAAACCCAAGGTCACGGTCGCCGACGCCGCCGCGCTCATCGACGCCGAGAACCTCGCCGCCCACCTCGTCGACATCTCGGTACTACCCCTACCCCTCCCCACTCCCCGAAATGCATTCCCGGAGGCCAGATCTCGCGAGGCCCGGTCCGGATCATGGCTTCGTCTCCTTCCCAAGGATCGGATCTGGCCGGGGTTTAGTGTCGGATCTCGCCGGCCATGTCCAAATTCCCTTACACTGTTCTGTCCCAACTAGTTTCGTGGTTAGAGGTAGATGCATAATTCTGGTATGGTACGGATGGGCCGTCGAGAAAGTCGGGATCCCGTGATGTCAAGATGGGATCTCAGAAAGGCTTGGTAGTTGGTACTGTGCCGTGAGGGCTGGATGCTGTAAAGGTTGCGGCTCTTTTCTTTTTGTTAGATTCTGATTGTTTGCTCTGTTTGCGCAGGCCTCGTATGAGAACCAGGAGGGCATCCAGCTCATGCGCTTCGCGGACTACTTTGGCAGGGCGTTTGCCAACGTGAGCGCGGCCCAGTTCCCATGGGCGAAGATGTTCAAGGAGTCACCCATGCCCAAGATGGTTGATGTGAGTTACTGCCTTACTGGTTCACCCCTCGCTCCTTGATTCTCTATGCATGTATGAGTGTTGTGTTTGAATTAGATGTGAAGTAGAATTGTGCTTAATTGGAAGGATGGTTATGTAGTTTTATCGTTTCGCGCTAATGTTGATACTGATTCATGCATCGTCAGTAGTGGTTTGAGTGATGGTTATGCTGATTTTGTTACCTGTTTATTATTAGTCCAAGATGGTCGATGTGAGCTGTTAGTCAATTACATGCTCCTTAATTCTGTATGCATATCTATTTGAATTACGTCTGAAATAGAATTGCGCTCATTAGGATTGTTATGCAATTTTAAGGTTTCGCGCCAATTTTAATGCTAGTTCATGCATCGTCAGTCCTGGTCAGAGTTACAATTATACTGATTTTGCTACCTGTTTAGTAATAGTCCAAGATGGTTGATGTGAGCTATTTGTTCACTACAGGCTCGTGTGAGTGTTGCATTTGATATACATGTGAAGTAGAATTGCAATCGATAGGAAGGATGGTTGTGAAGTAGAATTGCAGTTTTAGTGTTTCGCGCCAATGCTGACGCTGATCCATGCATCATCAGTAGTGGTTTGAGTGATGGTTATGCTGATTTTGTTACCTGTTTATTATTATCCAAGATGGTCGATGTGAGCTGTTAGTCAATTACATGCTCCTTAATTCTGTATGCATATCTATTTGAATTACGTCTGAAATAGAATTGCGCTTAATAGGATTGTTATGCAATTTTAAGGTTTCGCGCCAATTTTAATGCTAATTCATACATCGTCAGTCCTGGTTAGAGTTACAATTATACTGATTTTGCTACCTGTTTAGTAATAGTCCAAGATGGTTGATGTGAGCTATTTGTTCACTACAGGCTCGTGTGAGTGTTGCATTTGATATACATGTGAAGTAGAATTGCAATCGATAGGAAGGATGGTTGTGAAGTAGAATTGCAGTTTTAGTGTTTCGCGCCAATGCTGACGCTGATCCATGCATCATCAGTAGTGGTTTGAGTGATGGTTATGCTGATTTTGTTACCTGTTTAGTAATAGTCCAAGATGGTTGATGTGAGCTATTTGTTCACTACAGGCTCGTGTGAGTGTTGCATTTGATATACATGTGAAGTAGAATTGCAATCGATAGGAAGGATGGTTGTGAAGTAGAATTGCAGTTTTAGTGTTTCGCGCCAATGCTAATGCTAATTCATACATCGTCAGTCCTGGTTAGAGTTACAATTATACTGATTTTGCTACCTGTTTAGTAATAGTCCAAGATGGTTGATGTGAGCTATTTGTTCACTACAGGCTCGTGTGAGTGTTGCATTTGATATACATGTGAAGTAGAATTGCAATCGATAGGAAGGATGGTTGTGAAGTAGAATTGCAATTTTAAGGTTTCGCGCCAATTTTAATGCTAATTCATACATCGTCAGTCCTGGTTAGAGTTACAATTATACTGATTTTGCTACCTGTTTAGTAATAGTCCAAGATGGTTGATGTGAGCTATTTGTTCACTACAGGCTCGTGTGAGTGTTGCATTTGATATACATGTGAAGTAGAATTGCAATCGATAGGAAGGATGGTTGTGAAGTAGAATTGCAGTTTTAGTGTTTCGCGCCAATGCTGACGCTGATCCATGCATCATCAGTAGTGGTTTGAGTGATGGTTATGCTGATTTTGTTACCTGTTTATTATTATCCAAGATGGTCGATGTGAGCTGTTAGTCAATTACATGCTCCTTAATTCTGTATGCATATCTATTTGAATTACGTCTGAAATAGAATTGCGCTTAATAGGATTGTTATGCAATTTTAAGGTTTCGCGCCAATTTTAATGCTAATTCATACATCGTCAGTCCTGGTTAGAGTTACAATTATACTGATTTTGCTACCTGTTTAGTAATAGTCCAAGATGGTTGATGTGAGCTATTTTTTCACTACAGGCTCGTGTGAGTGTTGCATTTGATATACATGTGAAGTAGAATTGCAATCGATAGGATGGTTATGCAATTTTAAGGTTTCGCGCCAATATTGATTCTGATTCATGCATCGTCAGTAGTGGTTTGAGTAACGGTTAATGCTGATTTTATTACCTGTTTAGCATTAATCCAAGATCGTCCATGTCAGTTATTAGTTCATTACAGTCCCTGTACGAATTTACATGTGAAATAGAATTGTGCTTAATAGGATGGTTATGCAATTTTAAAGTTCCTAATTCAGTCAGCCTCAGTAGTTCTGAGTAACAGTTATTACTGATTTTGTTATCTGTTTAGTATTATTATGCCAGACTGGTTTGAATTCAAGCATCATCTGTTTAGTAGTATTACTGCCAATGTCCACTATGGTTTTTAGTTCACCAGAGTCTTTATAATTCTTTATGCATATGAGTGCTGCATTTGAATTACATGTGAAATAGAATTGCGCTTAAATAGGATGGTTTGAGCGACAGTGTTACTGATTTTGTTACCTGTTTAGTATTAGTCGAATATGGTTTGAGCGACAGTGTTACTGATTTTGGTACCTGTTTAGTATTAGTCGAATATGGTCGATATGATTTACTAGTTCACTACAGGCTCCTTAATTCTGTATGCATACGAGTGTTGCATTTGAATTACATCTGAAATAGAATTGCGCTTGATAGGATGGTTATGTAGTTTTTAGGTTTCACGCCAATTTTAATACTAATTCTTGCATGCTCACTTGCTCAGTAGTGCTTCGAGTAGCGGTTAGGCTGATTCTGGTATGTGTTGAGTATTAGCCCAAGACGGTCCATGTGAGTTATTAGTTCACTACATGCCCCCTATTTCTGTATGCATATGAGTGTTGCATTTGAAATGCATGTGAAATAGAGTTGCGTTTAATAGGATGGTTATTCAGTTTTAAGGATTTGCGCCAATGTTTATGCTAATGCATGCATCCTCAGTAGTGGGTCGAGTAACGGTTGTGCTGATTTTATTATCTGTTCAGTATTATTACACCACACTGGTTTGAATTGAAGCAACATCTGTAGTGGTCCACAAGACGGTTATGCTACTTTGGTATCCACAAGTATTACTTGTCTGAATACCAGATAAGCTAGGGTTGAGTTATTTATGGTTTCGTGCCAATGTTCATACCGAATTAATGCATTGTCGGTAGTGGTGGTTTGCGTAGTGGTCATACTATTTGTGTCAACTGTTCATTATTTTTACGCCAATAATGGTACTAATTCAAGCACTGTCTTTAGTGGTTTACGAAACGGTTATTCTACGTACTTACGTTGGCTGTCCAGTATTATTAATCATCTGAATTCCTGACAAGTCTTAAGGTCATCGAATTATTATATGCCTAAGATGCTGTCTTAGAAGGCAGCTTTTTACATCATCATGCCAATAATGACTGTAGTGCGCTGTACGCATGTCAATAAAGCTGGTCATACTGATGGTTACAGTATGTTGTGGTGGTACTTACCTTTTCTGTAAATAAATGGATAGGGTAAATTTGTTACTGCTATGAGCACCCACATATTTAATGATTACTACTACTAAAGGTGTACATAGTTGATCCACCACATCACGAAAAGAAAACCAAATGGCTTTAGAGCAAATCATAGTGGTGGTTGGTTTTCTTTTATTAGTTTCTGAATTGGGTTGAGGGAGTTAATCTGCAAGGCTGATTATAGAGATGAGTTAACTATTTAGTATATTTACGCTTTTCCATATTGCATTTCGACTTCATCAATGTGATTACCATTTTTTACCTTATGTTGATAAATTTAAGAGTGAGAACAGCTTTGCTTTACATTTGTTTTTTCTTTTCTTTCTGTGATGCGCCTAATAATTGTTTTATGTATCAAACAGGTACCCTTGTCCCATGTTCCTGAGCCAGTTTGCAAGACTGCAAGTGATTGGATCACCCAGAGATCTCCTGATGCATTGGGAGAATTTGTTTTGTGGTGTATAGATAGCATCATGTCTGAATTGTCAGGTCCAACTGTGGGACCTAAGGGCTCGAAGAAGGTTGTTCAACAAACTCCAAAAGCCCAGGTAGAATTCATCACACTATGACTATCATTCATCCCAGTATTGAACTTGTGGTTACTTGTTGAGTTGATGTTTTGACTTCATTTTTTAACCAAACATTTGTTTCATCAGGTTGCAATATTCGTTGTGCTTGCCTTGACTTTAAGAAGGAAGCCAGATGTATTAATAAACCTCTCCCCAAAACTAGTGAGGAACAGTAAATATCTTGGACAGGAAAAGCTTCCCATCATCGCCTGGGTTATTAATCAGGTATTACTCAGTTTCCTTATCACCTTCTTGCTCCCTTTGAATTATGTTTACTTCTGAGGCCCTAATATGCATATTTTCTATTTCCTTACACAATTTAATTTTCGTGTTATATATGATAGGCATCTCAAGGCGACCTAGTCTCGGGAATGTTTTGCTGGTCGCATTCCCTATTTCCCACAGTGTGTGCAAAGTCAAGTGTGAACCCGCAGTCAAGAGATCTTGTTTTGCAGTTGCTCGAGAGGTATACTTACTGTAAATATGTATATGCCATTTTTTGATTATTTCTTAGTGTTCTTATACTGACTGTAAATATGTATATAACATTTGGTGGTTTTATTTTAGTCTTGTGCTAATAACTTTAAATATGTACATACCATTTTTTGATTATATATCTTAGTTCTTATACTAATAACTATAAATATGTATATAACATTTTGTGATATCTTAGTTCTTATACTAATAACTATAAATATGTATATAACATTTTGTGATTATATCTTAGTTCTCATATTAACTGTAATTATGTGCAATACACTTTGTGATTATATCTGAGTTCTTATACCTCCAGAAGTGCTTAATGAGATTTCATGTGCAGGTTTGTGTCTACCCCTAATGCCTCCAAAGCTCGGGCTATGCTACTGAATGGCGCCGTTAGAAAGGGGGAGCGCCTGGTTCCTGCTGGAACGCTTGATCTCTTTATGAGATGCACATTTCCCGTGCCTAATGCACGTGTCAAGGTTTGCTAAATTATCCCCTCCTTTCTGTGGCATGTTTAATACGAGATGATATTCTAATGCCTGCATTGAACTCTTTAGGCTACAGAAAGGTTTGAGGCAGCCTATCCAATAATAAAGGAGCTGGCTCTTGTTGGTACTCCTGGCTCCAAAGCTGTGAAGCAAGCATCACAGCAGCTTCTGCCGTTGGCTGTGAAGGGAATGCAAGAAAGTGAGTAGAAACGTGTTCATTTTGCAATACAGAGCCAGTGAAATTTTGTTCTGCAAATTCCAGTTAGCTTACCTGTGTATTATGTACAGATAATGCAGAGCTCGCCAAGGAGGCCACTGATGTGTTCATTTGGTGCCTGACTCAGAGTCCAGAGTCCTACAAGCTGTGGGTGAGTGATCTTTTTTGTTTTCTTTGCATTTGTACAGCTCTGTCCTATACAAGAAAATGGCTCAGACTGATGTTTAATTTCTGTTTCCAGGACAAGCTTCATGCAGAGAATATCCAAGCCAGTGTTGCGGTCTTGCGCAAAATCACTGCTGACTGGAAGACACTCTCTCCCAAGCTCAACTCTGAAGCTCTTAAAGCAACTCTGAAGAGCCTCAAGGCTAAGGTGAGCTTATGTGCACGACTTCTTTTTTTACAGTTCAGATGCTTCATCCAGTCTGGTTGTAATTATGTGCATAGTTGTTCTACTAGGAAATGCTCTGTAGAAAGTAGTTCAAGCTGTTGTGATGCGAAAATGCGACATATGTGGCATTAACACTTTCTAAGCATGAATGCAAAGCTAATTTACTTGTTGATCAAAGATACTCCTGTATGTGGCATTGACACTTTTTAAGCTGTAGTAGTATTTACTGAACTATCAGCACATCCCTGCATATATCTGCATATTATAATCTTGTGCACATCTGGTTGGTATTGCAGAATGAGGCGGCTCTGGAGGAAGCTGAGGACTCTGGCGAGAAGGCATCCATCAAGGAAGCAGACAAGTACTGCAAGGCCATCATCGGGAGGCTGTCGCGCGGTGCCACCTGCCTGAAGGGCAGCCTGCTGGTGATTGCGCTCGCAGCCGGGGCCGGCTTCATGCTCTCCCCCAACCTGGACCTCACCGCCGACCTCGAGAAGCTCCAGGCGATGGCGTTGGAGCTCCAGGCCGTGGCGTCGGAGTACCTGCGGTCCTTCTGAACATACGGTTTATACTGAGAGGGGAGAGGGGAGAGAAATAAGAGGGGAGAGGATAGGTCCTAGACAAAGAGAGATATACTAGTTCGTCTGAGTCGGTTACCGTTTTTAGCATCTTTCTCCCAAGACAGTTCTCCTGGGAGGAGGTGGCAGCGACAGTTGTTTTTAATTTATGTTAATTAATCCGTAGACTGATATCCGTGATGAGATGAGAAGGTTTGGGCCAAATGGCTCGACCTGTGGACTGAGACAGTTTTGGTTTTAAATCAAAAATGTTGTTGAAACTTATACCATGTCTCTGTTGGTTTGTGTTTTATCCATTTTCACTTTGCATGCTGTTGTGTTTTATCCATTTTGCACTTTGTATGCTGTTGATTTAATCGTTTTGTTTCACTCTCGGGTCTTCTTTTCTTGCTTCTTTTTTTCTTGCATCACTTTTTTTAATTTTTTTTGCAGGCAGTGTGTTGGTCTCTCGCCGAGGTAACTGACTGTGTGTTGCAGCAGAGTCGTGCGGGTATCTGGTGCTGATCACGGCTACTCGGAGCAGGCACCGAGGCACGTGTCGGCGAGGAGGCGGGCGGAGAGGGCCGTCCCAGTCAAGGCTCGGCACATGGGCAACATGGCTACAGTTTGAGGTGAGGATGTACGTACTAATAATGGATCGTGAAGCTGGACGTGGTTGAGCACGGACGGTGGTGCTGGCGGCCACCGCCCCCTCCCACTCCGGCGGGACCCGCCACCCCCACCGACCTGCCCTTCCCTTCCCAAGATGGTAAGGCAAACGAAATCAGTGGAGTAGTCACTCAATCCTTCCTACCATACCACGGAAGTGAATCCTCTAACACCAAGGAGGGAAGTCACCTAAGATAAAATTCTCTAACTTCCGTTCTTCACTTCTATATAATTAAGGCTAAAATGATTTAAATTAATTTGCAAATTACAAATCTACTTTATACACTTACAAAAATTACATATAGATAAAATTAATTTTAAATTTATTTATCTCAATAGTAACTATGTACAGTGCCTACTTAAATAGATAGTACAGTGTTTGCTACAGTATCCATGACTTTTCTTTTGTATTTTACACTAGTTTGCACTGTAGCTATGTTAGAGGATCCACTTCCCCATACCACACCACACCACAGCTCGGCGCCTTGCCTGCTTCGCCACTCCCACTAGTACAAAGGGGAAGGAGGGGGAGGCCCTCTCCCCCCTTCTCCTCCTTCCTCCCGACCCCCGGCAGGAAATGGCGGCCTCCTCTCCCTCCGCCCTCGCGCTCTCCCCCACCACGCGGGTAAGCCATCAGCTTCGCTACCACCCTTGTGCCTTTGCTTGACTTCTTTCTGCTGACTTCTCGCCTGCTGCTGCAGGTAGCTGGCTCGTCCGTGCTGCTGGCGCTGAGGCGGACGCCGGCGACGCGCCTGGCCGCGGTTTCCTCCGGCCAGCTCCGCGCCTGCTCTTGGGGCGCGCTGCGCCATCTCCGGCCGGAACCCCCCCGCTCCAGGGCGCCTCTGCTCCGGCCTCGCGCATGTACGCACGCACGCCACGCTTCTCTCCCTCTTTCTTTCTTTTCACCAAGAGATGGCAGTTCCACTCTAGTATCCGGTCGACGACCTCGCAAGGCCATGGGTTGACTGACTGACTGAATTCATTCTTGCTCCCGACGTACAGGGCTGTCGACGTCCCAGATTGCCAGCTCCGCCTTCACCCTGGGCACCGTCGCCGTCCTCCCCTTCTACACGCTCATGATCGCCGCCCCCAACGCCAACATCGTAAGCCCGCCGTCCCTCCTTCCTCTTCCTCCTCTCCCCCACACGCGGCGGCCACGCCATTGACAGGAAAAAAACATATCCTCGTGCCTTTCTGCGCAGACTAAGCGCGCCGTGGAGAGCACCGCCCCCTACGTGGCGCTCGGCCTCCTCTACGCCTACCTGCTCTACCTCTCCTGGACCCCCGACACCATCCGCGCCATGTTCGCCAGCAAATACTGGCTCCCGGAGGTCAGTCAGCAGTCCTCACACTCTCTGAATGTTCAATACCTGCAGCAACACTAAAATTCAGTACAAGCATTGTGCAGTGTCTGAATGTTCTTGTGCCTTAGCAAAAAGTATAACATGTGTGGTTCCTCGATCTCGCGTGTAGTTGCCTGGCATTGTGAGGATGTTCGCGAGCGAGATGACCGTTGCCTCCGCCTGGATCCACCTCCTTGCCGTCGACCTCTTCGCCGCAAGGTCAGTTGGCCATGTTTTGTTTGCTTTCAAGTGTATGTGATTGTGAGGACTGTGGTGGTAGGTGTTCATGTTTTCCTTGTTCTGGCTGGTGATGCAGACAAGTGTACCAGGATGGCATCAAGAACAACATCGAGACCAGGCATTCGGTTTCGCTGTGCCTGCTCTTCTGCCCCATTGGGATTGCCGCTCATGCGCTCACTAAGGTACTGGCGGGTTCCACAGGTCGACCGCACTGACGACCGATTGCGTGTAGGCAGGCTCCCCTTGTTTAGATGGCTCAGATCGTGAGATTCAGATATATGAATAAAATTGATTTGATGCACCATCTGTTCCATGTAGATTTCACATTGATTATTCCCACCCATTCAATTGGAATTGGCTCGAGCAACTGAATCTACTCTTCATAGAAGGGCTAGGACAGCTTATTTGTACTATCTGAGTCATGTCATGAAGAAATGTACATCTAATTTATATCATGTCTCAGATTTAATGGTGAGACACAAATGTAAAGAAATGAACTGCACTTGCGGATTGGGTTATTGTTCAAGCACATAGACAAATAGAGGGTTTATACTACAACTTTACAACAACTGAATTTCTGAATGCTCTGCCAAGGTTGCGTGATTCTTATTACAGACTGTGTAAACCTATAGGAGTGGTAATTGATCAATCTGGCGTGTCAGCGGCAGCTACAATACCTTCCAGCCCGTATATCTATATGTGTACAAGTATAGCTATTTTACTGTATGTATAACGGCATGGTATCTGCTTTCTTCTTGTCGAATATCCGGTTGAGTATCAAGGCCAGCCTTACGCCGGCCTGTGCTAGTCTCTTCTCCACAACCGGGTACCGGGTGAAGTAATAATCATCTGCATTTCACAAGAGTTGCCAACCATTAGCACTGCACTCTGGCTGGCAAAATGCATACACTGCTTTAGGTTTTACAAGTACTGCTGTGAACATAGACACTGACCTCCTAGGGTGATGTTCTGCACCACATCTTTGTAGGCGTAGTTGCACGACAGATTTATGCTCTCGATCGCGTAGCTGCAAGGCGGATTCGATACCATGCCATGTCAAATCTTGCGATCGAATTAGTTGTACAGGACACGAACTGGAAAAAAAGGGGAAGCAATGGGATATGAATCCTACTCGTTTGCGCAGGTCGCCTTCTTGTTGGCGCAGTTTTCCCAGTGACCGACATCGTCGGACCATCCCTCCTGCAGATCACAGCTAGCATTAGAAACACAGCAAAGCTATTGGTGGCAGTATTTTCAACTGTTAACAGTCTTGTGGTGTACAGACAGTGAGGTTCGTCTGGAGTGCATCCACCATGGTGTCCATGCTCTTGTTGTAGAAGTCTTTCATCACCGTGTCGATGATGCTGACATCCCACACCTGCCAACACACATAAGAAACATTCCGAGAAGTTCAGTTCAGACCGAAAGACATAACAATGAACAGAGCTCCTGAATGCAGACACAAAATGTAATGCTTGACGGAAGGCATGGCAGGAGGATACGTACGTGGTGGAGGTTGGCCTTCCTGCGGTACCAGTGCACCATGATGGTGTTCCCGCCCTCGTCCTCCTCGTAGCCGACGTGCAGCGGCTGGTGCACGTCGCCCACGAAGTGCGCCAGGAACATCAGGCTCTCCGTCAGGTTGTCTGCGTTTCGATGCGAGCCAGTGTTGTTAAGAAATCAGAATTATTGCGTGTTCTGACAGGAAGTAAGCTCATGGCACTTACATGAACTCTTGGGAGAATCCCCGTAGGTGTAGAGCTGGTCCGTGTAGTTGTTGATGGCCCCGACGACGCACATCCCCTGCTCCCCGCGTGAGTTGTGGCAATCCCCTGAAATTCACACAGCCACATGAGCCCACGATCAAAAACCCAACACAAACTTCAACACTTTATGCCTGACTCTTCTACTAGTGTCTGCTACCACACTGCCTAATCATCTTGTGAATTTTTTTCACTTGCTAGTCTATTCATTTGGCGACCGCACGCAATATATCCACTAATGATGCCATCGCATATATATATATATATATATATATATATATATATATATATATATATATATATATGCTTCATTAATAATAATATAATACTCCTTCCGTAAACTAATATAAAAGCGTTTAGAATACTAAAGTAGTGATTTAAACACTTTTATATTAATTTACAGAGGGAGTAGGTTAGTATGTGGTCACATCCATTCCATCATCATCCATGTGACCATGTGACTGTGATCGCCGGCGTCCGTCCGTCGGTCGCGCTCGCTCGCGGGCAAGCCCACATGCCTGCCGCGCAGCGAAAGAGAACAAGCACAGCGATATTCTGTTGTCGCCCGATCAGATCAGATGGCAGCAGATCGGCCTCACTTGCCCACGTGCAGTTCTTCCTTTTTTTGAGGGAGTGCAGTTATTTAGGTGATCTGATGAGATGGAGGAACACTGTCTGCTCTGCTCTGACGAAAACGATCGGTGGAATCGTGTCGGGGGATGCGTGAAGCAAGCAAACTAATTAGGCTCAGAGAGTGGGAGAACCCTTTGTCTTGACTCAACCTCTCCCCTCCCCAACAAGCAACATCGCCGGTTGGTCCCGGATCACAAGATGGCATATATGCGATAGGCATGTGCAAGCAATGGATCTGCCGATACCTCCCCCTCATGCATGCAACCAATCTTATCTCAAAACAACATTTCTTCTTATATTGTCCTACACATGTTTATATTCCTTTATTCTTAAAAAAAAACTCTTATTTTCTCTTCGTTGTTAGCAAATCCCCCGTCAGTCCGTTGTCTTTCTTCCCCCTTCCGTAAGGCAAGCCGGCGAGCACTTGTGGATTCGCCTCCCCTCTGCCTGCTGCTCCGGGCGCTCGGTGGCGGGGAGGAGAATCCTGGTACCTCGGCTTCTGCTAGTAGATAAGTTAGGGTTTTAGTCCACGCAGGACGCTTGGATGGATGACGACGCTTCTTTGAGTCGGTCTTTCGGACATTGATCCTCCTCCAGTTCGTCCATCGGGACGGATTAGAAGGAGCGCCGGTGTACACTCATGACAGCTTCTCGAGGCAACGAGGTTAGTGTTTGTCATTGTGTGTACGCGACGACGAGATTTGGTGTTAGGTTTTTTATAGATCAATTAAAGGGATCAACGACGACGACTACGGCTCCATGGCACTGGTCCTTGGGGTAGGTGTACGAAACTTCCCGGCCATCATCAATAAGGTCAAGCCGACTCCGGTATGGGAGCGACGACAACTGGGCGTCGGTGGCTCGTTCTGACGGTAGCAATGGTCGTTCGGTGGTTCAGAGACCTCATTGTATTTTTAAAAACATATTGGTTTTTTTGTATTTTTGATAAATTTTTTTATAATAGATATAAGTCTTTTCGGCCAAAAAAAAAAGCTGAATGTGTGACAATACTAGTGCATTTTCCTGGTGCATTTGTTTTGCCGTTTTGCTAATTCTATGTCGATGTTTTTTCCCCTGTAAATCTCAACCCTCTAAAACTGCGCATTTGGTAGACTTACACTAAGCTATAAATACAATTTCAATATTCCTACACGAAAAAGGGTAGGCACATAATTGTCTTACAATGAACATCCTAGACAATTGTTGAATATCAAAGTCATTGGTTTATCTGGACATGTGTATTTTTTTAAAGACTATATGCGTTGTCAGAAAATAGAAAAGCATTTTGTTGTTGGTTTAGCATGCGGTAACTAGTCATGGCGTTAATTAAGCTCTGTTCGGTTTGCATCAGAAACCATAATTGATTGAACTAGAAAGGTACTACTAGGAAAGAGGGGGGGAGTAGGATGAACTGACGGGAGAAGTTGAAGTTGCAGACGTTGGGGGTGTTGGCGTAGTGGAGCGGGCTGGCCCAGTGGTAGCGGAAGCGCATGGTGTCCGCCCACGGGCACATCGTCGACAGCTCCCCGCCCGCCAACTCCGGCAGCAGGTCCTGCACCGCCGCCGCCGCCTCCTCCGACAGGTACTTCTCGGCGATCTTGCAGACCATGATGTGCCCCTCCTTGCCCCACGCGTCAGCGCGGCGGGGCGCGGAGGCGGCGAGCAGCGAGACGAGGAGCAGCAGCAGCGGCTGCGGGCGCGGTGCCGCCATCTCCTCCCCTCTGCTCTGCTCTGCTCCGCCTCCTTGCCCTACTCTGCTTCTTGCGCCGTTGACGGAGGAAGGGGGCAGGGGAGCTGGGTCCTCTGCCTCTTTTTCTTTTCTGCTGGTCGTCTTGGGATGGGGAAGTTGCTTCGGGTTTGGGCTTCCTTTATGTACTCCGGGTCTCGCAGGCCGCAACGTGACGTATAATTTGGTGACACGACGGTCTAACAGGGCCGGGCTGATCGTGGCCCAGAACAACTCTAACAGAGAGAGTCCATATGCTGCATTCTGAATTTTGCAATTTTAGTCACGAGTTTAGTGAAGGAAATATGCCCTAGAGGCAATAATAAAGTTATTATTTATTTCCTTATTTCATGATAAATGTTTATTATTCATGCTAGAATTATATTAACCGGAAACATAATACATGTGTGAATACATAGACAAACAGAGTGTCACTAGTATGCCTCTACTTGACTAGCTCGTTAATCAAAGATGGTTATGTTTCCTAACCATAGACAAAGGAGTTGCTATTTGATTAACGGGATCACATCATTAGTTGAATGATCTGATTGACATGATCCATTCCATTAGCTTAGCACCCGATCGTTTAGTATGTTGCTATTGCTTTCTTCATGACTTATACATGTTCCTATGACTATGAGATTATGCAACTCCTGTTTATCGGAGGAACACTTTGGGTACTACCAAACGTCACAACGTAACTGGGTGATTATAAAGGAGTACTACAGGTGTCTCCAATGGTACATGTTGGGTTGGCGTATTTCGAGATTAGGTTTTGTCACTCCGATTGTCGGAGAGGTATCTCTGGGCCCTCTCGGTAATACACATCACTTAAGCCTTGCAAGCATTGCAACTAAATGAGTTAGTTGCGGGATGATGTATTACAGAACGAGTAAAGAGACTTGCCGGTAACGAGATTGAACTAGGTATAGGAATACCGACGATCGAATCTCGGACAAGTAACATACCGATGACAAAGGGAACAACGTATGTTGTTATACGGTCTGACCGATAAAGATCTTCGTAGAATATGTAGGAGCCAATATGGGCATCCAGGTCCCGCTATTGGTTATTGACCGGAGACGTGTCTCGGTCATGTCTACATTGTTCTCAAACCCGTAGGGTCCGCACGCTTAAGGTTACGATGACAGTTATATTATGAGTTTATGCATTTTGATGTACCGAAGGTTGTTCGGAGTCCCGGATGTGATCACGGACATGACGAGGAGTCTTGAAATGGTCGAGGCGTAAAAATTGATATATTGGAAGCCTATGTTTGGATATCGAAAGTGTTCCGGGTGAAATCGGGATTTTACCGGAGTACCGGGAAGGTTACCGGAACCCCCCGGGAGCTAAATGGGCCATGATGGGCTTTAGTGGAAAAGAGAAGAGGCAGCCCTACATGAGCTGTGCGCCTCCCCCTTCCCCTAGTCCTATTAGGACTAGGAGAGGTGGCCGGCCCCCTCTCTCTCTTTTCCCCCTCCGCGAATCCTATTCCAACTAGGATTGGGGGGGGGGGGTAGGACTCTCCTGGCGCACCCCTTGTGGCCGGCCAGCCTCCCCCCTTTTGTCCTTTATATACTGAGGTAGAGGCACCCTAGAACACACAAGTTGATCCACGTGATCTATTCCTTAGCCCTGTGCGGTGCCCCCAGCCACCATAATCCTCGATAATACTGTAGCGGAGTTTAGGCGAAGCCCTGCTGCCGTAGTGCATCAAGATCGTCACCACGCCGTCGTGCTGAACGTCATCGAGCTGAACGTGTGCTCGAACTCGTAGGTGCCGTAGTTTCGGTGCTTGATCGGTTGGATCGTGAAGACGTACGACTACTTCCTCTACGTTGCGTCAACGCTTCCGCAGTCGGTCTGCGTGGGTACGTAGACAACACTCTCCCATCTCGTTGCTATGCATCACATGATCTTGCGTGTGCGTAGGAATTTTTTTGAAATTACTATGAAACCCAACAGTGGCATCCGAGCCTAGATTATTTATGTTGATGTTATATGCACGAGTAGAACACAAGTGAGTTGTGGGCGATATAAGTCATACTGCCTACCAGCATGTCATACTTTGGTTCGGCGGCATTGTTGGACGAGACGACCCGGACCAACCTTACGCGTACGCTTACGCGAGACCGGTTCCCCCGACGTGCTTTGCACACAGGTGGCTTGCGGGCGACTGTCTCTCCAACTTTAGTTGAACCAAGTATGGCTACGCCCGGTCCTTGCGAAGGTTAAAACGGAGTCTATTTGACAAACTATCGTTGTGGTTTTGATGCGTAGGTGAGATTGGTTCTTGCTTAAGCCCGTAGCAGCCACGTAAAACTTGCAACAACAAAGTAGAGGACGTCTAACTTGTTTTTGCAGGGCATGTTGTGATGTGATATGGCCAAGACATGATGCTGAATTTTATTGTATGAGATGATCATGTTTTGTAACCGAGTTATCGGCAACTGGCAGGAGCCATATGGTTGTCGCTTTATTGTATGCAATGAAATCGCGATGTAATGCCTTACTTTATTACTAAGCGGTAGTGATAGTCGTGGAAGCACAAGCTTGGCGAGACGACAACGATGCTACGATGGAGATCAAGGTGTCATGCCGATGACGATGGTGATCATGACGGTGCTTCGGAGATGGAGATCACAAGCACAAGAGGATGATGGCCATATCATATCACTTATATTGATTGCATGTGATGTTTATCCTTTTATGCATCTTATCTTGCTTTGATTGACGGTAGCATTATAAGATGATCTCTCACTAAATTATCAAGAAGTGTTCTCCCTGAGTATGCACCGTTGCGAAAGTTCTTCGTGCTAAGACACCACGTGATGATCGGGTGTGATAGGTTCCACGTTCAAATACAACGGGTGCAAAACAGTTGCACATGCGGAATACTCAGGTTATACTTGACGAGCCAAGCATATACAGATATGGCCTCGGAACACGGAGACCGAAAGGTCGAGCGTGAATCATATAGTAGATATGATCAACATAGCGATGTTCACCATTGAAAACTACTCCATCTCGGTTATGATTTAGTTGATTTGGATCACGTAATCACTTAGAGGATTAGAGGGATGTCTATCTAAGTGGGAGTTCTTAAGTAATATGATTAATTGAACTTAAATTTATCATGAACTTAGTCCTGGTAGTATTTTGCAAATTATGTTGTAGATCAATAGCTCGCGTTGTTGCTTCCCTGTGTTTATTTTGATATGTTCCTAGAGAAAATTATATTGAAAGATGTTAGTAGCAATGATGCGGATTGGATCCGTGATCTGAGGTTTATCCTCATTGCTGCACAGAAGAATTATGTCCTTGATGCACCGCTAGGTGACGGACCTATTGCAGGAGCAGATGCAGACGTTATGAACGTTTGGCTAGCTCAATATGATGACTACTTGATAGTTTAGTGCACCATGCTTAATGGCTTAGAATCGGGACTTCAAAGACGTTTTGAACGTCATGGAGCATATAAGATGTTCCAGGAGTTGAAGTTAATATTTCAAGCAAATACCCGAGTTGAGAGATATGAAGTCTCCAACAAGTTCTATAGCTAAAAGATGGAGGAGAATCGCTCAACTAGTGAGCATGTGCTCAGATGACTAATACATGTTCCTATGACTATGAGATTATGCAACTCCCGTTTACCGGAGGAACACTTTGGGTACTACCAAACGTCACAACGTAACTGGGTGATTATAAAGGAGTACTACAGGTGTCTCCAATGGTACATGTTGGGTTGGCGTATTTCGAGATTAGGTTTTGTCACTCCGATTGTCGGAGAGGTATCTCTGGGCCCTCTCGGTAATACACATCACTTAAGCCTTGCAAGCATTGCAACTAAATGAGTTAGTTGCGGGATGATATATTACAGAACGAGTAAAGAGACTTGCCGGTAACGAGATTGAACTAGGTATAGGAATACCGACGATCGAATCTCGGGCAAGTAACATACCGATGACAAAGGGAACAACGTATGTTGTTATGCGGTCTGACCGATAAAGATCTTCATAGAATATGTAGGAGCTAATATGGGCATCCAGGTCCCGCTATTGGTTATTGACTGGAGACGTGTCTTGGTCATGTCGACATTGTTCTCGAACCCGTAGGGTCCGCACGCTTAAGGTTACGATGACAGTTATATTATGAGTTTATGCATTTTGATGTACCGAAGGTTGTTCGGAGTCCCGGATGTGATCACGGACATGACTAGGAGTCTAGAAATGGTCGAGACGTAAAGATTGATATATTGGAAGCCTATGTTTGGATATCGGAAGTGTTCCGGGTGAAATCGGGATTTTACCGGAGTACCGAGAAGGTTACCGGAACCCCCCGGGAGCTAAATGGGCCATGATGGGCTTTAGTGGAAAAGAGAAGAGGCAGCCCTACATGGGCTATGCGCCTCCCCCTTCCCCTAGTCCTATTAGGACTAGGAGAGGTGGCCGGCCCCCTCTCTCTCTTTTCCCCCTCCGCGAATCCTATTCCAACTAGGATTGGGGGGGGGGGGAATCCTACTCCCAAAGGGAGTAGGACTCTCCTGGCGCATCCCTTGTGGCCGGCCAGCCTCCCCCTTTGTCCTTTATATACTGAGGTAGAGGCACTCTAGAACACACAAGTTGATCCACGTGATCTATTCCTTAGCCGTGTGCGGTGCCCCCAGCCACCATAATCCTCGATAATACTGTAGCGGAGTTTAGGCGAAGCCCTGCTGCCGTAGTGCATCAAGATCGTCACCACGCCGTCGTGCTGACGGAACTCTTCCCCGACACTTTGCTGGATCGGAGTCCGGGGATCGTCATCGAGCTGAACGTGTGCTCGAACTCGGAGGTGCCGTAGTTTCGGTGCTTGATCGGTTGGATCGTGAAGACGTACGACTACTTCCTCTACGTTGCGTCAACGCTTCCGCAGTCGGTCTGCGTGGGTACGTAGACAACACTCTCCCATATCTCGTTGCTATGCATCACATGATCTTGCGTGTGCGTAGGAAATTTTTTGAAATTACTACGAAACCCAACATTTAGTAGCTCAAATTATGAAGCTCACAACTTAATGAAGCATGCTCCATCTTTCGGTGGTGGCCGCCATGTTTGGTTAGGACACCCCGGGAATCTACCATCCGTCCCTGTAAATATCGTGACGAATTAATAAAGCTTCGCAATGTTGCCTATTTTTTCTTTGAAGGCTGGCGACGAGATGTGCAAACTCAGTGCTGCAATATCCCAATCTCCATTTTTCTCAAAAAAATGGAAACCTCAATGTCCATAATGTTTTTTTCTTTTGTTCAAATACTTTGATTGCCTTTAAAATCAAACGTTTTTTCACACAATTCGAAAAGAAATCATGCACATAACTTCAAAAAAATTGCATAAACAAAAACATCTAGCCGACGACATGTACAAATCACGTGTTGCTCGTGTGTGCATCGGCCCCCGTCCTCAACATGTGCACCGCCCCCTCCTCTGGCGGACTTAGAGTGCATGATTGGATTGCCATTCGTGTCTTCTTCAAAAATTCTCTCAACACTAAATCTAAGGAGCTCGCATCCAACATGATGAATCAGTTCTCCTTGGCTATCTGTTCAGTTGTGGCTCGACGCTCCTTAATTTTGAGCCTATGCGCCTCCTTCTTCTTATCAATTCGTCTTCCGTCTTGCATAGCATCCCACCTTGCCCTCCTCTCTTGAGGTCTTCTTCTCCTCCATCTCCACTTTTTATTGTGTAATCTTCTCCGCATGCTCATTCCTTGTCCTCATCAAGTCTCAGATTTTTTTTCATTGCACATTTGCTAAAAAAATTCACGGTCACCCCGCATTCAATCAAACAAGCCGAAACAAAGGTAAAGGATGCCTTTTTACCTCATTGAGACGTTTCTGGTCCGACATTAGACTTGGAAGGTGTCGAGTTTCACCCGCCTTCGGAATGAAGGAAGAAGGGGAACACCACAACCCGTCTTCTTCTTCCTTTTCATTGAAGGCCACTGCGGTACAAGCAGGAGGAGGATGACACCTACATGCGGTGGCATAGGGTTTTTCACCTATGTGCCCGACTCGCCATCGGCATTGGTGGACGAGATACTGGCATAGGCAGTGGAGGGAGGCCGTCGGAGGCGCAACACTTGTTGAAGTCTTGGGATCCAACTCCAAACCAATGGACTAGGACATGGGGGTTGAGGCGGCGTCCATGATGTCGTCAACATGGACTGGGGACGACCGTAAGTGGTTCCAGACGGCGCTACAATAAATGAGAGGAGGCAGCAACATGGGTGGAAAGAGTTGGTTCTCTGCCCCTTTTTGGGGGGCAACCTTTCTTTTCTGTTGGTCTTCTCATGACACGGGGAAGTTCCTTCTGATTTGGGCTTCCTTTGTATACTCAGGGGGTCGGGTCTTGCAGGCCACAATGAAATGTTGGGGAGCCCCAATTTCGCACGTAGGACGACGAATAGCCACCAATGCGCACCGCCTCAACGCATTTTGGGCCAACCAATATGGGGGCCGGGCACTCCTATTTTTCATCTTCTTTCATTATTTCCTTTGTATTTCTTGTTTTTTACAATGAGAACTGTTCATGAATCTCAAATTTCAAAAAAATGATCGGAATTGTTAATCTTAATTTCAAATAATTCGCAAATTTTAAAAATGTTCATAAAATTTTAAAAAATGCTTATAAATTTTAAAAATGTTCATGGATCTAACTCTCACCATTTTTTTAAAAAGTTAACCAATTAAAAAAGTTTTCTGATTCAAAAATGTCCATGAATTTGATAATTGTTTGTCAAATATTTTTTCATTAATTTTAGAAATTCTTCCCAAAATTTTAAAATGGTCAGGATCTCAAGAAATGTTTGCAAAGTTGTAGAAAAAGTTTGGAAATTCGAAAAATATTCACTATTTGATAAAATGTTCATGAACTATAAATTTTTTCATGATTTCTCATAAGATGTTCACGAATTTTAAAGATGTTCGAAAATGAAATAGAAAATAAAAAGAAAAAGGAAAATAATAATAAATATAAAAGTAATAAAATATAAAAATTAGAAAAAAGGGAAGAAAATTAAGAAGAAAACTTAAAAATAGGGGAAAATACGGCCTGAATGGTTATATAACCTTTGCAAATCGGAAGAGAGAGTATGCTGTTACGGGTTAAAAAGGAACCACAATTCTATTTATCGCATAGGTCGGAGAAAATTGACGAAACACAAAACTTCTGTCACGAGCATGACGCGTCAATTGGCCCGGCCCATTCGCATTTTGTCACCCTACCAGTTTTCCTTCCTTTTTTATTTTATTTTTCAATTACGTTCTCACTTTTTATTTTCAGTTTTTCCCTTTTTATTTGAAGTCAGATATATTGTAATTGTTTTTGAATCTGTGAGCATTTTTAGAGTTTAATGTTTTTTTGAATTGGCATTTTTGTTCGAAATTGACAAACATTTTTTAATCAAAAAAGTTTTTTAATTCATGATCATTCTTGAATTAAATAACTTCTTTTAGAATTTGTGTGCAATTATTGCAAAAATTTTTTGAATTCGTGAACAATTTTTTAAATTCATGATTTTTGAAGTCGTAAATATTTTTAAATCATGGAGATATTATGAAATCCCGCACATTTTTCAGATTGTTGAACATTTTTTAAAATTTGGAATAATTTCGAAATTCGTGAAGTTTTCTCGGGTACTGGCATGTTAGGCTGGTCGCTCGCATTGATTATCGGTTATGTGTATACACCCGTGGTTTAGATGGCTTAGGTAGTGTGATTAGATATATGAAAAAAAGTAAATTTGGTGCACCATTTGTTCCATATATATTTCACATTGATTATTTCCACCAATTCTATTGGAATTGGCTCAGGAAACTGGATGCACCTGCCACCATGGATCATAGAAGGTTAGATCAGCTGATTTGTACTATCTAAGTCCTGTTTCGAAGAAAGGTACAACTAATTTATATCAGGTCACAAATAAACAGCGACACACAAATGTAAAGGAATGAAAGAAGTTGAGAGAAAATAAAACGTGGCTTTGAACTTCACTTGTAGATTGGTTATTATTGTTCAAGCAAACAGTCTATTATAGACGGTTGAATTATATTACAACTTCACAACAATTGAATTTCATGTTCGTTAAAATTTCCGAATAAAATTTTAAATATTATAGAATTTTTTAGAAAGTAAGAATTATTTTTAAAATAATAATTGTTTTAGAAATTCACGATTTGTTTTTGAATGAACATTTTTTAGAATTTAGAAACAATTTCTGAAATTCATGAACGTTTTTGAATCGGCAATGTTTTTTGAAATTTGCAAACATTTTTTAATCAACAAACTTTTTTTAAATTCATGAAAATTCTTGAATTGAAGAACTTCTTTTAGAATTCGTGAGCAATTATTGTGAATAGTTTTTTAATTCAGGAATATTTTTTAAAATTCATGATTTTTTGAATTCATAAACAACTTTAAATCATGGAAAGTTCATGAAATCCCTTTTTTTTCAAATTGTTGAACGTTTTTTGAAATTTGAATAAAATTAAATTTGGTGCACCATTTGGCAAAAAATTAAATTAATTTGGAATTGAGATATATGAATAAAATTAATTTGGTGCACCATTTGTTCCATATTGATTTCACATTTATTATTTCCACCCATCCTATTGGAATTTGCTCAGGAAATTGAATGTACTCGCCACCATGGATCATAGAAGGCTAGATCAGCTGATTTGTACTATCTGAGTCCTGTTACGAAGAAATGCACAAGTAATTTATATCGGGTCACAGATAAACAGCGGCGCACAAACGTAAAGGAATGAAAGAAGTTGAGAGGAAATAAAACGTGGCTCTGAACTTCACTTGTGGATTGGCTATTATTGTTCAAGCAAATAGTCTATTATAGACGGTTGAATTATATTACAACTTCACAACAATTGAATTTCTGGGTGCTGTGCCAAGGCTTTGTGACTCTTATTACAGAATGGCAAACTTATTGAAGCGGTAATTTATGAGAAACTGGCGTGGCAACGGCAGCTACAATACCTTGCAGCCCCGTATGTATACACTTCATGTACAAAGTATAGCTCTTTTACTGTACGTATAACGGCATGGTATCTGCTTTCTTCTTGTCGAATATACGGTTGAGTATCAGCGCGAGTCTGACGCCGGCCTGTGCTAGTCTCTTCTCCACGACCGGGTAGCGGGTGAAGTAATAATCATCTGCATTTCGGAAGAGTTGGGTAACCATCCATGCATTAGCGCTGCATGTACTCTAGCCAGGCAGAACTCACAAGCACTGCTGTGAATGTGGACACATAATCACGTACCTCCGAGGGTAATGTTCTGCACCACATCCTTGTAGGCGTAGTTGCAGGACAAGTGTATGCTCTCGATCGCGTAGCTGCAACGTGGATTCGGTGCCATACCATGTCAAATATTGTGATCAAATTAGTTGCACACAGGACATGAACTGAAAGAAAGTGCAAGTGTTTGGATATGAATCCTACTCATTTGCGCAGGTCGCCCTTTTGTTGGCGCAGTTCTCCCAGTGGCCGACATCGTCGGACCATCCTTCCTGCAGTTCACGGCTAGCATTAGCATTAGTGTTTTTTTTTGAAAACAACATGGCTTTATTACTAAACGCGCGGGCAAATCGCCCATAACCCTATATATTGAGTATAAGGATTATTAGAAAGTATAGGATAGATTAGGATTTGGTCCTGTCTTGTCTTGTACTCCCTCCATCCTGAAATACTTGTCGGAGAAATGGATGAACCTAGACGTATTTTAGTTATAGATACATCCAATTTTATCCATTTCCCCGACAAATATTTCAGGACGGAGGGAGTACTTCAAATTAGTCTTTGTACTCCTGTATATATATGCACACGAGGCTCAAGCAATACAATCAACAATAATTTCATCAAATCTCTCTCTCCCTTCTAACATGGTATTAACCTAATCGATCCTAAACCCTAGCCGCCGCCGCTTCCGCACCCGCGCGGCGCCTCCGGGGCGGTCGGTCTACATGACCGCCGCCGGGGGCCACGCCGCCGTACCTAGGTTTCGTCCGCTGGTCGTGTTGACCGGCTGCCCTAAAGTCTTTTTCCCGATCCTTTGCTTCGGGTTTCTCTCGCCGATCGTTTTGATCGGTGCCTATTTTTTGGTTTTTCAATTTAAAATCGATTTATGTCGCCCGCCGTCATCGTCGACCCTCGCGCGCCTCCACTCCGACTTCGGCATCGACTACACTAGCGTCTTCTCCGACTCACAGGCCTTGCGTGCTACGCTGAGGCCCGGAACGGCCGCTGTCCACGCCTCCGTCCGCCTGTCGGTATGCGCTGACAGTCGTCGCCTTGATCCGATCAGGGATCCTACATCAAGTCAACCTCCATCCACTTCAAGCAGGATCGGACGGGACATACGTGCGTGGGTGCACCGGCTTTGCTCGCATGGCGTGCGTTGCGCTAGCCCGATCCGTGTTGTGTGCACGTTGGCTGATTGTTTGTATATACGTACAAATCAACTTCCTGTCCAGCACGTGTGGTCGTTGCTTAGTTGCATGCTCATGTGACGCGACCGCTGCAGAACCCGTCGTCTCCGTCTTCGCGTCCAGTCACTCCATCTTCATAGCATGTTTGGTCTGATCAGTTGTATACATGCCTCATCTACACCGTGTGATTGACCTGGTCCGTTGGTGTCGCGCCTTCGCAGGCGTCGTGAAGACCGTCCCGAATTCAGCATGCACCTCCATCAATTGAGCAACGGGTTGCTGCTGCGTCATCCCATCAGGCCGCAGCGCCGCCGTCCCGTGGTTTTTTCCCTGCTGCACCGACCTGCGTCACCGCTACGTTACCCCTTCGGACCATAGTGTCGCGGTCCGCGGTCCCAACCACCCCGAGGCATACGCTCCAGGCCGTCCCGTGGCTGCACCGACCCTCGCGCCGTCGCTACGTCATCCCATCCGGTCATAGCGAGCGTGGCACGCGGTCCACGCCGCTGTCCTAAGGCCGTCCCCGCGGCTGCACCGATTCACGAACCGCCGTTGCGTCGCCCTTTCGGGCCGCAGCGTCGCGGCCTGCGGTCCCCACCGTCGCCCCGACCCGCCTGCCGCCGCTACGTCGCCCCTTCGGGCCCTAGCGCCGCGGCCCGTGGTCCACTTCGCCGTTCCCGCACGCCAACTTCCCGTGGTATGCGCCGCGTCGTCTCCCTTGGCGCGAGAACGCCATTGTCTGCGCCGGTCTTCGTCACGCTGTCAGGATTCTTCGCCTACTTCGAGCATCGCCACCACGCCTCTAACCTAGCCGCCGCCGCCGCCGCTCTTCTTCGGCCGCTGCCGCCGCTACCCCCGTAGCCGCCGCAGCCGCCCGTCCACCCCATTTGTCTTCGTCCAGCTCCAGTCCGTCGCCAGCGTCGCTGTCATCTACCCCGACCGCTTCATTTACTTCGACAACCGCGGGCGACATTGGCCCCGCGTCGATTGGCCCGCAACCGTCGTCGAGTCATTCTTTGCTGGCCTCTCCGACTTCTTCGACATGGCGTATGGCTCGTGCAAGTCCCAGTCTACGCATGTCCGGTGTTGGCAACACCACCGCGTGCCTTCGTCCACGACGTGTCCCCGGGCCTGGCAAGCCTGGTGCCGGCGCAATGCGTCGTCAACAATGTTTTCTTCCTAGCGCACCCCTACTTTGACACCACTGCGCCCATGCTAACTCGGCGCCCCCTTGCGCCCGTGACTCCACGGCGACTTCCTCGACACCAGCTACCCCGACTCGACATCGACCACGGTATTCTTCGCACGGCTACCTCAATCACGGCTTCACCACCCATGCTCTCGGCTACATCGACAAACGTCACAAAGGGCTACCGCCTACTTGAGCAACCTCGTCGGTTTTCACTCCAGCCACGGCTCCGTGATGCATCGGTCGTTACGACTAGGGGTGGGGTGGGGGGGGGGGTGTCTGTTGGCTTACCTTCAGATTCTTCTCCAGTCTTATCGTCTGCCTCGCTACCGTTGTGACTGCCGGGGGATATTGAGTATAAGGATTATTAGAAAGTATATAATAGACTAGGATTTGGTCCTGCCTTGTCTTGTACTTGAAGTTGGTCTTTATACTGCTATATATATGCCCACGAGGCTCAAGCAATACAATCAACAATAATTACACCAAATCCATCTCTCCCTTCTAACAATTAGAAACACAAGAGAGCGGCCGGCAGTATTTTGAGTTGTTGGCAGTCTAGTGGTGTGCTCACCGTTAGGTTCGTCTGGAGGGCGCCCACCATGGTGTCCAGACTCTTGTTGTAGAAGTCCTTCATCACCGTGTCGATGATGCTAACGTCCCACACCTGCCAACACACACCAAACACTCCGAGAAGTTCAGTCCAGACCAGAAACCATACCAGCTCTGATGAACACGACTCCTGTGTGGCAGGGATACACGTACGTGGTGGAGGTTGGCCTTCCTGCGGTACCAGCGCACCATGATGGTGTTGCCGCCCTCGTCCTCCTCGTAGCCGACGTGCAGCGGCTGGTGCACGTCGCCCACGAAGTGTGCCAGGAACATCAGGCTCTCCGTCAGGTTGTCTGCGTTTCGATGCGAGCCAATGTTGTTAAGAAATCAGAATTATTGCGTGTTCTGACAGGAAGTAAGCTCATGGCACTTACATGAACTCTTGGGGGAGTCCCCGTAGGTGTAGAGCTGGTCCGTGTAGTTGTTGATGGCCCCGACGACGCACATCCCCTGTTGCCCGCGAGAGTTGTGGCAGTCCCCTGAAATTTACCCAGCCACATGAAATCACGCTTGGTTGATGCTCAACGGTCATAACAATTGTGCCCGCCCGGGCCCGGCGGTTCTCGCAGTCAGTGTCAGTCTCTGCTAGCTACTACACTGTCTAAAAAGCTAATTTTTTAAATAATACATTTTTTAAATTAATTAGTATAAATATTACGACTATATATTTATTTTCAAAAATAATACACCATCGGCCTGCTGCAGGCTGATTGGACCTAGTCGGCCCACCACAGGCCGATCGGCTTCCAGTCGGCCCGCAGCAAGCCGGCTGTGACTAATTGGGCCGACTTTCAGCCCGTGATGGGCTTCCAGTCGGCCCACCACTGGACGCCAATCAGCCCGTGATGGGCCGACTAGGTGCTTGTGGCCATTTTTCCTTTTCTGTTTTTGGTTTTAGTTGTTGTTTTCTATTTATTCTAGCTATCAAATGAATCTGGTTTGTGTTGAAACTTTTTGCATAAATTACTAGCAATATTAACATGCCACATATAAATTTTCATAATTTTTGAAAAACCACATATTTACATTTGTATTTGATAGCTCCTGGTGAATATAGATAGGGTTTAAATTTATTTATCCAAATTGGATTTTTTTATAAATATTAAAATATTGAGGAGAATAGTTTAAATTTTTTTTGTGAAACAATTCGAGGAATTTTTTTTTTGCTTATGAAACAATTTTTGTGAAACGATTTGAGGAACATAAGCCAAAAAAGTATTCTCACATTGTTTCATAAGCCAAAAAATAATTTTCCTCAAATTGTTTCACAAAAATTGTTTCAAATTGTTTCATAAGCCAAAAAAGTATTCTCAAATTGTTTCATAGAAAATTTCAAACTATTCTCCTAGATATTTTAACATCTATAAAATAAAAGAAAATCAATTTGTATAGATAAATTTAAATCCTATCTATATTCACCAGGAGCTATCTAATACAATTGTAAATATGTTGTTTTCCAAAAA
The DNA here is from genome assembly GCF_003073215.2 of Triticum urartu. Lineage (NCBI taxonomy): Eukaryota > Viridiplantae > Streptophyta > Magnoliopsida > Poales > Poaceae > Triticum > Triticum urartu. The sequence goes on from NC_053024.1 coordinate 19,487,880, forward strand.
TTATGAAAATTTAGATATGGCTTGTTAATATTGCTAGTAATTTATGCAAAAAGTTTCAACACAAACCAGATTCATTTGATAGATAGAATAAATAGAAAACAACAACTAAAACCAAAAACAGAAAAATAAAAATGGCCATATGCACCTAGTCGGCCCGCAGCAAGCCGACTGGAACTAATTGGTTCGCAGCAAGCCAATCGGCCTACAGTGGGCCGACTAGGCGATGTATTATTTTTAAAAATAAAAATATCGGCGTAATATTTATGCAAATTAATTGAAAATGTATTATTTAAAATAGCGTCTAAAAACATCTTGTATTTTTTTTATTTCACTCCCTGGTCTAGTCGTCGCGACATCAGATTATTTGTTCATTTGGACGACCACGTCCACATGTAACATATGCAGTAATTGTGCGCCTCACGTTGCAACACATGCAATAATAGGATAATATGTGGACACATTCATCATCATCCATGTGATTGTCACTGCGATTGCTGTCGCTGGCGTCGTGGCCGTGGGCAAGGCCACATGCGCGTGGGGAAGATAACAAGTACTTATATTTGTTACAGCGACATTTTGTCATCGCCAGATCAGATCAGATAGCAGCAGACCGGCCTCATTTGCCCACGTGCAGCTATTCAAGTGATATGAGGATGAGGAAAACGACCTGTTCGGCGGAGCGGTGTGGATGGAATCGTGTGTGTGTGTGTGTGTGTGTGTGTGCGTGTGTGTGTGTGTGTGTGTGTGAAGCAAGCAAACTACGTAATTAATCTCACCCTCTCCAACAAGCAACATCGCCGGTCGGTCGGTCCCGGATCGTGAGCTAGCATATGCGGTCGGGATGTGCAAGCAAAGGATCTGCCGATACCTCCCTCATACATATAGCCAATCTTATCTCAAAAAATCATTTCTTCTTATATGGTACCCCTTCGTTCACAAATATAATATATTTTGAATATTTCAATATGAACTACATACTCGCAGAAATGAATGAACAAACACACTAAAACGTGTCTATGCACATCCAATTAAAAAAAGTTACTAAAACATCTTTATGTCCATGAATGAACGGAGGGAGCACTACTAAGATTGTTTATATTACTTTATGTTGTATACAAAATGTGTATATTTTTCCTTTTGCTTTTAGCTAACGCCCCCCCCCCCCCCCCCCCCCCCCCCCCCCCCTTCCGGTCGTACATTCTTCCGTATTTCTCAACAATATTAGTGCATTTTCTTTGTTTTAGTTTTTTTTTTGCCATTTTGCTAATTGTATGTCGATGTTTTTTTTTCCTTTGTAAATCTCGACCCTCTAAAACTGCACATTTGTTGGACTAACTTTGCAAGTTTGATGGCAACACAACATGCTTCTTTACCAAAAATTAAAACGAAACAAACATTTACTATGATATTACTGCGCTTTTTTTCGAGATAATGTTACTGCACTTCTAGTCTGCCGGTTAGTATATATGAAGTTATAGGTTATGATAAAGAACGGCTGGGTGTTGATCAAAAGACTTACAAAGTAGAACGTGAGATAGAAAAATCAAGTAAGATTTAAAGACAATTTCAATATTTCCATGCGAAAAAGGGCAGGCGCATACATAATTGACTTACAATAAATAATTCTAGACATTTGTTCAATAGCAAAACCGTTGGTTTCATAGGGACGTGTGTATTTTTTATTGAACTCTACATGTGTTGTCAGAAAATAAAATAAAAACACTTTCTTGCTTTTTTTTTGCGAGGGAAAAACATTTTCTTGCTGGTTTAACATGCAGTGCTATATACTCCCTCAGTTTCTCAATATAAGTTTTCCTAAAAATTTCAACAAGTGACTAGACATGGAGCAAAATGAGTCAATCTACACTTTAAAATATGTCTACATACATCCGTATGTTGTATTCCATTTGAAATGTTTAAAAAAGACTTATATTTAGAAACGGGGTGAGTATACTACTAATGGCGCGTGAATAAACTCTGTTCGGTTTATACTACGAGAAACGAGTAACTGAAGTAGAAAGAAAGGCAGGCAGAGGCGAGGGAGAAGAGAACTGACGTGAGGACTTGAAGTTGCAGACGTTGGGGGTGTTGGCGTAGTGGAGCGGGCTGGCCCAGTGGTAGCGGAAGCGCATGGTGTCCGCCCACGGGCACATCGTCGATAGCTCTCCGCCGGCCGACTCCGGCAGCAGCTCCTGCACCGCCGCCGCCGCCTCCTCCGACAGGTACTTCTCGGCGATCTTGCAGACCATGATGTGGCCCTCCTTGCCCCAGGCGTCGGCACGGCGGGGCGCGGAGGCGGCCAGCAGCGCCACGAGGAGAAGGAGCAGCAGCGGATGCGGGCGAGGTGCCGCCATCTCCCTCTGCTCTGCTGCTTGCTTCTTTGGCGGACGACGGGAGCAGGGGAGGAGCTGGGTGCCTCTGCTCTGCGGGCTTGGGCTGCCTTTATGTAATTCTCGGGGTCTCGCCGGCCACGGGGTAACAACGTAGCGTCGTCGTTGGGGTCTCTCTCTGTGGCTAGATTTGGGCCCTGGATCGGACAAGGAAGGACGACATCCACATCATCAATCATACACGATGCAAAGATAAGGGAAAGGCGAAAAATGTGGCTGGCTGCACAAGGTGACAACTGAACCAGACTAATGGTTTCCTTTCCCTCCCCAATCTTCTCTCGAGACGGATGGATAAGGCTACAGGGGCGACGGGATGAGGTTGCAGACGAGGTCGGGATGAGGTTGCGCCTCACTCACCGTGTCAGCTCTTGCTCCCTTGTTCACAGGCCCTGTGCCTCCTCCTCGGTTTGGCCCCGAGCTCCAGCCCCATCCATGGCCGCCGGCCCCTTCGACCACCGACAACCACCACCACTTCACCCCTGGCCAACTCTATTCAATGCAACAAAAAAAAAGGCAACATCATCCATGCTGCGAAACTTTTCTTTCGCAATATCACCTATGTTACGAGGTGAAGACAAAATAATAATTCTACAACATTGCCTCACCTCGGTCGCAAAGGTTTCCGCAACATTATCTCTGTTGCATAAGTTTCTGCAACATAATCTTTGTTGCATACCTCATCGGCCGAATCTAACTGCTATTTTGTATTGAATCCAACGGTTCGTGACCCGGCTGATCTCTTTTCAAAGGACCAGTCGGCTAACATGTAGCACGGCCATAAATATAAAGATGCAAGATAATGTGGAGGCTAAAATTATTCACGAGAACCGTGAATGAATGTTGAAGCTCATAGCATGGTTAAAGCTATGTCTACTTTATCTTTTGGTCGTCACGTTAGGCTGTCTGATAGACCAATCCCTTCCATGTAACCCCTCCATGAAACCCAAACGATAAATGATTACTACATGCAGTGACAGAACTAACATCCAACCAACGGGTGCATGACGTCACCTAAGAACCACAGTCTCTAATTTATACGACGTACATTATTATTATTATTCTATAACAAGCCGTGCATTGCAACGAGAAATAGAAAATATCATAATCTCCAATGGCCATGACCATATTTTGCTGCATCACCAAGATACACCATCACTCTCATTTTCGTGATATCGTGAGCAATTTTTGAAAATCACTGAACATATCTGAATTTGTGATTTTTTTAAATTCTTGAACATTTTCACATATTTCGAATATTTTCTAAAATCATGAACATTTTTTGAATTCATGAACGTTTTATACTGTTTTCGAAAATATTTTAAAAATTGTGATCATTTTTAAAACATTTTTCTTGAATAGACGAATATTTCTAGAATCAACAATTTTTCTGAAAATTTGGTGGAACAATTTGTGAAATTCACAAACATTTTTTTGATTTAACAAACAATTTTCAAAATGCATGATCATTTTTTTAATCAGCGAACATTTTATGAATCAATAAACTATTTTGTAAGTCACAAACAGTTTTTGAATTCTGAGGATATTTTTCTATTCATGAACATTTTTTGTATTGGCGATTTTTTTTTCATTTTGATTAACATTTTTTAATACATGAACTTAAAAAAATCATAATTTTAGTTTCCTAAACATTGTTTTTCAAAACTGTGAACTTTTTTGAATATGTAAACATTTTTTAAAAACCACGAACATTTTCCGAGCCCACAATCATCTATGAATTATTAAATATTTTATTTCAAAATTCATATTTTTTAATTTTCGAATCATTTTTGAAGTCTCAAATTATTTAAAGTGGAAGAAACAAGGAGGGAAAAGGTAAACACAAAAACATGCCATCAGGACATGGGTCAACCCAAACTGGTGCGCTTCCTTTTGTCCCAGCGCGCAAATCACGGTATAGGAGGGCATGGGCCGGCCTAGTTGCATTCCCATGTGTGAAACTTTTTTTTATCACTTATAGATGGCCCCGGTGGGTAGTATTTTGTAATTTTAGGGACAATTTCGGTGATGTACGGCCAGAAGCAATAATTCTTTTATTGTTAGGTATATATATAGGAAAAATTCATTTTATCACCTAGGAGTGGTCATCTCACATGTCTCAAATACTACCATGTGGCACTATATATAATACTTTATCATCTTAAATATGTTAATATACTATATATAAGATAGTTCAAAGTGAGTTATATGAAGTTTGCAAGTTGGCCCATAATTTTTATTATATTTTTAAAATATATACATATTTGTACGTAAAAAGAAGCACACTTAAAAAACGATACATACTACCTAAAAAGTAATATATATATATATATATATATATATATATATATATATATATATACTACGTAAACATTCTTATATACTACATAGTACGCATATATACTCTTCAATTTGATAGATACTACATACTCCCTCTTTCTATATTAGGGTCTAATGCGTTTTTCGAGGCTATTTTTTTTGCGGAAAAACTTGTTGGGGAACATAGTAATTTTAAAAAGTTTCCTACGCACACGCAAGATCATGGTGATGCATAGCAACGGGAAGGGAGAGTGTGTCCACGTATCCTCGTAGACCGAAAGCGGAAGCGTTAGCACAACGCGGTTGATGTAGTCGTACATCTTCACGATCCGACCGATCAAGTACCGAACGTACGGCACCTCTGAGTTCTGCACACGTTCAACTCGATGACGTTCCTCGAACTCCGATCCAGCCGAGTGTTGAGGGAGAGTTTCGTCAGCACGACGGCGTGGTGACGATGATGATGTTCTACCGACGCAGGGCTTCGCCTAAGCACCGCTACGATATGATCGAGGTGGATTATGGTGGAGGGGGGCACCGCACACGGCTAAGAGATCAAGAGATCAATTGTTGTGTCTATGGGGTGCCCCCTGGCCATGTATATAAAGGAGTGGAGGAGGGGAGGGGCCGGCCCTCTCTATGGCGCGCCCTAGGGGAGTCCTACTCCCATCGGGAGTAGGATTCCCCCTTTCCTAGTAGAACTAGGAGCCCTTCCAAGTAGTAGGAGTAGGAGAGAAGGAAAGGGAAAAGAGAAGAGAAGGAAGGAGGGGGCGCAACGCCTGCCTCTCTCTCTTTCCCCTAAAGCCTAATAAGGCTCATACACTCCCCGGCGAATTCCCGTACCTCTCCGGTACTCCGATAAATAGCCGAATCACTCGGAACCTTTCCGATGTCCGAATATAGTCGTCCAATATATCGATCTTTACGTCTCAACCATTTCGAGACTCCTCGTCATGTCCCCAATCTCATCCGGGACTCCGAACTTCCTTCGGTACATCAAAACACATAAACTCATAATATAACCATCATCGAACTTTAAGCGTGCGGACCCTACAGGTTCGAGAACTATGTAGACATGACCGAGACACGTCTCTGGTCAATAACCAATAGCGGAACCTGGATGCTCATATTGGCTCCTACATATTCTACGAAGATCTTTATCGGTCAAACTGCATAACAACATATGTTGTTTCCTTTGTCATCAGTATGTTACTTGCCCGATATTCGATCGTCGGTATCTCAATACCTAGTTCAATCTCGTTACCGGCAAGTCTCTTTACTCGTTCCATAATACATCATCCCGCAACTAACTCATTAGTTGCAATGCTTGGAAGGCTTATAGTGATATGCATTACCGAGTGGGCCCAGAGATACCTCTTCGACAATCGGAGTGACAAATCCTAATCTTGAAATACGCCAACCCAACAAGTACCTTCGGAGACACCTGTAGAGCACCTTTATAATCATCCAGATACGTTGTGACGTTTGGTGGCACACAAAGTGTTCCTCCGGTAAACAGGAGTTGCATAATCTCATAGTCATAGGAACATGTATAAGTCATGAAGAAAGCAATAGCAACAAACTAAACAATCAAGTGCTAAGCTAACAGAATGGGTCAATAATCTAGTTCACATCGCCATGTGATTAACACCCAAACAGTACTAAGGTGTGATCATGTTTTGCTTGTGAGAGAAGTTTAGTCAATGGGTCTGCAACATTCAGATCCGTATGTATTTTGCAAATTTCTATGTCAATAATGCTCTGCACGGAGCTACTCTAGCTAATTGCTCCCACTTTCAATATGTATCCAGATTGAGACTTAGAGTCATCTGGATCAGTGTCGAAATTTGCATCGACGCAACCCTTTATGACGAACCTTTTTGTCACTTCCATAATCGAGAAACATATCCTTATTTCACTAAGGATAATTTTAACTGTTGTCCAGTGATCTACTCCTAGATCACTATTGTACTCCCTTGCCAAAATCATTGTAGGGTATACAATAGATCTGGTACATAGCATGGCATATTTTATAGAACCTATGGCCAAGGCATAGGGAATGACTTTCATTCTCTTTCTATCTTCTGCCGTGGTCGGGCTTTGAGTCTTACTCAGTTTCACACCTTGTAACACAGGCAAAAAAAAATTCTTTGACTTGTTCCATTTTGAACTACTTCAAAATCTTGTCAAGGTATGTACTCATTGAAAAACTTATCAAGCGTCTTGATCTATCTCTATAGATCTTGATGCTCAATATGTAAGCAGCTTCATCGAGGTCTTTCTTTGAAAAACTCTTTTCAAACACTCCTTTATGCTTTGCAGAATAATTCTACATTATCTCCGATCAACAATATGTCATTCACATATACTTATCATAAATGTTGTAGTGCTCTCACTCACTTTCTTGTAAATACAGGCTTCACTGTAAGTCTGTATAAAACTATATGCTTTGATCAACTTATCAAAGCGTATATTCCAACTCTAAGATGCTTGCACCAGTCCATAGATGGATCACTGGAGCTTGCATATTTTGTTAGCATCTTTAGGATTGACAAAACATTCTGGTTGCATCATATACAACTCTTCTTTAATAAATCCATTAAGGAATGCAATTTTGTTTATCCATTTGCCAGATTTCATAAAATGCGGCAATTGCTAACATGATTCGGACAGACTTAAGCATAGATACGAGTGAGAAACTCTCATCGTAGTGAACACCTTGAACTTGTCAAAAACCTTTTGCGACAATTCTAGCTTTGTAGATAGTAACACTACTATCAGCATCCGTCTTCCTCTTGAAGATCCATTTAATCTCAATGGCTCGCCGATCAATGGGCAAGTCAATCAAAGTCCATACTTTGTTCTCATACATGGATCTCATCTCAGATTTCATGGCCTCAAGCCATTTCGCGGAATCTGGGCTCATCATCGCTTCCTCATAGTTCGTAGGTTCGTCATGGTCAAGTAACATGACCTCCAGAACAGGATTACCGTACCACTCTGGTGCGGATCTCACTTTGGTTTACCTACGAGGTTCGGTAGTAACTTGATCTGAAGTTACATGATCATCATCATTAGCTTCCTCACTAATTGGTGTAGTAGTCACAGGAATAGATTTCTGTGATGAACTACTTTCCAATAAGGGAGCAGGTACAGTTACCTCATCAAGTTCTACTTTCCTCCCACTCACTTCTTTCGAGAGAAACTCCTTCTCTAGAAAGGATCCATTCTCAACAATTAATAACTTGCCTTCGGATCTGTGATAGAAGGTGTACCCAACATTTTCTTTTGGGTATCCTATGAAGACACACTTCTCCGATTTGGGTTTGAGCTTATCAGGTTGAAACTTTTTCACATAAGCATTGCAACCTCAAACTTTAAGAAACGACAGCTTAGGTTTCTTGCCAAACCATAGTTCATACGGTGTCGTCTCAACGGATTTAGATGGTGCCCTATTTAACATGAATGTAGCTGTCTCTAATGCATAACCCCAAAACGATAGTGGTAAATCGGTAAGAGACATCATAGATCGCACCATATCTAATAAAGTATGGTTACGACATCTGGACACACCATTACACTGTGGTGTTCCAGGTGGCGTGAGTAGTGAAACTATTTCACATTGTTTTAACTGAAGGCCAAACTCGTAACTGAAATATTTTACTTCTGCGATCATATCGTAGAAACTTTTATTTTTGTTATGATGATTCTCCACTTCACTCTAAAATTCTTTGAACTTTTCAAATGTTTCCGACTTGTGTTTCATCAAGTAGATATACTCATAACTGCTCAAATCATCTGTGAAGATCAGAAAACAATGATACCTGCCGCGAGCCTCAATATTCATCGGACCACATACATCATTATGTATGATTTCCAACAAATGTGTTGCTCGCTCCATTGTTCCGGAGAACGGAGTCTTAGTCATCTTGCCCATGAGGCATGGTTCGCAAGCATCAACTGATTCATAATCAAGTGATTCCAAAAGCCCATCAGCATGGATTTTCTTCATGCGCTTTACACCAATATGACCTAAACGGCAGTGCCACAAATAAGTTGCACTATCATTTTTAACTTTGCATATTTTGGCTTCAATATTATAAAAATGTGTATCACCACGATCGAGATCCAACAAACCATTTTCATTTGGTGTATGACCATAGAAGGTTTTATTCATGTAAACAGAACAACAATTATTATCTAACTTACATGAATAACCGTATTGCAATAAACATGATCCAATCATATCCATGCTCAACGCAAACACTAAATAACATTTATTTTAGGTTTAGCACTAATCCCGAAAGTATAGGGAGTGTGCAATGATGATCATATCAATCTTGGAACCATTTCCAATACACATCGTCACTTCACCCATAACTAGTCTCTGTTCATTCTGCAACTCCCGTTTCGAGTTACTATTCTTAGCAACTGAACCAGTATCAAATACCGAGGGGTTGCTATAAACACTAGTAAAGTACACATCAATAACATGTATATCGAATATAGATTTGTTCACTTTTCCATCCTTCTTATCCACCAAATACTTGGGGTAGTTCCGCTTCCAGTGACCAGTCCCTTTGTAGTAGAAGCACTTAGTTTCAGGCTTAGGTCCAGACTTAGGCTTCTTCTTGAGCAGCAACTTGCTTGCCGTTCTTCTTGAAGTTCCCCTTTATTCCCTTTGTCCCTGAGGGAGTCCTGGATTAGTGGGTCTCCGGACAGCCGGATTATATCCTTCGGCCGGACTGTTAGACTATGAAGATACAAGATTGAAGACTTCGTCTCGTGTCTGGATGGGACTCTACTTGGCGTGGAAGGCAAGCTAGGCAATACGGATATGTATATCTCCTCCTTTGTAACCGACCTTGTGTAACCCTAACCCTCTCCGTTGTCTATATAAACCGAAGGGTTTTAGTCCGTAGAACAACAACCATAACATACAATCATACCATAGGCTAGCTTCTAGGGTTTAGCCTCTCTGATCTCGTGGTAGATCTACTCTTGTGTTAGGGAACGTAGTAATTTCAAAAAATTTCCTACGCACATGCAAGATCATGGTGATGCATAGCAACGAGAGGGGAGAGTGTGATCTACGTACCCTTGTAGACCGACAGCGGAAGCGTTATGACAACGCGGTTGATGTAGTCGTACGTCTTCACGGCCCGACCGATCAAGCACCGAAACTACGGCACCTCCGAGTTTTAGCACACGTTCAGCTCGATGACGATCCCCGGACTCCGATCCAGCAAAGTGTCGGGGAAGAGTTCCGTCAGCACGATGGCGTGGTGACGATCTTGATGTTCTACCGTCGCATGGCTTCGCCTAAGCACCGCTACAATATTATCGAGGATTATGGTGGAAGGGGCACCGCACACGGCTAAGAAAACGATCACGTGGATCAACTTATGTGTCTAGGGGTGCCCCCTGCCCCCGTATATAAAGGAGAAAGGGGAGGAGGCCGGCCGGCCCTATAGGCGCGCCAAGGAGGAGTCCTCCTCCTAGTAGGAGTAGGACTCCTACTAGGAGGGGGAAGGAAGTGGGGAGGGAGAAGGAAAGGGGGGCGCCGCCCCCCTCTCCTAGTCCAATTCGGACCAGGGGGGAGGAGGCACGCGGCCCACCCTGGCTGCCCTTCTCTTTCTCCACTAAGGCCCATATGGCCCATTACTTCTCCGGGGGGGGGGGGGTTCCGGTAACCCTCCGGTACTCCGATTTTCTCTAAAATCACCCGGAACACTTCCGGTGTCCGAATATAGCCATCCAATATATCAATCTTTATGTCTCGACCATTTCAAGACTCCTCGTTATGTCCGTGATCACATCTGGGACTCCGAACTAACTTTGGTACATCAAAACTCATAAACTCATAATATAACTGTCATCGAAACCTTAAGCGTGCGGACCCTACGGGTTCGAGAACAATGTAGACATGACCGAGACATGTCTCCAGTCAATAGCAAATAGTGGAACCTGGATGCTCATATTGGCTCCTACATATTCTACGAAGATCTTTATCGGTCAGACCGCATAACAACATACGTTGTTCCCTTTGTCATCGGTATGTTACTTGCCCGAGATTCGATCGTCGGTATCTCAATACCTAGTTCAATCTCGTTACCGGCAAGTCTCTTTACTCGTTTCGTAATACATCATATCGCAACTAACTCATTAGTTGCAATGCTTGCAAGGCTTATGTGATGTGCATTACCGAGAGGGCCCAGAGATACCTCTCTGACAATCGGAGTGACAAATCCTAATCTCGAAATACGCCAACCCAACATTTACCTTTGGAGACACCTGTAGAGCTCCTTTATAATCACCCAGTTACATTGTGACGTTTGGTAGCACACAAAGTGTTCCTCCGGCAAACGGGAGTTGCATAATCTCATAGTCATAGGAACATGTATAAGTCATGAAGAAAGCAATAGCAACATACTAAACGATCGGGTGCTAAGCTAATGGAATGGGTCATGTCAATCACATCATTCTCCTAATAATGTGATCCCGTTAATCAAATGACAACACATGTCTATGGTTAGGAAACATAACCATCTTTGATTAATGAGCTAGTCAAGTAGAGGCATACTAGTGACTTTTAGTTTGTCTATGTATTCACACAAGTATTATGTTTCCGGATAATACAATTCTAGCATGAATAATAAACATTTATTATGATATAAGGAAATAAAATAATAACATTATTATTGCCTCTAGGGCATATTTCCTTCAGTCTCCCACTTGCACTAGAGTCAATAATCTAGATTACACAGTAATGATTCTAACACACATGGAGCTTTGGTGCTGATCATGTTTTGCTCGTGGAAGAGGCTTAGTCAACGGGTCTGCAACATTCGGATCCGTATGTATCTTGCAAATCTCTATGTCTCCCACCTGGACTAGATCCCGGATGGAATTGAAGCGTCTCTTGATGTCCTTGGTTCTCTTGTGAAATCTGGATTCCTTTGCCAAGGCAATTGCACCAGTATTGTCACAAAAGATTTTCATTGGACCCGATGCACTAGGTATGACACCTAGATCGGATATGAACTCCTTCATCCAGACTCCTTCGTTTGCTGCTTCCGAAGCAGCAATGTACTCCGCTTCACATGTAGATCCCGCCACAACGCTTTGTTTAGAACTGCACCAACTGACAGCTCCACCGTTTAATGTAAACACGTATCCGGTTTGCGATTTAGAATCGTCCAGATCAGTGTCAAAGCTTGCATCAACGTAACCATTTACTATTAGCTCTTTGTCACCTCCATATATGAGAAACATATCCTTAGTCCTTTTCAGGTATTTCAGGATGTTCTTGACTGCTGTCTAGTGATCCACTCCTGGATTACTTTGGTACCTCCCTGGTAGACTTATAGCAAGACACACATCAGGTCTGGTACACAGCATTGCATACATGATAGAGCCTATGGCTGAAGCATAGGGAACATCTTTAATTTTCTCTCTATCTTCTACATTGGTCGGGCATTGAGTCTTACTCAATTTCACACCTTGTAACACAGGCAAGAATCCTTTCTTTGCTTGATCCATTTTGAACTTCTTCAAAATTTTGTCTAGGTATGTGCTTTGTGAAAGTCCAATTAAGCGTCTTGATCTATCTCTATAGATCTTAATGCCCAATATGTAAGCAGGTTCACCGAGGTCTTTCATTGAAAAACTCTTATTCAAGTATCCCTTTATGCTATTCAGAAATTCTATATCATTTCCGATTAGTAATATGTCATCTACATATAATATCAGAAATGCTACAGAGCTCCCACTCACTTTCTTGTAAATACAGGCTTCTCCAAAAGTTTGTACAAAACCAAATGCTTTGATCACACTATCAAAGCGTTTATTCCAACTCCGAGAAGCTTGAACCAGTCCATAAATGGATCGCTGGAGCTTGCATACTTTGTTAGCTCCCTTTGGATCGACAAAACCTTCCGGTTGCATCATATACAACTCTTCTTCCAGAAATCCATTCAGGAATGCAGTTTTGACATCCATCTGCCAAATTTCATAATTATAAAATGCGGCAACTGCTAACATGATTCGGACAGACTTACGCATCGCTACGGGTGAGAAGGTCTCATCGTAGTCAATCCCTTGAACTTGTCGAAAACCTTTTGTGACAAGTCGAGCTTTGTAGACAGTAATATTACCGTCAGCGTCAGTCTTCTTCTTGAAGATCCATTTATTCTTAATTGCTTGCCGATCAATGGACAAGTCAACCAAAGTCCATACTTTGTTCTCATACATGGATCCCATCTCAGATTTCATGGCTTCAAGCCATTTTGCGGAATCTGGGCTCACCATCACTTCTTCATAGTTTGTAGGTTCATCATGATCTAGTAGCATGACTTCCAGAACAGGATTACCGTACCACTCTGGTGCGGATCTTACTCTGGTTGATCTACGAGGTTCAGTGGTATCTTGTTCTGAAGTTTCATGATCATCATCATTAGCTTCCTCACTAATTGGTGTAGGTGTCATAGAAACTGGTTTATGTGATGTACTACTTTCCAATAAGGGAGCAGGTACAGTTACCTCATCAAGTTCTACTTTCCTCCCACTCACTTCTTTCGAGAGAAACTCCTTCTCTAGAAAGTTTCCGAATTTAGCAACAAAAGTCTTGCCTTCGGATCTGTGATAGAAGGTGTATCCAATAGTTTCCTTTGGATACCCTATGAAGACACATTTCTCCGATTTGGGTTCGAGCTTACCAGGTTGAAGCTTTTTCACATGAGCATCGCAACCCCAAACTTTCAGAAACGACAACTTTGGTTTCTTGCTAAACCACAGTTCATAAGGCGTCGTCTCAACGGATTTTGATGGTGCCCTATTTAACGTGAATGCGGCCGTCTCTAGAGCATATCCCCAAAACGATAGCGGTAAATCAGTAAGAGACATCATAGATCGCACCATATCTAGTAAAGTACGATTACGACGTTCGGACACACCATTACGCTGTGGTGTTCCGGGTGGCGTGAGTTGCGAAACTATTCCGCATTGTTTCAAATGTGCACCAAACTCGTAAATCAAATATTCTCCTCCACGATCAGATCGTAGGAATTTTATTTACTTGTTACGATGATTTTCAACTTCACTCTGAAATTCTTTGAACTTTTCAAACGTTTCAGACTTATGTTTCATTAAGTAGATATACCCATATCTGCTTAAGTCATCTGTGAAGGTGAGAAAATAACGATATCCGCCATGAGCCTTAACATTCATCGGACCATATACATGTGTATGTATGATTTCCAACAAATCTGTTGCTCTCTCCATAGTACCGGAGAATGGTGTTTTTGTCATCTTATCCATAAGGCACGGTTCGCAAGTACCAAGTGATTCATAATCAAGTGGTTCCAAAAGTCCATCAGTATGGAGTTTCTTCATGCGCTTTACACCGATATGACCCAAACGGCAGTGCCACAAATAAGTTGCACTATCATTATCAACTCTGCATCTTTTGGCTTCAACATTATGAATATGTGTGTCACTACTATCGAGATTTAATAAGAATAGACCACTCTTTAAGGGTGCATGACCATAAAAGATATTACTCATATAAATAGAACAACCATTATTCTCTGATTTAAATGAATAACCGTCTCGCATCAAACAAGATCCAGATATAATGTTCATGCTTAACGCTGGCACCAAATAACAATTATTTAGGTCTAATACTAATCCCAAAGGTAGATGTAGAGGTAGCGTGCCGACCGCGAACACATCGACTTTGGAACCATTTCCCACGCGCATCGTCACCTCGTCCTTAGCCAATCTTCGCTTAATCCGTAGTCCCTGTTTCGAGTTGCAAATGTTAGCAACAGAACCAGTATCAAATACCCAGGTGCTACTGCGAGCATTAGTAAGGTACACATTAATAACATGTATATCACATATACCTCTGTTCACCTTGCCATCCTTCTTATCCGCCAAATACTTGGGGCAGTTCCGCTTCCAGTGACCAGTCTGCTTGCAGTAGAAGCACTCAGTTTCAGGCTTAGGTCCAGGTTTGGGTTTCTTCTCTTGAGTAGCAACTTGCTTGCTGTTCTTTTTGAAGTTCCCCTTCTTCTTTCCTTTGCCCTTTTTCTTGAAACTAGTGGTCTTGTTGACCATCAACACTTGATGCTCCTTCTTGATTTCTACCTCCGCAGCTTTCAGCATTGCGAAGAGCTCGGGAATAGTCTTATTCATCCCTTGCATATTATAGTTCATCACGAAGCTCTTGTAGCTTGGTGGCAGTGATT